>NC_084745.1:30057303-30235883 GCF_033978785.1 Entelurus aequoreus
ACACCGTAGCTCACCGGCGTCACAATGTAAACAAACGCCATTGGTGGATCTACACCTAACATCAACTGTAATAATACCAAAGTACAGTAGCGTATCTAGTCGATACTATTATGATTACGTCAATATTTTTTGGGCATCACAACATCTTCTTTCGTTTTTTAAACATTTATATTATGTTTATAAACTCAGGAAATACATCCCTGGACACATGAGGACTTTGAATATGACCAATGTCTGACAGTGGTCATATTCTTATCTGGTTAAATAAAGGTTCTAAAAAGTGTAACTACTTGGTATCGGATTGATACCGAAATGTGTGGTATCATCCAAAACTAATGTAAAGTATCAAACAACAGAAGAATAAGTGATTATTGCATTTTAACAGAAGTGTAGATGGAACATGTTAAAAGAGAAAGTAAGCAGATATTAACAGTAAATGAACAAGTAGATTAATAATAAATGTTCTGCCACTTGTCCTTAATAATGTTGACACAATAATAGAATGATGAATGATACAATATGTTACTGCATACGTCAGCAGACTAATTAGGAGCCTTTGTTTGCTTCCTTACTAATAAAAGACAAGTTGTCTAGTATGTTCACTATTTTATTTAAGGACAAACTTGCAATAAGAAACATATGTTTAATGTACCCTAAGATTTGTTGTTAAAATAAAGACAATAATGCAATTTTTTGTGGTCCCCTTTATTTTTAAAAGTATCGAAAAGTACTGAAAAGCATCAAAATAATTTTGGTACCGGTACCAAAATATTGGTATCGGGACAACACTAGTATACACTTATTATATTTAGTGAGGAAATTGTATTTTTCTTCATAACTTGGTTGGCCTTGGCCACTTAATACCCACTTGCTGTTGCAAAAAATGTTGTAAAAGACCATTACTCATTCCGTGGTGAACATTGAATTCATTTGAATGTTCCGAACTCCTGTTTTGATGCCAGTCCCATATAGAAACAAATATTCTTCCCAGAAGAGCAGATTTAGGACTAGTCAATACTGACTAAACAGCGCCTCTACTGGTTACAGTCAGGTAGTGCACTCCTTTTTTTCCTTCAACCCTTTACGACGCCCACAAATATATTGATGAAGCAATTTGATTATTCGCTATTCTACAGGAAATGGTTCCTTTTTTGCATTATTTTCACATGTGGCAATCAACACCATGTGACATTGGTTTTAACTTTCCAGTATAGAGCAACAAGAATCAGGAAATTGTCTGACTATAAATGGTGTTTCACTAAATGCAACCTTCATATTGAGACACTTCATTATACAATGAAGAAAGAACGGTGGCAGGCAGTGTTGCTGAGAAGCTCGGCAACATTGTTGTGTTCACATGCCAACAGAATTCAAGCCAAAATTCTTAATGGCTCAACTGGAATTAGACAGAAAATAGCACTAAAGTAACAAGAAAAGCCAGAACTAAAATTACAAAGTAGATTACTGTTGCCAAAATGGCTTAGTAAGTCTAAGTAATGTAGAAATTATTTGTCGGGGAATCCATTGACAAAGAAAAATGGTGGATAATAAAAATTATTGAATTGCACAGTCTTTCACGTTTAGTCTCATACGAATTGATATCTCACTATACAACAAGCATGGTTTAAATATTTCATAATTCATGTTTTTGCAAAAAAAACAACAAAAAAAATCCGGCATAAAACAAAGAAAATAAAATAATTTAAAAAAAACCTAAGACAACGGAGATCTGAAGTTGATGTATAGACATTTCAGTGTTGAAAGCAAAACAAAACAAACAAACAAAACATAACAAAAAAAACAAAAACAAAAAAAAAAGATAAAAAAACACAAAAACAAACAAAACAACAACAAACAAACAAACAAACAAAAAAACAAAACAAAAAAAAAAAATATATATCCATCCATCCATTTTCTACCGCTTATTCCTTCGGGGTCGCGGGGGTCGCTATATATATATATATATATATATATATATATATATATATATATATATATATATATATATATATATATATATATATATATATATATATATATATATATATATATATATATATATATATATATATATACACCATATGCATGGGGGGGCATTTTTGAACCAGGGACCTTTAACGTTCGCCAAACCTGAGGGCAGCTCTAATGGATTTTAAATAGAAAAATGTCATAATGGCCCCCGCATGCTTTCATTTTTCAGTGTGCGGCTCTCAGTGGAAAACATTTGGACACCCCTGAGCTAGCACATGAACCATCAAATTAACCACTGCTACGCAAACAGAATACTGCATCAATGTCGACATCTACAGCTTCATTTGCATTTCATAGACAAAATTATCGATCATTAACATAACAGATAGTTATTAGCAACCTTCATCGCAAACGCACATTCACACCTGTAGCTTACGAGTCACCACGCGGGCTAAAGCTGTTGTTCAGTTCTCAGTGATTAGTTCATTTGTGACTGACAGCTGCAGAATGATTCAGTGGGACCTTCCTTCCCTATCTGGGCATCAGTCGACGTAGAGTCTGAGTTCAGTGAAAATTATTCAGTGGGAGGCAAAGGTTTGTTCACTCAGTGTGTGTGATTCAGTGAGAGACTAAGATCTGGCAGTAGGTGGAAAAGAGAGTTGATTTGAGAGTGTTTCTATGGGGCTAATACATTTATACAAATGCAGTTAGAGTAACAGTGGCATCATTAATTGCATATTATCTGGAATCTTTTCTTAATTTTGCTCGGGGTGAGTCATTGACCGAGTCAATGGCGACAATGACCCTTGAGTGCTGATTCAGTAAAAAACTTGCAGGTTTTGAACTATTTGTTCATGACTCGCATGTTACTATTGTGTGTGTGTGTGTGTGGGGGGGTGTGGGTGTGGGTGTGTGTGTGTGTGTGTGTGTGTGTGTGTGTGTGTGTGTGTGTGTGTGTGTGTGTGTGTGTGTGTGTGTGTCATCAGGGCGGCTGTTCAATTCAGCTTGTTGTTTTTGCTTTCTTATGCAATAGAAAGTGGATCCATCACCCCCTTGTTATGCTTCTTTGATATACAGTACTATATCGCTTTATGTTGTGTTCAAATTGTACACACTTGTACTAAAATATGGACTTTTGCCAAGGTTGGAGCTAGACATGTCCGATAATATCGGCTGATAAATGCTTTAGAACGTAATATCGGAAATTATCGGAATCTTTTTTTTTATTATCGGTATCTTTTTTTTTTTTTTTAATTAAATCAACATAAAAAACACAAGATACACTTATAATTAGTACACCAACCCAAAAAACCTCCCTCCCCCATTTACACTCATTAACACAAAAGGGTTGTTTCTTTCTGTTATTAATATTCTGATTCCTACATTATATATCAATATATAACAATACAGTCTGCAAGGGATACTGTTACGGCTCAGACCCCTGCCGTCTGTGCGCACCTGGGGACAAGCCCACGGCCGCGCAAATCCAGGGACGCGCCGCGCGCGTCTCCGCCCTGCAGCAGCCACCAGCTGCAATCACTCACCGGAGAGCTGCACACCTGGGACTGATGAGGGCGAGCCGCATAAAGGGACCAGTGAACCCAAGGATCGGCGCGGGAACTTAGTTTTCTCATGGTGACCCGTAAGCTAAGCTTTAGCTCTCGCTCCTTGTTTTCCTCTCCGTGCCTTAACCCCCCCCTGTCTTCTTCCGTGTCCCTGCAGTACCCTCCGTCGCCTGGACAGTGAGCTGTGCGCCTCACTTTTCCCTGGATCTCCCCCCCTGTGTTTTTGGACTGCATTCCTCGTTCCTGACTCCTCGCTCGCCCCTGGACTTGACGCCCCTCTCAGCCCCACGGACCCCCGCTTGTATCCCGGATCACCTGCCTGCCCCCTGGACTTCCTCTTCTCTCGTTCAACACTTTAGTAACACACACTTCAGTTAAATTACACACATAATCTTACACCACACACTCATTACCTTTTGGATCTAGTTCACACTCCATTTTCCTTAGTTTATTATATTAGTATTGTTTGTTATTATTATATATATTGAATATATATATAAATATATATTCAATATTTGTATATACTGTCCCCTGGTGTATGTTTGCCATCACCTCCCCTAGTAAACATTACAGATACAGTCCGTAAGCACACATGATTGTGCGTGCTGCTGGTCCACTAATAGTACTAACATTTAACAGTTAATTTTACTCATTTTCATTAATTACTAGTTTCTATGTAACTGTTTTTATATTGTTTTACCTTCTTTTTTATTCAAGAAAATGATTTTAATTTATTTATCTTTTTTTTTTTTTAAAAGGACCTTATCTTCACCATACCTGGTTGTCCAAATTAGGCATAATAATGTGTTGATTCCACGACTGTATATATTGGTATCGGTTGATATCGGTATCGGTAATTAAGGGTATCGGAATATCGGATATCGGCAAAACGCCATTATCGGACATCCCTAGTTGGAGCCCATCATTCTTATGGAGAAATTTGCTGCAATATACAAACTTTTCTATTTACGAAACCTGTTCAAGAACCAATTAAGTGTAACTGTAATATTTTAATCACACTTTACTGTTATTTAATTGTAAAACGAAATGTGTAAAACGACAAGTTAACTTTTACAATAATAATTAGATTGTATAGCACTTATAGTGACTCAAAGCACGTTCCACTGAGAACTCCTGTGCAGCCCTTTGAGACACTTGTGATTAAGGGCTATATAAATAAACTTTGATTGATTGCTTGATTTAGCCACAGCTGGGGTGGATTGACGGAGACATGCCTACAGCCTCTCGGACCACCACCAAAAACATCCATTCACCTTCATACACCGGTGTGGGTGGCACTTGGAGCATGGTGGCTTATTAAATGTCTTACCCAAGGACACAGCGGCAGTGACTATGATGGCAGAAGGTGGATTTATACCAGGAACCCTCGAGTTTCTGAGCGGACCGTTCTACCACATGAGCCATGCCACCCACTATAATTAATCACAAAAAAGTATTGCAATAATTTTGCATAAACGCAGATTAATCACACAATTTATTTTGACAGTACATGCTCCTTTACCTTTACCGCAGATGGTTACCTGAAAGGTGGCACAGGTTGTTATGAGGTCAGTGATCAAGTCAATGCATCCTGCAGTGAAAAGAGACTAACTCGTGTGTTCACTGACACATTTCACCATATTACAAACTGACTTGACTTTAGATAGAACTGTTACCAAGTTTTGAGGACATACATGAAGTAAAATATTTTTTTAAATGTTCCTGTATATCAAAAGTGCAATTATGTCTTTTAGTTAATTTTAATCATGCAAGGAAGTAATAACCCGTGATTAAAAATGATTAATCCAAATTCAAACTGTGATTAATCTAATTAAATTATTTGACGGCGCTAGTGAAAAAGTATTACATTTTCAATATTTGATAATACCTCATATTCTTCTCAAATAGAATGGCCTGGGTGTGTCCCTGGGTAACATGCTTTATCAGTATCGTGCAGCATCATGCTTCAACCCCCGCTTCAAGAACCTGTGCACTTCGATACATGCTCATTTTAGCCAGTTATCTTGGATTCTTCATTTTGATTGAAATATATCAGCACAAATTGTTTTAATTTTTGTTTGGTAGGTTGAAGTGTTTTGTGTATTGTGCTCCTGAGTTAATATTGCTGCTCAATTTAAATTGAATATCATTTTAGTTTATTCTATTTTATTTTTAAGTATCAAATGTTTTAAGTTAGTCAAAATATGTTTATAGTTTAAACAAATATTTTTTTTCCAAGCAAATTGATGGACTTTAAAGGCCTACTGAAACCCACTACTACCGACCACGCAGTCTGATAGTTTATATATCAATGATGAAATCTTAACATTGCAACACATGCCAATACGGCCGGGTTAACTTATAAAGTGCAATTTTAAATTTCCCGCTAAACGTCCGGTTGAAAAACTCCTTTGGATATGACGTATGCGAGTGACGTCACGACGGCAACGGAAGTATTCGTACCCAATGTGTCACCATACAAACTGCTCTGTTTTCATCGAACAATTCCACAGTATTCTGGACATCTGTGTTGGTGAATCTTTTGCAATTTGTTTAGTGGACAATGGAGACTGCAAATAAGAAAGTTGTAGGTGCGATCGGTGTATTAGCAGCGGACTACAGCAACACAATCAGGAGGTTGTGTTGTGTTTGAGCTGGATAGCAGACGCACTACCGTGAGTACAGCTTTGGCTTCCAAACATTTGATCACTTGCCCGTACGTGCGTGTCGCTATGTGCATGTCACGTACGTAACTTTAGGGAAATATATGTTTCTTGCTGACTCTGATGGCGGCCGGAGTGTCGTCGAAAGCTACAACGCCCGCCGCCGCGCCATAGTTAGCTTCAATTGTTAAGCTTTGCCAAGCTGGAAATTATTAACCGTGTATTTACATGTTCATGGTTTAATAGTATTGTTGATCTTCTGTGTATCCTTCCAGTCAGGGTTTTTTTTTATTTTGTTTCTATCTGCATTTGAGCCTGATACTATCACGTTAGCTACGTAGCTAAGTTAGTTAGCTTCAATTGTTAAGCTTCGCCAAGCTGGAAATTATTAACCGTGTATTTACATGTTCATGGTTTAATAGTATTGTTGATCTTCTGTCTATCCTTCCAGTCAGGGTTTTTTTAAATTTTGTTTCTGTCTGTATTTGAGCCAGATGCTATCACATTAGCTCCGTAGCTAAAGTGCGTCAACGATGTATTGTCGTGGAGATAAAAGTCACTTTGAATGTACATTTCGTGTTCTCGACTCTCATTTTCAAGAGGATATAGTATCCGAGGTGGTTTAAAATAAAAATCTGTGATTCACAATAGAAAAAGGAGAGTGTGTGGAATCCAATGAGACCTTGTACCTAAGTTACGGTCAGAGCGAAAAAAGATACACCCTGCACTGCCTCTAGTCCTTCACTCTAACGTTCCTCATCCACAAATCTTTCATCCTCGCTCAAATTAATGGGGTAATCGTCGCTTTCTCGGTCCGAATCTCTCTCGCTCCATTGTAAACAACGGGGAATTGTGAGGAATCCTACCTCCTGTGACGTCACGCTACTTCCGGTATAGGCAAGGCTTTTTTTTATCAGCGACCAAAAGTTGCGAACTTTATTGTCGTTGTTCTATACTGAATCCCTTCAGCAAAAATATGGCAATATCGCGAAATGATCAAGTATGACACAAAGAATGGATCTGCTATCCCCGTTTAAATAAAACAAATTCATTTCAGTAGGCCTTTAACCCTTTCACCAAATGTGGTGAATTAGTTTTTACTTTCAACGCTTAAATCTTTTGATCAACTTCAGAGGTATTTGTTTTTTTCTTTTGTTTCATCAATTTTTGTCAAAGAAATCAAATTTTTTATGGCAAAAACACAATGTATGCAATACTGTACCAACTCAACATCGTTTTTATTACATACAAGCTGTTGGCAGATTCTATGCGTCTAATATGAATAAATAGTACTCTGTAGGACTATGGCGTTATCCAATGGTTGAGGAGTCAAATTACACCTCAAGACAGGATTTGCACGTATTTCCAAGGGAAAAACTCTGATTCATTTGGTTTTCATGGAACAAGCCTTATAAATGGATAGGTTTATAATATTTTGAAAAATGGCTATTTAAAAAGGGTCCCGTGGGACTCCAATGCACACTCAACTTAGTAGCTTGTGCTAAAAATAACAGAAAATGTCATCCCGCTAACCTTTAAAATACACAAGTTGCATGATGTCATCTTCAAATGCAAAAAAAAGACCCGCAAAAGGTCCCAGGTCTCCCCAATGGTTAAATATTTTCTGGTGCAGACAAAAACACAATGTTAATAAAGTTATTATTTGTTGTAAGTTGATCTATCTTTAATGTTAATTAGGATACAATGTTATGAGGTGTACTTATAACAACTTTATAGACAAATTATACTATTTATAGTTTTTATTTATTTGGGGGCGCAAAATGTGTTTTCTTCCTAAAAGGGGCGTAACAGAAAATAATTGAGAAGCATTGTCTTACCCCTTTAAGATGTCAGGCACCTTCTGCAGTTGAGTCAACCAATACTATAAAAGGAATGTATACTGTACATCAGGGGTGTCAAACTCATTTTAGATCGGGGGCCACGTGGAGAAAAATCTACTCCCATGTGGGCCGGACTGGTAAAATCACAGCACAATAACTTAAAAATAAAGACAACTTCAGATTGTTTTCTTTGTTTAAAAATAGAACAAGCACATTCTGAAAATGTACAAATTATAATGTTTTTTTTTTTTACACTTACATGTTGCGGTTAATAGTATTCTATCTTTATTTGTCGTTATTTATACTTTCTGAATCAATTATGTGATAATGTTAGTCAGTCAAATCGTTGGTGTTAATTTTAAATCTCAGATACAAAAATAATATCAAAATCAAATTTCAGGATGTCATTTATGTAGTTTTCTCATTTTCCTCGACTGGTGCACTAACGTGTTTTTTTTTGTTTTGTTTTTACATATGTAGCATAATTTATAAATACCAATAATTGCTATTGCGACATCTAGTGGACATGTTTAGAACACCAGTTTTTCATTCCAAAATGTTGGCTAATTTTTATACTTAGAAAACTCATCAATCTATTATTTATAAGTTCTAATGTGTTAAAATGTTCAGATATTGTGTTTTTAAAAACAATGGAAATTATGCTTCGAGTAAAGAACAACAGCCTTCCAGCTTGTATTCTTAGGTTAATTAAATTAAGAGGAGAAAACTATCATTTACGGGGATATTGACTTTTGAAATAGGTAAAGTAAGAACAATTATAAAATACAAATATATTTCAGTTTTAGGAGTTAAATGGTGGAACAAGCTCAGTGATGAGTTGAAGACATGTAGTTATTTGTTAAGGTTTAAGAAAGCCTTGAAAGGTGAAATAATAGAAAATTATAAAATATAGTAACAGTTACATTCATCCCATTGATTTTTTGAACGTTGATGTTCCAGGTAATCTTATTTTCAGTGAATGTATAGGATAGGCAAATATAAGCCTTGGCTTCAGCCTATTCCTTTTCGGTCATTCTTTTTCTTTTCTTTTTGTGAGTATTGATTGTTAATATGTATAATCTGTGCTGTTAAATTGATCACACAAAATGGTTGATTATATATATGACTGAAATAAACTAATTTTATTCATTCATTCATTAATCCTGCGGGCCGGATAAAACCCTACATTTGACACCCCTGCTGTACATCAAATAGACAAAAAAAAAGCAGAAAGTGCTTCATTCGGGGGTACGTTGACACAGGTTGGTGCACGATACTTCCAATATCTTTTAATTAAGTCCATTAGTCCAGGTTAGTGTGGTGCCACATCTAAAAATGTGCGTTATTTCCTTATAAAAGTGCAGTTTTGGTATAGTGTGCATCCCTGCAACCACCAAAAGTTGAAGGATGTCTTAATCACATTGTTCCATAGACACACACACACCTGACAATTGAGGACGTATGTGGGGGAAGCAGCCTCAAGAGTGACAGCTGCTCAAGGCCTCACCTCAGGCAGAGTGCAGCACTCAAGCAAAAGGAAAGCAAAAATTCACACTCATCTCAAGGAAACACACTGGAGAGCACGCACACAAACACTCACACAAACCACTCATCCACGTTGGCAGTAAACCTTGAATGCCACTCATTGTATTTTTTTCTGTCGTAAGAAACCACAAAGCGGTGCACACACCCCTGGGCAGATGCATCCATGCATATGCATGCTTGTCTGCAACCAGCAACACGGAGACAACTAAAGCACACACGCCTGTTTAGCAGTCAGCCCTAACAGTGCTGGGAGTCTCTTACTTTCCATATGACCTTTTGCCACTTTGCCGGTGACATTTTAAATATGCTCTCGCTCACCTTTGTCAGCAGCCGTGTACGTTGGGTACTAAACAAAGCCGAGCGGCTGAAAGTGTGGAAAAAAAGAAAGTAGAAGATGAATTAAACTGACCCCAATGAGTGACGGAGGTCAGGGCTGAGAACGAGTAGAAAGGTTCGGTGAATAAGGAAAGGTTTGAGAAGTTAGACAGTCGAGATGATCACTCTTAAGTGAGACTATGACAGAAGGTTGAAAGAAGTGAGAAGCAAGAAAAGAGCAAGTAGGGGGGGAAAGGTCAGTAAAATGAAGACGGACGGAATTAGAAGCGGGAAGTGGGGACTCCAAAAAGGGCACCGCTGGGAAGAAAAACTAGTAAGAAGTGAATGATTGGGCGAAAAAAAAGAATAAAGATAGTAGAGGATAAGAGAATGAGGGATGTGATCTGTCACTGTGGAAATTACAGCCTTCTCTGGTGAAAATGTCACAGATATGTGAGGGGCCTAGCAGAGCTGTGCTAAAATGTGAGAATCATTCATCTCTCGCCAGAGGCTTTGACGGTATCAAGAGTCTTGGCATTAATGGGGAATCCTCCCATGCATTAATAAGACAAATTAGCATCCGCAGATCGGACGCTCATCTTTTCAATACTTGCCTCGATTTAAGATCCCCGTGTTGACAGCAGGGTGAAGCTGATTCGCCTCTGTGGATTCTATATGATTTCATAAGTTCACCAGGGGGTTGTGTAGCAATGTATTTTCACAAAAAGCAGGACACCAGATAATAACCTGACATTGATTTCAGACAACAGAAGACAACAATGGAGGACATGCAGCACATTTTCTTGTTCATTGAGAGTGAATCAACAGCGCCTCTGCTGGCTACAGCCAAGTAGTGTAACTTATTTTGCCTCAATTAGATACATTGGCCCTAGTGTGTGAATGTGAGTGTGAGTGTTGTCTGTCTATCTGTGTTGGCACTGCGATGAGGTGGCGACTTGTCCAGGGTGTACGCCGCCTTCCGCCCGAGTGTAGCTGAGATAGGCTCCAGCGCCCCCCGCGACCCCGAAGGGAATAAGCGGTAGAAAATGGATGGATGGATAGATACATTTTCACAGTCAACTACACAATAGCAGTAATATGTAGCCTTACAATATTGCTATTCAACTGGTGGTCGGAGGGACACATCCGGCCCGGGAATGACGCCATACCAGCCCCCGAGTTTAAAGGCCTACTGAAACCCACTACTACCGACCACGCAGTCTGATAGTTTATATATCAATGATGAAATCTTAACATTGCAACACATGCCAATACGACCGGGTTAACTTATAAAGTGCAATTTTAAATTTCCAGGGGAACTTCCGGTTGAAAACGTCAATTGTTGAAACGGAAGTATTCGGACACATTGTATCACAATACAAACAGCTCTGTTTTCATCGCAAAATTCCACAGTATTCTGGACATCTGTGTTGGTGAATCTTTTGCAATTTGTTTAATGAACAATGGAGACTGCAAAGAAGAAAGCTGTAGGTGGGATCGGTGTATTAGCGGCTGGCTGCAGCAACACAACCAAGAGGACTTTGAGATGGATAGCAGATGCGCTATCCGACGCTAGCCGCCGACCGCATCGATGATCGGGTGTCCTTCGTTGCGCAGTCGATCGCTGAAATGCAGGTGAGCACGGGTGTTGATGAGCAGATGAGGGCTGACGTAGGTGGAGCGCTAATGTTTTTATCAGAGCTCTGAGGAGGTTCCGTAGCTAAGTTAGCTTGTATGGCGTCGTTAGCAACAGCATTGCTAGGCTTCGACAGGCGGCACAGCATTAACCGTGTAGTTACAGGTCCAGTGGTTGGTTTGGTGTCTCCTGATAGTAGTATTGTTAATCGTCTGTCTATCCTTCCAGTCAGGGGCTTATTTCTTTTATTTCTATCTGCATTTAAGCACGATGCTATCACGTTAGCTCTGTAGCTAAAGTGCTTCACAGATGAATTGTCGTGGAGATAAAAGTCACTGTGAATGTCCATTTCGCGTTCTCGACTCTCATTTTCAAGAGGATATAGTATCCGAGGTGGTTTAAAATACAAATCCGTGATCCACAATAGAAAAAGGAGAAAGTGTGGAATCCAATGAGCCCTTTTACCTAAGTTACGGTCAGAGCGAAAAAAGATACGTCCTTCACTGCACTCTAGTCCTTCACTCTCACGTTCCTCATCCACAAATCTTTCATCCTCGCTCAAATTAATGGGGTAATCGTTGCTTTCTCGGTCCGAATCGCTCTCGCTGCTGGTGTAAACAATGGGGAAATGTGAGGAGCCCTTCAACCTGCGACGTCACGCTACTTCCAGTACAGGCAGGGCTTTTTTTATCAGCGACCAAAAGTTGCGAACTTTATTGTCGATGTTCTCTACTAAATCCTTTCAGCAAAAATATGGCAATATCGCAAAATGATCAAGTATGACACAGAATGGATCTGCTATCCCCGTTTAAATTAAAAAACAAACATTTTTGCAGCAAATTCCTAAAAATACTAGAGTGCTCTTGTTGTATGAAGCAACTTGGACCATAACAAATACATTTGCAGATCCTTGCATTGACATTTTAACCTTGCTAGCAATCATACAACCAACTGGTCCAAATGTCTGACTTATATAACTGTGGCCTTCCTCACGGCACCTATTTGAGTCCTCTCCTTTTCTGAAAATGTGACCCCCAATTAAGTATGTCTGCTCTTGAGCCTGTTTATGTCCACTTAATGTAAGAAATAGGGATGTCTGATAATGGCTTTTTGCCGATATCCGATATTGTCCAACTCTTAATTACCGATACCAATATAAACCGATACCGATTTATATACAGTCATGGAATTAACACATTATTATGGCTAATTTGGACAACCAGGTATGAGGTGGTTCGGGCATCTGGTCAGGATGCCACCCGAACGTTTCCCTAGGGAGGTGTTTAGGGCACGTTCGACCGGTAGGAGGCCACGGGGAAGACCCAGGACACGTTGGGAAGACTATGTCTCCCGGCTGGCCTGAGAACGCCTCGGGATACCCCGGGAAGAGCTGGACGAAGTAGTTCGGGAGAGGAAAGTCTGGGCTTCCCTGCTTAGGCTGCTTCCCCCGTGACCCAACCTAAGATAAGCGGAAGAAGATGGATGGATGGATGGATGGATGGATGGATGGATGGACAACTTAGTGATAATTTTTGCTTGTACAAAAACTATGACTTTAGCGTCTAACTTCTTTTGTTTATTTGAAACTGTCATTACTGCCACAAGTGGTGCAAAAGTGTATTGCAACTGAGTACCATTGCAGCCCAGACGGACCACAGCTGAGAAGCAAATTTATTTTGGCAGACCTCGAGGGGGCGCAAGCGGCCCAACAATTGGCCCCCAGCCCTATGGCTAAGGCACACTGGTGTAGATCAGTGTTTTTCAACCACTGTGCCGCGGTACACTAGTGTACTGTGAGATACAATCTGGTGTGCCGTGGGAGATTATGTCTTCACCTAATTGGGTTGAAAATATTTTTTTGCTAACCAGTAATTATAACCCGCAAATATTGTGCCGTTGTTGAGTGTTTGTGCTGTCTAGAGCGCGGCAGAGTAAACGTGTAATACTCTTCCATATCAGTAGGTGGCAGCAGGTAGCTAATTGCTTTGTCGAGAACATGGTTTGTCATGATCACAATATGCAGACAGCAGGCGGCAGTGTGCAGGTAAAAAGGTGTCTAATGCTTAAACCAAAAATAAACAAAAGGCGAGTGCTGCTAAGAAAAGGCATTGAAGTTTAGGGAAGACTATGCAGAACGAAACTAAAACTGAACTTGCAAAGTAAACAAAAACAGAATGCTGGACGACAGCAAAGACTTACAGCGTGTGGAGCAGCAGACGGTGTTCACAAAGTACATCCGTACATGACATGACAATCAACAACAAAATAGGAGCGCAAGACAAGAACTAAAATGCTACACACAGGAAAACACCAAAAAACTCAAAATAAGTCACGCCGTGATGTGACAGGTCGTGACAGTACACCTACTTTGCGACAAGAGCTATAGTGATGCATGGTTGGTTATGGTTTGAATTTATATCCAACAATTGCGAGAACAACTTTGTATTGTCAATATTGGCTGCTAAATTTAATTTGTTTATGTTTTCTGCTGGTGGTGTGCCTCGGGATTTTTTCAATGAAAAAAATGTGCCTTGGCTCAAAAAAGGTTGAAAAACACTGGTGTAGATGATAGATTATGCACCAATCACCAAAATACACCTTCCCTTACATCCTCTACTATCGCAACAGAGAGGTTGAAAACATAAAATATAAATATTATTTAAAAATGTAACTCTTTTATGGTCCTCTTTGCCTGCACTCCATGTAAGGTTCCCATTGACTGTCAGCTTTTTGGTGAGTGTTGATTATGTTAATGTGTGATGCCTTAAAGATTATTTATGATAAGACATGGAGCGGGGCGTGTCAAAACAACCAAAGTCTGTTATATTCCTGCAACTGCACATGGGGGAGGCTGAGAGGGGCAAAGCAGCCATGCCATGAAGAGCGAGACTCTGAAGAAAATGTCAACTCCGGTGTTTGAAGCCGGGAACACATGCATGGTTGTGAGTACAAATGAGGACAGCGTTTGGGCGATGGTTAAACAGATCCCGGCCTTGAAGGCACCACTGTGTGTGCCTGTTGGGTTTAGGCAGGGACATGATTCTATTACGTGCACATTGGTACAGATCAAACTCAGTCCAGTAATAAGTGATATTTTTTGCTATATATGAATACGGTGTAAATAATAAAGCAAAATGGAAATGATAGAGCAAATTTTGGAGCCATCGATTCATACAAAACTGCAGCTGAAGCTGTCATTTTTGTTAAATAACTCACATAATGGTATATCTTCATTTTGCCAACTTACGGTAAATGTCTTATCCCAAAGCTCTAGTAGATAGCAATCAACTCTGGTAATGGGCATAAGCTGTATTTTCCATTTGGAGTCTATCTGGTGGCATCCTTACCAAAACCTTTGCACTTAGCTCAAATTGTATCAAATCTGGTACATTTGTAGGCAAGGAATAACTGAAAATGGCATGGCCTCTGTTGCCAGTGGCATCTGTGCACATGGAATCGCTAACATGGTGTTATGCTCATGTATCCTTTGATTTGTTCCAATTTACTCAGGCATAGTTACAGACACCATATTTGTGACACGGATCTCTGAAGTCCTTAAGTGTACCCAGACACCAAGAACGTGAAGCATTCTTACGAACCTAGGGAAATGCAAAATGAAAAAGCTCCATGCTACCACCCGAAAAAAATACTCAACGAGCCAAAATATTTGCCAAACAAGTTAAATTCCAAAAAGTCAAAAGATGTCAGCTGAAGCAGGACACACATTTCTATTTGCCCGAGGAGCTTGTAAGTGGAGTCGGCCACTTTGACTCCTCCATTATTTCACTGGGACACCGACTGCTGAAGTCTGAAATTGAACAGACTGATGTAATGACTCTGCTGGAATTTATCCACAGCTCTCCATTTCCTCGCAATGAGCAGATACCAAAGGGGATGTGTTTGTTTTTGGCTTTCATCCTCGCCTCTTGCACACCTCACACAGAAAAATGTTCACCCAACACATTTAATTGTGCCTTTGAAAGGAAATGAATGCAATTAAAGACATTGTTTACATGATATTCTTAGTATAAATGTTATTGTGTGTAACATATATTTGAAATATGATTAAAACAATGACAATAACTCCTGTCTGCAGTGTTTCTCACAGAATTGCAATCTGCGACCGTGGTGGGATATGCCCCGTAGATATGAATAGGAAGATGACGCACGCCCCTTTAAGTGAGCTGTACATGTGGCAAGCCTAAACTGGTGGTAGCAAATTGTCAGGCACACATTTAACATTGACAGTAAAGTAATGTGCATGAAAATCGGTTGGAAAAGGAGCAATTGTGATTTATTTTCAACGTATATTTATTGCCTTCAATGTGAACTTGGCTCCGCTTATTGGTGCACAGCACACTGAAATATCCGGTCTTCTATACATACAGTCACATGGACAAAGAGAAGACCTGGAGGAAAGTTCTGTGGTCAGATGAAACAAAAAGTGAGCTGTCACAATACCCAACAATATGTTTGGAGGAGAAAAAGTGAGGCTTTTAATCCCAGGAACACCAATTCCTACTGTCAAACATGGTGGTGGTGGTAGTATTAAAGTTGATTTAAAGTTAAAGTACCAATGATTGTCACACACACTAGGTGTGGGGAAATGTGTCCTCTGCATTTGACCCATCCCCTTGTTCACCCCCTGGGAGGTGAGGGGAGCAGTGGGCAGCAGCAGTGGACGCGCGGCCGGGAATCATTTTTGGTGATTCAACCCCCAATTCCAACCCTTGATGCTGAGTGCCAAGCAGGGAGGCAATAGTTCCCATTTTTATAGTCTTTGGTATGACTCGGCCATGGTTTGAACTCACAACATACCGATCAATGGAACTGGTGCTTTACAGAGAGTAAATGGGACAATTAAAAAGGAGGATTACCTCCAAATTCTTCAGGACAACCTAAAATCATCAGCCCGAGGTTGGGTTTTGGGCGCAGTTGGGTGTTCCAAGAGGACAATGACCCCAAACACACGTCAAAAGTGGTAAATGAATGGCTAAATCAGGCTAGAATTAAGGTTTTAGAATGGCCTTCCCAAAGTCCTGACTTAAACATGTGGACAATGCTGAAGAAACAAGTCCAAAACCAACAAAATTAGCTGAACTGCACCAATTTTGTCAAGAGGAGTGGTCCAAAATTCAACCAGAAGTTTGTGGATGGCTACCAAAAGCACCTTATTGCAGTGAAACTTGCCAAAGGACGAAATATTAACATTGCTGAATGTATACTTTTGACCCATCAGATGTGGTCACATGTTCAGTAGACCCATAATAAATTCATAAAAGAACCAAACTTCATGAATGTTTTTTGTGACCAACAAGTATGTGCTCCAATCACTCTATCACAAAAAAAGAAGAGTTTTAGAAATGATTGGAAACTCAAGACAGCCATGACATTATGTTCTTTACAAGTGTATGTAAACTTTTGACTATGACTGTATCTTTTGGGGGGGGGTCAAACGTGCAGTAGTCATATAATCGTCGAATTTGTATAATTGGCCATGACACATTAGCATTTACTCAGTAAAAAAGATGAAAAGCAAAAAAAAAATAAAAAATAAATTAGAACTGCAAATGAACAGGCTATGCAATTAATTGAAAAATAATCAAAACGGACACGTTGGCTTCAGTGAGAAACTCAAAAATGTAAGCCATCTTACCAAATATGAATAATGCATGTCACAAAAAAGAGAGAGACTCAGACTACTTTTATGCACACGACAACAGATGCCGTCATCAAACAGTTGTCTTTAACATATTTTACAATATGTAAATTATTGTAGAAAGAACTAAACATTTTGGTGTAAAAATGACCTGTTTCATAAGGTAAAAGTGACTTACATTTCTACACATCACAGTATTTAAAGTTAATAATTATTATCATAGTATTACGATATTATCATGTTTATTTGTTAATTTTGTTATTCTCACCTTAAAGAAAATGTTTATTTTCATTGTAGCGCATGTGTTTTCAATCATATTGTTTCAATAAAGAGTCCTTAAGTGTTCATCCGTGCATGTTCTTTTCAGTCACCAAATTGGACAAATATTTTGAGAATGAAGTGATTTAAGTGAAATTAATCATGCAATAAAAAGTAAAATGTGTTTTTTTTCAGAATTTTGCCTGTCTACAATCAAATCAAACCAAAAATAGATTTTTTAAGATTGTAAAAATTATTTTAAAAAACGCTTGGAAGTTGCGGCTAATGGGAGTCACCGTTGTAGCCTTCAAAGTCCTCTAAAACAACTTCAAAACCCTCTATCAATGTTTTATATAAACACTGCAAGTCTGAATATAATGTAGTAACAGACACGTTCATAACAACATGTAATATGTACAATTTTTACTGTATTTTGATCATTTTAATCATTGCTTTCTTCTGACCATTAATTTTCGTTTCCATAGCAACGGACTTCTGACTTATGGCAACATGTGTGTTCCTAATTCCAGAATAAAGCGCGTGTGTGTGTTTTCTAATCATGGCAGACTTGGTAACTGACACCAAAGATGACTATTTTTTGACGAATAAGGATTCGCAACCTTATCTTTTTGAAGCCGAATATACATAGGATGAACTGCTGCTTCTCGAAGTGAGCACGTAGGAAGAGTGAGAAAGTTGGAGCAGATGGAAGCAAAGAAAGTGAGGTCGGCATGACTCAAAGCAGCAAAACGTGGAACTCGAAGCCAGGCTATTTCGACATGAATGGAGTGCTTACCCAAATTAACCGGAAAAATGTTCCCCGCCAGCTGGACCAAACGCACAACTGTCCATTGAGTAAGTCACACTTTTATCATGATTATGATGCATGCAGCACATCACCGTATAACTACAGTACATACGCTGTCTGGCAGGCTGTGTACAAACAAAACATGAAATGTGAGCTAATACTTCACAGATACTGTGATATGATTGTTCATGTTTTTCAGTTAGTACAGATTGTTGTCTTCTCGAATTGTGTTGTGCATTAAAAACTCAAACACGTTTTGTGTTGTTGTAGAAGCGAGCTTATCTCTTTCCGTAGTTAGCTTTTCCGGCTAATGACGCAGCACGCCAATGTGTAGAAAAATAGAAAAAGAGTTCCTGAGTGTTCGCTCTAACAATAACAATGTCGCTACAGCTTGGTTATTAAAAGGGGAACTGCACTTTTTGGGGAATTTTGCCTATCGTTCACAATCATTATGACGGATGGATTTTTTTAAATGCATTATAAATATTAAATAAACATAAATAAAAGTCTGCTTACAGTGGAGCCAATGTAAGCTCCACTATTCCGTCCATAAAATCCGATTTGGTCTGCAACATTTTCATTTTCAATTTATGAATGTACAACTGTTTGTTTATTTTGTTGACGATTGACCGAAGAATAATAAACTATTATTATTAGAAACTATTATAACCATTTAAAAAGCGCCAATAATACTTAATTCATATTTCGTGACTTCAATATTAACCAAGTATTAGTGATATTGTTATTTTAAGTTAACACAGATAAACTATATATAGTTTAAGTGCAGTTCCCCTATAAGGAACAACAATTAAGTATTGTTGTAGAGTTTTGAATGCATTATAAAGTGATTTAGAAGTGGCATTGATTGCTCCCATTAGTTGCATTGCTAGCCACCAAGACCGAACTAATTTGTACATGCTGCAATGCAAAAAAAAAAAAAAGTGTCTTCTTGTGTCACAGAAGGATTGTGAACGATAGGCATTATTTAAAAAAAAAAAAGTGCAGCTCTCCTTTAACCGAAATCCAAGTAGAAGGTTAAAGTAATCGTGAGTTAGATTTTTGCCAACATTTTGCAGCCCTACTTTCCTCTGTCGCTTCTTTTTCTATTTATTTTTATTTTTATTAATGCTCTTGGATGTTGACGCTGCTCATACAACAACAGCGATACGTAAGCGAACCAAAAGTCTCCAAAAGTCTCTTCACTATAATAACTAAATTAGAGTATCCGTAGCTACAAACCCCGTTTCCATATGAGTTGGGAAATTGTGTTAGATGTAAATATAAACGGAATACAATGATTTGCAAATAATTTTCAACCCATATTCAGTTGAATATGCTACAAAGACAACATATTTGATGTTCAAACTGGTAAACTTTTTTTTTTTTTGCAAATAATCATTAACTTTAGAATTTGATGCCAGCAACACGTGACAAAGAAGTTGGGAAAGGTGGCAATAAATACTGATAAAGTTGAGGAATGCTCATCAAACACTTATTTGGAACATCCCACAGGTGAACAGGCAAATTGGGAACCGGTGGGTGCCATGATTGGGTATAAAAGTAGATTCCATGAAATGCTCAGTCATTCACAAACAAGGATGGGGCGAAGGTCACCACTTTGTCAACAAATGTGTGAGCAAATTGTTGAACTGTTTAAGAAAATCCGCTCAACCAGCTATTGCAAGGAATTTAGGGATTTCACCATCTACGGTCCGTAATATCATCAAAGGGTTCAGAGAATCTGGAGAAATCACTGCACGTAAGCAGCTAAGCCTGTGACCTTCGATCCCTCAGGCTGTACTGCATCAACAAGCGACATCAGTGTGTAAAGGATATCACCACATGGGCTCAGGAACACTTCAGAAACCCACTGTCAGTAACTACAGTTGGTCGCTACATCTGTAAGTGCAAGTTAAAACTCTCCTATGCAAGGCGAAAACCGTTTATCAACAACACCCAGAAACACTGTCGGCTTCGCTGGGCCTGAGCTCATCTAAGATGGACTGATACAAAGTGGAAAAGTGTTCTGTGGTCTGACGAGTCCACATTTCAAATTGTTTTTGGAAACTGTGGACGTCGTGTCCTCCGGACCAAAGAGGAAAAGAACCATCCAGATTGTTATAGGCGCAAGGTTGAAAAGTCAGCATCTGTGATGGTATGGGGGTGTATTAGTGCCCAAGACATGGGTAACTTACACATCTGTGAAGGCACCATTAATGCTGAAAGGTACATACAGGTTTTGGAGCAACATATGTTGCCATCCAAGCAACGTTACCATGGACGCCCCTGCTTATTTCAGCAAGACAATGCCAAGCCACGTGTTACATCAACGTGGCTTCATAGTAAAAGAGTGCGGGTACTAGACTGGCCTGCCTGTAGTCCAGACCTGTCTCCCATTGAAAATGTGTGGTGCATTATGAAGCCTAAAATACCACAACGGAGACCCCCGGACTGTTGAACAACTTTAGCTGTACATCAAGCAAGAATGGGAAATAATTCCACCTGAGAAGCTTAAAAAATGTGTCTCCTCAGTTCCCAAACGCTTACTGAGTGTTGTTAAAAGGAAAGGCCATATAACACAGTGGTGAACATGCCCTTTCCCAACTACTTTGGCACGTGTTACAGCCATGAAATTCTAAGTTAATAATTTTTTGCAAAAA
Source organism: Entelurus aequoreus (assembly GCF_033978785.1). Lineage (NCBI taxonomy): Eukaryota > Metazoa > Chordata > Actinopteri > Syngnathiformes > Syngnathidae > Entelurus > Entelurus aequoreus. Next base: position 30,078,225 of record NC_084745.1, read on the forward strand.
ACAAATAAAGTTTATGAGTTTGAACATCAAATATCTTTTCTTTGTAGTGCATTCAATTGACTATGGGTTGAAAATGATTTGTAAATCATTGTATTCCGTTTATATTTACATCTAACACAATTTCCCAACTCATATGGAAACGGGGTTTGTACAAACTTCAGATATGTAATGTGTTTATGAGCAGGCGATGCAAAATGTATTCTTGGCAGTCGAAAATTGTATGGGAAACACTGGAGTTTGCAAGAAAACAATGGAAAAAGTTACAGTAAAATGAGCTAAATTACTTATATTATCATCATCCAAGTGCACTCTACCAGCTGAAAAGAATTATAGAGCATGATATAGTTCTAATTTACGGGGGTTTAAGTGGTAAATCTGTGCTTTAGTAAGTGCTGCAAGTCCGTGGGGTTTCAGTCAGCAAACCACTGAATATTTGCATGGCTTCCTGCCCACATGCTGTGGATGAATAAATCCTCTGCCCCGCCTTAAGACTTCCCTTGCTGCTTAATCTAAGCAGCTAATTGAGTGCTAATTGGGTGCTTACTTCCCAGAAGGGAACAAACAAGTAACAGCAAGCAGGCACTTATTCAATAGGTCCAATCAGTGGTTAACTGTCCATCATGTGATCTATAGGCACACAACATACTTTTCTTGAATTTTAAAACATTATAAATTGCTTTGGGAAAACAATACTGGGATTTCCTACATCCCCCCGTAAAATAATTCCTGTTCAAAAACAAGTCTGACAAGTCCAGGACTCCTAAATCCGCCAGGGACCACCATTTTTCAAAGCGCATGCTGATTGTTGAGTTCATACAGTGTGTGTTTTAGTAGTTCCGACAGCTATATTAATACACCGTGTCGGCACTTTGATCTGCCAAACAAAATGCTATCAATCTTCTTATTTCCCGAACAGCGGGGTGATCAAAGACCTTAATTGGGTTTCTGTCAGCAGCCATCTATTAGATGGAGAGGGACTGTAGGGACTTTTACATTGTTATTTTTCTGTATAGAATTGACATGTTCTGCATGTAAAGCCAATACAAGCTTAGAAAATAAATGTGGGTTGTTTGTAGTTATTCCAGAGTAAACATGAACGTCAGCCTTGTTGATTAAAAACATGACATGGCTGGCAGAGCTGATCAATGGCAGTATTATTTTTTTTCCAAGTTACAATTCACTCGTAACCAGCGAAATGCAAATTCAGATTGTTAAACTCAAGCAGATTGCAACGCTGCATTTTGTGCATCTTTGAAGCCCATGTTCAGCCATGTTTTCCTAATTTGTATTTGTTTGTGTCTGTTAACTCTTCTATGCCTAAACAGATGTACACAAAAGGGTGAACATTTGGAAAAACATGCACTCCCTCTGTTGCCTGTGTTATTGTTTTTGTTTTTTTGTTTTTGTTACCGTACTTTCCGGGCAATAAAGGGCAAATTTACATATATTAACTGCACCGGTCCATAAGCCGCAGATACAGTAGGAAAAAGATTAATATGGCCCCATTCGTCACGGTTTACCTGACACATGAAACGTGACACATTGGGGGTTGCCCTATCCCCTTAGGCCGCCAGACGACAGGACAGTGTTGAATATCTTAAAATGTGTTTGTGGCAATTCCAACTTTGACAACAGCGTCAGTTGCTATGTATATAATGTCCCTTTCCATTATTTTCAGCAGACTGCATTGCAAAATGATTAACCCCCCCACCTACCTTCCTCTCACGTGAGATACACCCAGGTATGGGTCCATATAAACACTTTCCCTGCTGTATATACCGGTACGAAATATTTTGTGAATGTTTATTTACATACCTTATTTTATTTCCAAACGGTGCTTTTAACATGGCAGTAAAATGGTCATCAAACAGAGGTCATCGTCATGGACCCACTAGCTGCCAAGGCTAGCTCTCCAATCAGCTAAACGGATTCAATAATTCCACGGTGAAGTTTAGTGAGTTTTCAAAATTTAAACACAAAAAGAATGCCATTGTAAGTTAATAATACTAACAAAGACACTTGTAAACGTATTAGCATATTAGCCAATGCTAACGACGCTAGCTTAATTATATTACGACAACATGTACTAATATGCGCAAAAACACTCCTTACAAACGTTGCTTGGAGTGATGAATGAAGAATCCTTTCGAGCAAAAACGCTACGAACAAATAATTTTGGTTCAAGGAACAAAACAGGAATTACATTTTCCACCCACAGCACCCGCAATGAGCAAAATTGTCCAGAAGATGGTGGAAAAGCACAACCAATAACACACCATTTGTCATGGCCCGGGCGCACGTCAGTGCGCATTCATCAGTGTGCTGCGCTGAGCGCACCTCCGACAGCGCGCAACGCGCGCGCCAGACTGGCTGCAGCTAGCAGCTGCAATCAATCACCAGCAATCAGCGCACCTGCGGTTGATCAGAGGTCCTGCCTTCTTAAGCCAGTGCAGACCTGCGTTCCGGGCCAGAATATAGTCTTTTGTTGAGTACCGTAAGCTATCATCCAGCTCTATGCAACCTTGCTTCGCTCTCTGTGTTATCCACCGTCGTGTTTATTTGGTCTTGTTGTCTTCCTTGTCGTCCTTCCTGCAGTCTGCCTTTGTTCCACGTGACGAGCTGTGCGTCTCGTCTTCTCCCTGTGATTCCTTGTTGGTTTCCCTCTGGATTCCGGACTGCCTCCCTCGATCCTCCACCTCCAGCTTGGACACGGACCTACTTCTGCCTAGCCCCTTTGGACTTGTCCGCTTCCTCACTCAACAGTCACGGTAACACTCATAAAGTAATTCCCACACATATTCTCACACAATACACCCTTTAGATTTTTGTCACACTCCATTCCCTTGTTGATTATTATTATTATTGTTTGGTTATTATATATATTGTAAATATATATAATAAAAACAAAGCTACTACGCCCTCTTGTGGTCTGTGCCGTCTACTTCTTCCTAAACATAACACCTTTTCAGTTTCTGTCAGTGTAATATGAAAACTATTTGTTGAATACAAAACACTATGGCCGTTAGCGAGGTGAAATCCATAAATTAGCCGCTCCATTTAAGCCGCAGGAATCAAAGTGTTGGACAAATGTAGCGGCTTATAGTTCGGAAAATACGGTAAATATTAGCGCTTTAACAGTGCTGTAGATACCGCAGTATTTTGGTTTCAAAGTCTTCACAATAATTCTGTGATGTATCAAACGAAAACTTGGTAAGTGTAGTTTTTTTCTGGCGCTTTAAAGTGTTATGGACTGTAAAGCATGGAGATAGGTCAAACGATATAGAGCATCGATGCCTTATGAAACCTAAGAAGTGATACCGTTTCCCTCAATGTTTGAATCACTTTAAGAGAAAAACATGTGACAGGAGCACGCAACAAAGAACACTAGGTCCACGGACCATCACCAACACGTCGTCATGGAGAGCGGTCGCATCTTTTTTCCCTCCCACGGTAGCGGTCGTTTGATTCCACACTTTCTCCTTTTTATATTGTGGATCACGGATTTGTATTTTAAACCACCTCGGATACTTTACCCCCTTGAAAATGAGAGTCGTGAACGCGAAATGGACAATCACAGTGACTTTTATCTCATTGACAATACATCGGCAAAGCACTTTAGCTTCGGAGCTAACGTGATAGCATCGTGCTTAACTGCAGATCGAAACAGAAGAAACATGCCCCTGACTGGAAGGATAGACCGAAGATCAACAATACTACTATTACTTCTACTCTCAGGAGACACTGAACTTAACCCTGGACCTGTAACCACCCGGTTAATGTTGACCCGGCTGGCTAAGCCTAGCAATGCTACTGCTAACGACGCCATTGAAGCTAACTTAGCTTCGGGACCTCCTATCTGCTCATCACAACCCGAGCTCACCTGTGCTCCAGCGATCGGCGGCTCGACAGAGGATTTCACCCCGTTCATCGACACGGTCGGCGGCTCGGCGGCGGGCGATGGAGGACGTCCCAGACATCGATGAAGACAGCGGCCCGGCGGCGAACAACACGGCAGTGAACAACACGGCAGTGAACAACACGGCGGTGAACAACACACCGGTGAACAACACACCGGTGAACAACGAGGTGACTGTCGACATCAACAGTGCGGAGGTCCTCCTGGCCTCTCCCGAGGCCCTGGGGGTCTTCACCGCGTCACCTGGACCCCCCAAGGTCTACACGGGATACAGGGGATTCTTTGTGCAAACCTGGTCGTTGTTCTCAACAACAACAACAACATCACCAAAACTCGCAAAACTTCTTCAACTACGCCCCTCCCCCATCACCTGGCCGTTGAACAATGTGCCTCTCTCCCCCTCCCCCAAGTCTCTCCACACAAACAGTGAATTGGACTGCAATACAACTCCATCTTCTGGACAATACCTCTCCCCAGCCGACTCTGATGTTATTTTTGGTTCCAGTAGGCTACACATCATCCACCTTAATGTCTCCCTGGAACTAAACTCGACAAAATCAGAGAAATGTTCCACAACAATAAGGTAAAAATCTTGTGTTTCTCTGAAACTAAATTAGATCAAAGTGTTTCTGACACAGAGATAGAGATAGAAAACTTTTCGGTTATCAGAAAGGACAGGAATAAACATGGTGGTGGTGTTTGTATGTGTATTCACCAGGATATTAAATACATAACTCGCACCGATCTGAACCACAATAACCTTGAATCTGTGTGGGCAGAAATCCAATTCACAAACGCTAAGCCGGTACTGATAGGGACTGTTTACAGGCCCCCTAGTCAGAGTGATTTCTATGGTGCTCTCGAGGAGTGCTTGGCTGGTGTAGACAACGTGGAGAAAATTATAACTGGAGATCTGAACACAGATATTCAACGCAGAGATGCGCCTGTCTTCAAATCTTACAGCAAGCTTTGTAATCTGCACGACCTCTCCCAACTAATAACACTACCCACAAGGGTGTGTGATTCCACCCAATCAACCATAGATCTCATTCTCTCATCAGACCGGCATAACATCAAAAATAGTGGAGTCATGATCTGTGGTCTTAGCAACCACTATCTAAACTTCTGCACCTGCAAAATAACTAAACCCAAAGCCAATGGCCACATAACAGCTCAATCCAGATCCGTTAAAACATACTCCAGTGATAATTTCAACCTTAAATTAGGTGAGTGGGACTGGTCCCCTGTGCTCACGAGCAACCTGGTCGAAGATGCCTGGGATCGCTTCAAAACAGCGTTCCTAGCGATACTAAATGATATGGCTCCCGTTAGAACAGTCAGGATCAAAGCCCGCTCTGAACCATGGATGAATCCAGACATATTAGCTGCCATCAAAGACAGAAACAGAAAATACTCCGAATACCAAAAGTGCAAAACCGAAGTAGATAAACAACCCAATAATAACCTCAAATCACTCCTTTCAACACTCAAAAAGCAATGCAATAAATTAAGAAATAAGACAACTAACCTGACTAAATTCTTTAAAAAAAATTACATTACCGACAAAATAGAGGAAAACACAAATAAGCCACGTGAGCTCTGGAAAATCTTCAACAACCAGCTTCCTGGTTGCAGCCAGAAACTTAAAACCAGACTCACCAACATCAACATCAAGGAGGGTGACTCCCTCATTACAGACACAATGGAGGTAGTAAGGAGACTTAACACCTTTTTCACCAGCATAGCCACAATTCTAGTCAACAAGCTGTCCCACCACTCTGGTTGCTTTGGTGTACAACACATTAAAGCCTTCTACAGAAAGCTAGGAGTATCCAACAATGATTTCAAATTAGAAATGGTCTCAGCTGACGAGGTGATTAAAAAATTGAGCGCACTCCACCCAAACAAGGCCACCGGCCTTGATAATATCCCCTCCAGATTCCTCAGGGACTCTGCCACCCCCATTGCCCCGATCATCACGCACATAATAAACCTCTCAATTACTCAAGGCCAAGTACCAAAAGATTTCAAAATAGCAAGAGTAACTCCTCTCTTTAAAAAAGGAAGCAAATTAGAACCTGGCAACTACCGACCTGTTTCAATTCTCAGTTCCATCTCGAAAGTAATGGAAAAAATAGTTTATGAGCAGGTCGATAGTTACCTTGCCACTAATAAACCCATGTACAAATTCCAATCCGGCTTCAGAACTAACCACTCCACTGACACATGCCTTCTTTATGAGGTGGATGTGGGCAAATACTGCGGAATGGTCATGCTGGACCTTCACAAGGCCTTTAACACCGATGACCACGCTATACTGTTGGATAAGCTCAGAGCAATCGGATTTGATAAAACCTCATCGAGCTGGATGCAATCTTACTTGGAGGGGAGGAAACAGGTGGTAGAGGTGAACGGCACCGTGTCCCCCCACCCCCTCCCAGTAAGCTGTGGAGTCCCCCAAGGCAGTATATTATGGCCTTTACTGTTCCTAATATACATAAACGACATGTCATCAGCATGCGACTGTGAATTGCTTTTGTTTGCGGATGACTCGGCCCTGCTGGTATCCGGCAAGGACAAGTCACAGGTGGAGAAAATCCTCAGTGCTTAACTCTGTAGAACATGCACCTGGCTCACTGACAACAAGCTATCCATTCACTTGGGGAAAACGGAATCCATCCTATTTGGGTCCCACATCAACCTTAAGAAAGTCATTGACTCCACTATAAAAGTGGGTGACATTGTTATCACCAGGAAAGATGAGGTCACCTACCTAGGTTCCATTCTAGAGGTTAATCTTTCCTGTGATAAAATGGCAACCAAGGTAATCAAAAAGGTCAACCAACGAACGAGATTTCTCTATAGAATTTCCTCTCTGGTCAACAAAAGCACCACGAAGATTCTGGCGGAAACTCTCGTTCAACCCTTTTTCGATTACGCATGCACCTCCTGGTACCCTAGCACCTCCAAAACCCTCCAATTTAGACTACAAACATCCCAGGACAAGATAGTCAGATTACTTCTAGACCTCCACCCCAGATCACACCTCACTCCTACCCACTTCTCCAAAGTGGGCTGGCTCAGGGTGGAGGACAGAGTAAAACAACTTGCACTGAGCCTTGTCTATAAAATCCGCTACACCTCGCTGATACCGAAGTACATGTCAAACTACTTCCTTAACGTAAATGGCCGCCATAACCATAACACCAGGGGGAGCTACACTAACCACGTTAAACCCAGATTCCGATCTAACAAAGGTCTTAACTCATTCTCTTTCTATGCCACGTCAATGTGGAATGCACTCCCAATAAGTGTAAAAGAAAGGGCATCTCTATCCTCCTTCAAAACCGCACTAAAAGAACACCTCCAGGCAACTTCAACCCTAAACTAACACCCTCCCTTCCTCATCATACCTCTTTGGATTGTAAATAATCAAATGTAAACAATCAAATGTAGACACTTTTTCTTATAATTTATGATCTCTCTCTCTGTGTCCAATACTTGCTGTACATATCCTACCAAGTCAGACCTACACTGTTCCAATGTCAATTTCTCTGATGATGCAATTGTTGATGACTGAAGTGTTGATACCAACCAAACTCTCACCCCCCCCCCCCCCACCCCTCCCCGCCCCCCCTCCGTATCCCACACCCCGGATTGTAAATAATGTAAATAATTCAATGTATATACTAGTAGTACCGTATTTTCCGCACCATAAGCCGCACCTAAAAACCACAATTTTTCTCAAAAGCTGACAGTGCGGCTAATAACCCAGTGCGCCTTATATATGGATTAATATTAATATTTATTTTCATAAAGTTTAGGTCTCGCAACTATGGTAAACAGCCGCCATCTTTTTTCCCCGTAAAAGAGGAAGCGCTTCTTCTTCTACGGTAAGCAACCGCCCCCATAGAAGAGGAAGCACTTCTTCTTCTACTGTAAGCAACCGCCAAGGCGAGCACCCGCCCCCGTAGAAGAAGAAGCGCGCGGATATTACGTTTCATTTCATTTGTGTGTTTCTGTAAAGACCACAAAATGTCTCCTACTAAGAGACACGCGTACAAGGTTCCACTGACTTTTGATATTCATGTGAACCGCACTGTAGATACAACGGGAGCACGTACGGTGAATATTCACACCACAGGGAATGAGAAGTCGTCCTTCACTGTGGTTCTAGCTTGCCATGCTAACGGCCAGAAACTTCCACCCACGGTGATATTCAAAAGGAAGACCTTGCCAAAAGAGAACTTTCCAGCCGGCGTCATCATAAAAGCTAACTCAAAGGGATGGATGGATGAAGAAAAGATGAGCGAAGGGACCGGGTGACTTTTTTCACGCAGCTCCGTCCCTGTTGATCTACGACTGCATGCGCGTCCACATCATAGATGGTGTCAAAAAACAAGTGAAGCACACCGAAGAAGAATAATTCGAGGGATTTGTGGATGAGTAATAACTTCAGAAAGTGAGCTTTAAATGTTTATTTTGTGTGTTGTGTGACACTAACGTTCGAGCAACGTTGAGTTATTGATGTTGCTATTGCTCTGCACTATTTTGAGTGTTACTATTTTTGTGATTGCACATTTGCACATTACATTTTGGGAGTGAACAGAGTTGTTAGAACGCTGGTTTGTGATATATTATTAAAGTTTGACTGACCTATCTGACTGTTTTTTTGACATTCCCTTTAGCGTAGCGTAGGTGCGGCTAATAACACGGGGCGGCTAATAGGTAAACAAAGTTTTGAAATATGCCATTCATTGAAGGTGCGGCTTATAACACGGGGCGGCTTATGGTGCGGAAAATACGGTATATATAGTATAGTATATATCTGTATCATGAATCAATTTAAGTGGACCCCGACTTAAACAAGTTGAAAAACTTATTCGGGTGTTACCATTTAGTGGTCAATTGTACGGAATATGTACTTCACTGTGCAATCTACTAATAAAAGTTTAAATCAATCAATCAAAAAACCGTCATTTGACTGTAAAGCCCCAAACTGTATTTCTCAGGAAGCGATTCTTTCGACTCACAAGTGACAGCTCATACTCAGTGGATTCAGAGGAGTGGCGTCCCACCTTTGACAACGGTTTGGTCTCCATCATCCATTTAAATGGAACTAAGAAAAAGTAAAAACCAAATTGCCGGATATTTTCGATTTGACAACGGCAAATATTATTTTCCTGTTATTTCCTGCCTCTTTGACAAAAGCCGATCGATCCAGATGTTGATACCTAGTATGGTATCGTAGTGTGGTATGGTAATATGGTACAGTAATAATATGGCAAAGTAATTAGACTAATGTTTATCTTTTTCTTGTCATTATTTTTAAAAAATTGGGGGTCGTTTTTGTTATTGTTTAGAAATTTGGAGAGTATATCTCTAGATACAGGAAGGCTTCAAACGTAATGATTTAAATGAGAGCCAATAGGAGCTTTTGCTTTTATTTAGTTATTGTGCACTTTATTTTGTTAAAAAATGTGTATGTAGCATTTAACACCAGACATTTAATATGCCATCTGATTTACACTAATTCTGGCAAAATTCTAAATTTAGTAAAATAAGCGAAATGATACATGTGTTATTGTGTTTATTTTTTAAATTCCCAGTTCTATAATCCAGTCTTCCTTAACCATAGGGCCAGGGCCCCAATTTTGGGCCGCGACCGCACCCGAGAGGGCCGCCAAAACATATGTTTCTCAGCTGTGGTCCAGATTGGCCGCAGGGGTATTTAGTTGTAATACACTTTTCCACCACTTGTGGCAGTAATGACAACATCAAACAATTGGAATAAGTTTGTGCTAAAGTCATAGTTAAATAAGCACAAAAATGATTACTAAATTGGTGAGGCTGTATTTTCATTTGCACTTTATTTTTATTGACAGTTTATTTAAGAAACATACATCGTGATTATTATTATAGTTTTTTTGTTTTTTTTTACTAATCCGCCCGAATGCAGCACAGATAGGCTCCAGCACCTCCCGCGACCCCCAAAAAAGACAAGCGGTAGAAAATGGATGGATGGATGGTTAGAATGTACTCATTTTAGCCCAACATAGTTTGTTAATTTTAATAAATAATTGTCATACATTTTAATGTGTACTTTTTTCATCTGTTTTTATCAGTCTATATGATATTGTTTATTTAAGAAACTATTTTAAGAAATTATTAATTTCGCAGTGCTAAAATAAAAAAAATTCTATGTACATATATTTTTCATCAGATTTTCATTAGTTTTTTGGAGTGTATTTGATTAGTATTTATTTTTGTAATCAACCTGACTGACTTTAGCCTTGATAATAATCTTTGTAATCAACACGTGGTTTCATATCATTTGACAAGATTGTAAACTGTAAGTCGGTCCGAAATACTTATGGAGTACAATTAAAATAAAGGGTAAGATTACTAATTCAGTGGTAATATTTGAGCTGGACACAGGTCCTTCTGTAGTGGAAAAGTTGGGCCTTGAGGTCAAAAAGGTTTAGAACCGCTGCGATAATCTATTGTTGGATTGGGACTCGAAATGTGAACAGATGTGAGGCCAAAGAATAAGATTGGAGCCCAGAAATGTTGATCAGGACATCCGTACGTTGCATGTCTTACAAAGCAGTGTCCACAAAAGCATGCTGAATGTGAAATTCAAAACGAGTACTGGCCCTGAAAAATCATGCAGAATCCACATAATTAGGGACATAATATATGACTGACTGAGCCAAAACAGAAAGTGCAAAGGTAAAAACTGAACTAAACAGGATGCTTAATGTCCCCAATTTAATCAGAAATGTATTCAGTATAAGGGCTGTTTTCCACCTAATTTCTAACCCTGGATTTAAATGTTATATGTAAATGCTGCAAGTTGCCCGCGCCGCTACAAAAGCTGACCCAGGTTACAGAATATACCTGCCGATATTTCTCTCTGCACCATGCTGGCCTGCAGAGATAAGGCACGAGCAGTACATTAAAACAAGCATGCTCTTGAGAGCCCTCAGTCTGACTGTCTGGGGAGAAATGATAATAAGACAACAGGCTGAAAGTTGTGACAAATTTCTCAGGGTGAAGAGGGCATTTTGACTTTACAGGGACTATTCTTCATCGTTTGACAGCGATGAGCGACTTCAGATGAGTTGCAGATAAAGTTAAAGGTGCCCTTATTTTCATAATGATTGGTAATGGGGATAACCAAAGCAAGATGTGTGCGTCCATCCTTAGGATTTAACTTAATCCCACTGTGGTAGAACGATGGCCCATTGAAGCTACCCTTCATTAGCTGCAGAACAATGTTAAACAGGGATAGTTTGGATCAAAGTGTGGCGCTGTGATTACGAAGGGCGGACTCCTCCTCTATCAGGACCTATATGAGAGAGGGAGACTAATGGTCTCAATTGCTGGAAAATTATACAGCTGTGATTCCCACTTCAAAAGGCTTTGATTCTCCCATGGTCCTTGTGCTCAGATGTGCTCAAGTCTTCTCATCCCAGATATACTCCTCAGCCATCTTTTACCCCCTTTGTCGACCTCAGATCTTTTTCTCCACTCAATCGGCTCCGAAAGGATTTTTTTTTTTTTTAAAAAGACGCAGCTCCTTTTAGAAGATGCATCGGCCTGTAAATAATCGATTTGTAAGGCGTTATGAAGAAATGTGCAGTACGGAAACCTGGAATGTTTCGATCAGGAATACATGCTGCCAATTACAATCAATCGATGGTGATTGCCGTTGACAGTTTAACAAGATCAACACAATGTTTAAACGAGTTCCCTATTCTCTTGGATTACAAACTAAAACAAAGTCAATAGTACACAATAACTAAACAAAAGCAAAAATCAATCAATCATTCAAAGTTTACTTATATAGCCCTAAATCACGAGTGTCTCAAAGGGCTGCACAAGCCACAATGACATCCTCGGCTCAGATCCCACATCAGGGCAAGGAAAAACTCAACCCAATGGGCTACAATGAGAAACCTTGGAGGGGACCGCAGATGTGGGGACCCCCCCTCCCTGGGTGATCGGTGCAATGGGCGACAAGTTAATAATCTAGTTAATAGTGTGAGAGTCCAGTCCATAGTGGGGCCAGCACGAGATCATATTGAGTGGAGACAAGTCAGCAGCACAGACACGTCCCCAACTGATGCACAGATGAGTGGTCCACCCCGGGTCCCGACTTTGAACAGCTAGCGCTACATCTGTGGTCACCCCCCCCCCCCCCCCCCCCCCCCTCCCACGCAAGAGAGGGGGGCAGAGCACAAAAGAGACGGCAGATCAACTGGTCTAAAAGGGGGGTCTATTTAAAGGCCAGATTATACAAATTAGTTTTTAGATGGGAGTTAAATGCTTCTACTGAAGACTATATCTATTACTAATTGAAAATTATTGTTTTGCCCTCAAAGTCCTCCTGTGTCCAAGGAATCATTCTCTGAGTTTGCAAGCATAAGCAAAAACAACAAAAACTTAATTGAGAAAATAAAAATATCAACTTAATCACTCCAGTACAGGGGTGTCAAACTCATTTTAGCTCAGGGGCCGCACGGAGGAAAATATGTGCACACGCGGGCCGAACTATTAAAGTCATGGCATTAAAACAAAAAAAAACAAAGACAACTTCAGATTGTTTTCTTTGTCTTACTTTGGCCAAAAATAGAACAAACACATTCTGAAAATATTACAATAAAAATATAGACAAAAATACCGGCAGCAGTAAAGTTTAGATCCATGAAGGAAAGAAGAAAGCGAATTGAACTAACTACATTTACATATGCATAAAAATGTGTTTTCTATTGTATAATTTTTTTTAATAAATTTAATAACGTTTATGACAACCTTTTTCCAAAACACAATATAGGATGTGAGATATAACAGAATAATGCATACATTTATCATTTGTTTTCTAAACGGTTAAAAAAAAGTGGGACCCCAAAAATTTACTGTGGGACCCCATTTTTATGATTCGATGGGGTCCCTGGGACCCCATTTTGAAAATTACTAGCGCCAACACTTACGGAGTATTGGTGCACGCAAAACAGCAGCAGGCAGCTGTGGCCTGCGGGCCAGTTCTCATACTAATCAAATATCATCCCGCGGGCCGGATCCTTGACTTTGACACCCCTGCTCTAGTATCAATCATATATAAGTATTACCCTTGGTATCGACTATCAATATATGGATCAATCCGCACTCCCTTTATGTGTCACGTAAACTACATCTCTACACTCGTATTAATTTACTTATCAATTTCATGTTAATATCTGCCTATTTTCTACTGCAACTCACATCCATACTTCTTAAACTTTACTAACTAAATATTTCTTGGTGTTGTTTAAAGCTTGCTTAGCGATTAGTTTAGCTGTACAGTTTCGCACTCTGTATGAAGACCTATAATTAGCTGGGAGCTGCTTGTCATTTGTAGGTTTAAAAATACATATAGTGTCAGCCTGAGGGGATCTGCGTTTGTGATTGGCATAAAAAAACATTAATCGGCAATTGGGATCACATACTATTTCACGAAAATCGGCCAATCCGTAGTATGAACATTTCATTGGATTCAACATAATGGCACATGACATAGCCAACAAGACTTTAACCTCCTCCATTACTTGGAAGCCAGAATACTCTACTGACAAAAGACTTCAGTATTAAAATTAAGTAATTTCCCTGACAGAAAGACACAATTTATTCATGAAAATTTGTAAAAGATAGTGCTCAACAGCGTTTTCCCGAGTGAGTTACAGCTTTTCTACTTGACACTCACACCAGAGACGAGACAGAGAATAACTTGAAAACTGGTTTGGAAACTTAAACAGAGGTTGAGGTATGACGCTGTAATTAACTAACTATTGAGCAGCTAAGAAATATATACTCCTTAGATATATACTCCTCTTACTTGCCTGGCATCGATAACATGATTTAAAAAGAATCACTCTTTAGGTATGTTGTTCCTCCAAAAAGGCAGTTGTCTTACGTTACTTTCAGTATACATGGACATTTGTTTTTTTCGGTGAGTGATATCACATCTGGAAAAGTCTGCTGTCGCCCGCTGCCGCGAGAACGCTAAGTACTATCTTTATATCTGAGTGCTTCTAATTGTTTTACCGTTTTCTTAATTCCTTCTCAAACAGATTTAGTAGTCTTATCAAACTTACAAAGCACCCACTCTGTCTTACCGCCTCTCTCTGTGCTAGCTAGCTGCTAAGCTAACGAAGCTAAGCTAGTTGCGGTCCAAAGCAACTATGCTCCGAAGGTGTCTGCTCCTCCAGACTGCTGCTACTCCTCCGAACACAGCAAGAACTCGACTCGGTGAAAGAAACAAGGCTTGGCTCTCTGCTCTTTATGCACCGTTCACATGGATAGGTTGATCCTACTAGAGAACTGTGTCAATTATTTCTACATGCAAGATGATCCCCTGCTGGCCACACTATGGACTGGACTCTCACATTAATAACTGTAGTGCAACCCTTTGAGACATTTGTGAATAAGGACTATAAGTAAACGTTGATAGAGTGCATCCGGAAAATATTCACAGCGCTTCACATTGTATTATGATATTCAAAAATGAAATACATTTATTTGTGTCTTCAAAATTATACAGACAAATGTACATAAGTATTCACAGCCTCTGCTCAAGACTATGTTGATGCACCTTTGGCAGCAATTACAGCCTCAAGTATTTCTGAACAAGATGCCACAACTATCTTTGGGCAGTTTCGCCCCTTTTCTCTTTGCAGCACCTCTCAAACGCTATCAGGTTGGATGACAAGCATTGGTTTTCATCCAGAATGTCTCTGTACATTGCTTACTTAGTAGTTGACAGTTTGAAGAAGGCCTTGGTTTACTACCAGTGCACAAAGCAAAGTCCATACCATGTTTGAACAGTTTGGTGTGGCAGAACTTGAGAACGCGGGCCTTAATCATTTCAAACAACCTTTGAAATTAATTAGAACACAAATTGTCCAAAAATCAGTGACAGATGGGCAACATTTCAATCAGAGATTTGGGTGAACCATTTTAATGAATCACCAGCTCCACAATCAGTTACCGTGGACTTAACCGCAACTTCAAGACATTGGATCTTACAAACTTAACACACTCTCCAACTCCTACAACTAACTAATCATATGCTATAGCAGGGGAATCCAACAGTGGTTCAAAGTCCTAACTTTGCCAATTAGATTTGGTTATTCTTCCTAAGCTTAAGCACTTCAGGGCCAGTGCCTTCTCATCGAGGCCCCCCGCCCCCACCACCTCCACTGTGAATCTGGCGCTATGCAAAGACCTTGGGTTACAGAAAGCGGCATGATGCAAGCCCCCTGCAAATGGATACCGAGAATCCCCCAGTGGTGGGTGCAGAAGATAGGTCAGTGTTGTTTGGAAGTGTTTGTGTGTGTGAACGGCTATGCCAAGAAGGCACAGCGGAGATTTGGGAAAGTGTGAGAGCAAAGACGAGCCCACACATAAATACAAGTGCAGTGTTTGGCAGGAACATTGACTGAATTTACACCGACAATATGATGCTCTTAAACAATCTCAAAAGGCATTCCACTAAACTCATAACTTTAAATCTCTTAGCCTCTCCTTTTATCTCATGTGCGATCTCTCCATCTGTCTCTCCATCCTTTTATCCCTCTGTTTCCTCAAGCCTCTCATTTTCATCTTGCACCGTGTTTGTGTATCAATCCTTACATCTGTTGCCTTTCCAATCATACAAAATATTGACCAATAAAAATGTCTTATATCCAGGGTCTGAAAATTTTATCAAGCAAATCTTGAGATTACAACTTGTAAATCAGAGCTTTTCTTACACATTAGTGACATGGAGGGACCTGCTGGTAAATTGTCTCAAAAGGTCAAGCAATTTAGCAATAAACTCTCTAAAACATACATAAAATATAAAATTTTTCATGGCAATGGTAATGATGTGCACAACTAAACATTTCTGAAAAGAAGTAGGAAGTATGCCATAATTGACTATCTATAAACCCCTACTCTTTTCCCACGGTTTGAACCTTGCACTTTATACAATGCTAATGGCAGCTAATTTATTGATTTTTACAGTGGACCAATGCGAATTGTTCACATTAAATTGTATGCCATTTAGCACATTACGGACTTACCCTCGCCATGAAGAAGAGACGACAAAAGGCCCAAAGCCCAAATAAATTTCAACCCGGCCATTAAAATTAAATATTTATTTATATATAAAATAAAAGGGACAAGCGGTAGAAAATGGATGGATGGAAATATATAATTTAATTTAAAACACATTTAAATATATTTAAAGTTATAAAAAGTTCTAAGTTATAAAAAGTAAGGTGACTTTTCAACAGATTCATTTTTTATCATGATTCGATTATGAAGAGTCTTCGATGCATCTTCAATTATTATATTGTATATTCTTATTTAATATAAATGAATTATATTTAACGAATAATATGTATAAAAGGCTCCTCCTTTGGTTGTGGATTTGATATCTGTATATAAATATAGATATGTATAAGATAGACTAGATATGTGAAAACTGTAGAAACCTGCTAAGTGATAAGATAAATAAATGTTCCTAACTAGCGAGCAGGCATATTTGTTTTAATTGATGTCCTTCTCCAACCACGGAATGCCCAGACACTCCCCCCAGTCGTCAAAGTTACAGCTCAAAGGTGTGTACCTACAATCTACCCATTCATACATATGGCTGACATTGTTTTCGCACTGTGTGTATAATATTTTCTCTCCTGACTTATTGATCTACAGGCTGATTTCCTCCTCTTGGCTGGTTATTTTCTATGGATTGAAATCTTACAATTCACGATTCGATTCAGAATCTTGGGGTGATGATTCGATTCAAAAATAATCTTGCTATATATTATTTGGTTGTATTCATTATTTGGTATACAAATGATGAGACCTCTTGACTGCTGACAGATGACGTACACGTACATCGAGTAAGCGCAGAGATAGCCTAAAAAAACATATTTATAAATATATTGATTTTTTTAAATTAAGAATCGATTTGGAATCAGTATACATAAGAATCAGGACTCCAATGTAAATTATTTGTTTGAGCACCCCTAATTCAGACAGGATGTTTGAGACACTTGTGATTTAGGGCTATATAAATAAACATTGATTGATTGATTGATGTTGGTGTAGTAGATGTAATCACTGTGGTCAATTGAATCGTATATAAAGAAGACTGAGAATGACATGTCAAGGTAATACATTTACATCTACTATAACTAAACCCTGTCTGAATAGAAACTGAAAGTAAAAGCCTTAATACAGTCAGCTTCTCTTTCTTCCCCTCAATGTATCTGCTTTCTTTTGTAATTCAAGTTATCATTACAAAAATGTATTGTTGCATTTTAAACCATTGTATTGTTGATAATAGGAGGTAATTATTTGTATTATTCATTGTCAATAGTGCTATTTCTATTGGTATTTGTATTGCTCCATTTGTAGTGTAATATTGCTCATTGTCATTTCTGTGTTATTAATATTTACTTCACTAACTGCTTCTTTGCTATCACTTTTCGTATCACCGATTGTATTTGCTGATGCTGTTCTGTTGTTGTGGTTGTTATTGTTATTGTTGTTGTTGTTTTTGTTGTCTCTCTGTCTTATCCCCCCAATTTCCCCCTCTGCCTTCCTATGCCCTCCTGCCACGGTCCGGCTGCGCCAAACATTAATATAAATCCATTCAATAAATTCAAATACAAATAAGGCAACTGGAGAAGTATCCCACACTTTTATTTGGTAAAGTAAATATGTACAGTAAATATGGGCATCTACATCAACAATATGTTTTGCCTGAGGAGCTGGACAGGACAAAAAAAAAAGTAAAAGGGTTGTCTTATAAGACTTCAAAATTGTCAATTCCTCCATTCATGCAAGACGTAGGAAATAATCGAGAAGATTAGCTATTGTGCTAACTCCGGTATATTTACATTGTTGCTCTATGTTGATGAATATGCATTGTCCTAATTCTAATAAATAAATAAATCTCTGCCAAAAACAAAGACAGTGCAAAACACAGATTTTGAGATAATTAAACGGTTGAAAAAATGCAGAATTGCCTGATTGCAGCTTGATAAATTTATGGCTGGGACAACAATTAAAACACAAGCATTCAAGTGACTCATATTGAAAAAAATGTCTTAAAGGTAAGACTGTGCCAAGCAATTTAACGGCCGTTGAATGCTTTTCACAACAGAGTGTGCAATTGCATCTTTGTGTTGATTCCGTCCTGCAATTCTTAATTTAGGCTCCTTTCTGTTCCGTGTATTATCTCAGCCGTAATGGTCCTCAGGGTTAGTAGGAAATAATCGAGAACTCCTTTCTCTCTTGCCGATACCCTCACAAATTTCTAAACTTGGGATAACTATGTTATATAAAAAAAACAGTGAAGTAAAAATGACACATCAAAAAGACTGCAGACAGTTGTCTCTACAAAACAAAAACAACTCCTCAGCAAAACAAGCCAAGTCCAGATAGGAAAAAAACAGCACTGCTGATGTTGTACCTTGTTGAAGTCTCCAAGACCAACAAGAGTTCTTAGTAACTGGTGATCTTCCCTGGCGTCTTATATTCAGGTCAATGTGGCACTTTGCAATTGTGGTTACATTTATCAATCTTGTAAAAAAAAAATAACACAATACAAAAACTTGAGAATTAATGTCTTTCTTACCGACTTATTGTATAGTGCGCGATCTGTCTGTGGCACAGCTGTCAGGAGAGTTGATTAACCTTCCGGATTCAATCACTTCAGCCATTTTAGCATTCTGCTACATCTCATACGGTCTGAAACAAAACACGTCTGTGATGTTGACGGTTGCCACGTACTCCAGGCTGTCCCACTCTGCATGTTAATTGGGAACCATGAACCACTCCGTCCTCCTTTTTTCCAATGCTGCACGACTGTTCCCCGGAGAGAGGGACAAAAGAGCAAAGACGGGGTGGGACGGACGACATTGGGCAGAGTGTAATTAAGGAATGTGTGACAGAGGCGAAACTGGAGAGGGTGAAAAGTTCCTTTGGTGATGCTGAGCTCACAAACAACTCACGCAGAGTCAAGACGACAAGCAGAATGGCAAATGGGCCGTGCATGAACCCCGCAGTGTGTAATGAATTCTAATTTGTGGGCTCTAATGACTGTGCGACAAGATTTGTCTCGTGAATTGCGCACCCTCGCTGTAGAAATGTGAGCGCCAGTGCTTGGCTTGCGAAATGCTGCATACAGCACGTCGTTTCATCTGTCAGCACATTCCAGTGGCGACTGGTTGTGCCAACGCGGGACAAGGCCCGCTTCAGAATACCCCAGGCCCGAATGTCTGCAGATATTTAGAAGATGTCCACTGAGGATAAAGTGAAGACAGTGCATCATGGCTTCTGCACTTCACGGTTTGACTTGTCACAATGACTCAAGCAATCTTTCATTCATTGTCTGACTTATCTAATAGCCTACCCAGTTCATGTTGCAGGCTACAATGTGATATGTACTAAAGAAAACCTATACTTATGCATGCACAACACCTCATACATCACTGGTCACGGGGCCAATATCTCAGTTCCATGCAATTCATCTCTGTGGGTTTGTCTTGAATACAATTAAACGGCAATAACTCAAAAACTGCCATTTGCTGAGCCACAGTTTTTTTTTTAGATGGTTTGCACTAAGTGTCTGGAAAATATCCTGAATGAGTTCAGCTTTTAATGATACAAATGAAAATGGTAAAGTGAATATCTGCCAAAGTGTGTTTCCACCTCCACTGTGTTGGCTGCATAACAATGTACATACAGTCATGGAACAGGCTGCCAGCCCATGTCAGAAACTGTGACACCTATCTAACATTTAAAACTGCACTGAAACAGTGGTTGAAAACTAATCAGACACACACGCACTATTAGATTATTCACTTGTTTTTTTTTGTTTGTTTGTTTTATTTCTTTGTCCATGGTCTGTGCTTATGGACTGTTTGTAATGTGTAATGTTTTGTGATGTACACTGTATTGCCAAAAGTATTTGGCCAGCTGCCTTGACACACATATGAACTTGAACTGCCATCCCATTCCTAACCCATCGGGTTCAATATGATGTCGGTCCACCTTTTGCAGCTATTACAGCTTCAACTCTTCTGGGAAGGCTGTCCACAAGGTTGCGGAGTGTGTTTATAGGAATTTTCCACCATTCTTCCAAAAGCGCAATGGTGAAGTCACACACACTGATGTTGGTCGAAAAGGCCTGGCTCTCAGTCTCCGTTCTAATTCATCCCAAAGGTGTTCTATCGGGTTCAGGTCAGGACTCTGTGCAGGCCAGACAAGTTCATCCACACCAGACTCTGTCATCCATGACTTTATGGACCTTGCTTTGTGCACTGGTGCACAGTCATGTTGGAAGAGGGGCCCGCTCTAAACTGTTCCCACAAGGTTGGGAGCATGGAATTGTCCAAAATGTTTTGGTATCCTGGAGCATTCAAAGTTCCTTTCACTGGAACTAAGGGGCCAAGCCCAACTCCTGAAAAACAACACCACACCATAATTCCTCCTCCACCAAATTTCACACTCGGCACAAGGCAGTCCGAAATGTACCGTTCTCCTGGCAACCCCCAAACCCGGACTCATACATCAGATTGCCAGATGGAAAATTGTGATTCATCACTCCAGAGAACGCGTCTCCACTGCTCTAGAGTCCAGTGGCAATGTGCTTTATACCACTGCATTCCAACACTTTGTATTGGACTTGGTGATGTATGGCTTCGATGCAGCTGCTCGGCCATGGAAATCCATTCCATGAAGCTCTCTGCGTACTGTATGTAGGCTAATTGGAAGGTCACATGAAGTTTGGAGCTCTGTAGCAACTGACAGAAAGTCTTTGCACTATGCGCTTCAGCATCTGCTGACCCCTCTCTGTCAGTTTACGTGGCCTACCATTTCGTGGCTGAGTTGCTGTTGTTCCCAAACTCTTCCATTTTCTTACAATAAAGCCGACAGTTGACTTTGGAATATTTAGGAGCGAGAAAATTTCACGACTGGATTTGTTGCACAGGTGGCATCCTATGACAGTTCCACGCTGGAAATCACTGAGCTCCTAAGAGCGACCCATTCTTTCACAAATGTTTGTAGAAACAGTCTCCATGCCTAAGTGCTTGATTTTATACACCTGTGATTAGGACACCTGATTATCATTATTTGGATGGGTGGCCAAATATTTTTGTCAATATAGTGTATGTATTCTTTTGTGTCATGACCTGTTGAATGTTTACTATATTAACCTGCCTCAGGACAACGGATGAAAATGAGGTATTGTGCTAACTCCGGCATATTTACTTTGTTGCTCTATGTTGATGAATATGCGTTTTCCTAATTCAAATAAATAAATAAATCTCTGCCAAAAACAAAGACAGTGCAAAACACAGATTTTGAGATTATTAAGCTGTTGAAAAAATGCAGAATGGCCTACTTGTAGCTTGATAGATTTATGGCTGGGACAACAATTAAAGCACAAGCATTAGAGTGACTCATATTGAAAAATATGTCTTAAAGGTAAGACTGTGCTAAGCAATTTAACGGCCGTTGAATGCTTTTCACAACACAGCGTGCAATTGCATCTTTGTGTTGATTCCGTCCTGCAATTCTTAATTTAGGCTCCTTTCTGTTCCGTGTATTATCTCAGCCGTAATGGTCCTCACGGTTAGAAGCGATAACTTGACAGAGGCGGGCCTTAATCCC
Source organism: Entelurus aequoreus (assembly GCF_033978785.1). Classification (NCBI taxonomy): domain Eukaryota; kingdom Metazoa; phylum Chordata; class Actinopteri; order Syngnathiformes; family Syngnathidae; genus Entelurus; species Entelurus aequoreus. Next base: position 30,099,853 of record NC_084745.1, read on the forward strand.
CCCATCCCGCAACCTCCCCCTGCTGTGCCTTGACAAAAAACAAATTGCTCTGCTCTCACGCAACCGTTTCAGGACTGAACCATGTTTTGTTTTTTATTACTGGGAATGAATCAGTTCTTGCAGTTTTAATATTTTTTCAAAACTGTCTTCATGTGTGTTAGGATACGAGCACAGTAAGCGTATGACCCGCATATAAGACGCTAGACGGACCATGTCAAGAGCTGCTTTTGGAAAAACATTTCAAAATCAAAGACTATAGGCCTGCTTTACTAAAGGTTTGCGTGTACTGAAACACGTGCAATGCTTATCTACTAAACGTGTGTAAAGTGGATTGTGTCTGTTAAGTGAGCAGAATAAGGTGTGCAATCCATTTTTGCGTCCATTTCTTCATTAATATGCAAGATATATGCTTATCAAAACGGCCACAATACTGGGAGGAGAAAAAGCTAATATGGAGTCATACCAAAGACTATAAAAATGGGACCCATTGCCTCCCTGCTTGGCACTCAGCATCAAGGGTTGGGATTGGGGGTTAAATCACCAAATAATTCCTGAGCGCGGCCACCGCTGCTGCTCACTGCTCCCCTCACCTCCCAGGTTGTGAACATGGAGATGGGTCAAATGCAGAGGATAATTTCACCACACCTAGTGTGTGTGTGACTATCGTTGGGACTTTAACTTTATTTAGCGCGTATCAAAAGGACGTCTAAGACAGTTCCACACATGACCGCAGGATCAGTACTTGTGCTGCAAAGACAAACGCGAATCCTTCTTCGTATGTATCTGTGTCAACATTTTGGACGATCGTAAATTAAAAAATATTAGACATATTGTCTATACAGCAACATCATTTTATAATTGTATAGGTGCTATAGGACTTCAGGGGCTGATTAAAACAAATCCAATTGGTGTCCTTTAGTAATTTTTTAATTACATTTTACTTTTCACATATGTGTCTAAGTATGCATTTTTTGCGTCTTAGGTGGAGTGACTGCAGGCTCCCACCAATAAGTGGACCTGCGGCGGTAAAAAAACAAACTAAAAAAAACTAAAAAGTGGTTTCAATGTAGATGCACTGCATCACTGCTTCTAAAATGCCCATAAAAAGTGGTAGATGTCTCCTGCACGTTTGAAAACATAGCAAAGCGCCACAGGTAGTTGGCAAATTAACAATAACTACTAACAGCAGCTCCTTGAATTCATTGAATTCCTTCTAAGTCTATAACATGATCTGATAGCTCAATTACAGCTCTTTTTATTACCAAATATGTGTTATATGTGTTATATGTTGCACGATTGCACCAAGAAAAATTCCTAGTTTGTGAACCCGTTCTCAAACAATGGCAATAAAACTATTCTGATTCTGATTCTGATGATAACATGGCTGTGCAGTAAATGAGAGGGTCTGCGTGGTGATGCACCGTATGGTACACGCAGAATCGTCATTTAAATAAATAAGTTCGGTTAATAAAAACATGTGAGAGACTCACATTTTTGCAGTTAATTCTTAAAAACTCTAGAGTGCTGTTAAGAGATGATCTTTGACTAGCTTTTTCAAGACGGTCCTTTAAAACAGCAGGGTGCTCCTGTAAGTATGACAAAATAAATAGACCATAATCAAATGTCTACTGCAGGTTATTCGGCTATTCAGAATATACAAAATAAGACTACTTGTGAAGGGAGAAGTCTGGGCCCCCAGTCTTTAGCTTTCTAGAAATGTGACCCCCAAAATCCATCCATCCATTTTCTACCGCTTGTCCCTTTTGGGGTCGCGGGGGGTGCTGGAGCCTATCTCATATCCCTGCTATAGATTGCACAGATTACAGTATTTACAATTGTGTGTTATACAGTCTGATGCAGTGTTGTCCCAATACCAATATTTTGGTACCAGTACCAAAATTATTTCGATAATTTTCGGTACTTTTTAAAATAAAGGGGACCACAAAAATTGCATTTTTGGCTTTATTTTAACAAAAAATCTTACGGTTTATTAAACATATGTTTCTTATTGCACGTTTGTCCTTAAATAAAATAGTGAACATACAAGACAACTTGTCTTTTATTAGTAAGTAAGCAAAGAAAGGCTCCTAATTAGTCTGCTGACATATGCAGTAACATATTGTGTCATTTATCATCATATTATTTTGTCAACATTATTAAGGACAAGTGGTAGAAAATGAATTATTAATCTACTTGTTAATTTACTGTTAATATCTGCTTACTTTCTCTTTTAACATGTTCTATCTACACTTCTGTTAAAATGTAATAATTACTTATTCTTCTGTTTGATACTTTACAGTAGTTTTGTATGATACCACAAATTTGGGTATCAATCCTGTACCAAGTCATTACAGGATCATACATTGGTCATATTCAAAGTCCTCATGTGTCCAGGGACATATCACCTGAGTTTATAAATATAATATACGTTTTAAAAAAACAAAAGAAGATTTTGTGATGTCAAAAAATATTGACGTATTCACTGTAGTATCGACTAGATACGCTACTGAACTTGGTATCATTACAGTGGATGTTAGGTGTAGATCCACCAATGGCGTTTGTTTACATTTTGACGCCGGTGAGCTGCGGTGTGTAGTGAACCGAACCAGTACTTTTCAGAGACTGTATAGTACCAAATATGATTCATTAGTATCGCGGTACTATACTAATACCGGTATACCGTACAACCCTAGTCTAACGACCTGCTGTAGCACTCCTTGCACTATGGATAAAACTGTGTTGCTGAAGGAGAGGGACAGCGATGCGAAGTTGGGAGAGTGGCCGTGCCAGCAACCTGAGGGTTCCTGGTTCAATACCCACCTTCTACCAACCTAGTCATGTCCGTTGTGTCCTTGAGCAAGACACTTCACCCTTGCTCCTGATGGGTCGTGGTTAGCGGCTTTCATGGCAGCTCCCGCCATCAGTGTGTGAATGTGTGTGTGAATGGGTGAATGTGGAAATAGTGTCAAAGCGCTTTGAGTACCTTGAAGGTAGAAAAGCACTATACAAGTATAACCCATTTACCACTTTACATTTAAGGAGCTACTCAGGGCCTCTCCTGTGTTAAATAATGCAATTTCTATTAAATATAATTAATCCTTGTGAAAAATATAAAAATAAAACAATTATAGTTTCTGTTTAACCATTAAAGGTAACATAAACTAGTAAGTAAATATTGTTTTTAGTAAGTATTATTTTATTGAGTACATCATAGTCAGCTCCACATCATACATGTAGTACAAAATATACATGCATATCTCCATTGAAAAGTCTTGTGCTCAATGGCAATATTATTATTTCACAAAAAAGAAAATAAATTGAATTAATAAAATAAAATATAATTAAATTAAACATATCTCAACTCCCACCTCCAAAGACATGCACTTGGGGATAGGTTGATTTGGCAACACTAAATTGGCCCTAGTGTGTGAATGTGAGTGTGAATGTTGTCTGTCTATCTGTGTTGGCCCTGTGATGAGGTGGCGACTTGTCCAGGGTGTACCCCGCCTTCCGCCCGAATGCAGCTAAAATAGGCTCCAGCGCCCCCCGCGACCCCGAAAGGGACAAGCGGTAGAAAATCGATGGATGGATGGATATCTCAAAAGGGTAATGGGAAGAAGTAAAAACTTTTTGAATCCCCCCTTTTTTTTTTACAGAAATACTTTAACTAATATCCAGTTTCCTCTGAACCACATTTTATCAAATTCATCTGGATCCACATAACTCAATTTGCCCAGAACAATGTGCTTACAATTCACAATATGTCATCATAAGTAAGTCATATAAGTAATTCATACTCATATTCAAAATGAGCCTAGACCTCACTATACCGAACCAAAATATTAGATTTGTACAATTTCTTAAAATGCTCAATGTTTGAACAGTGTTTGAGTTCATCACTCAGGCTGTTCCATATTTTCACCCCACAGACTGAGACACAAAAACGTTTCCTTGTGCTGAGTGCTAAAGTGTGTTTATATTTTGCCGTTCCTTTGAGGTTATACCCCACATCCCTTTCTATGAATAAACTTTGAATATTTGCAGGCAATTGATAACTTCTTGCTTTAAACATGATAAGCCCTGTCAAATATTCTACTAAATCGGGAAATTTTAACAGTTTTGACCTTAAAAATAAGCTATTTGTGTGCTCCTTGAACTCCACATTATGGATAATTCTAAGTGCCCGTTTTTGTAACATAGTTAAGGGATGTGTGTTGCTTTTATATTTAATTTCCCCAAACTTTTGCACAGTAACTTAAGTAAGGATAAATAAGTGAATAGTAGAGTTGCTGGAGGGATTTTCCATCTAGCTCTGGTCATGCTTTTGCCAGCACTCAAATGCTTCTTGATCATTTCAAATGAATATATTTAATATGTGCTTTCCAATTGATTTTTCATTAATTATTACACCAAGGAATTTACTTTACTCAACTCGCTTAATGTTAATCCCTTCAATCATAATATTTATTTGTGTATTTATCTTCTTTTTTCCAAATAGAATTCAATTTGTTTTACTTAAATTTAGAGACAACTTATTCCTTTTGAACCATGTTTGTATTTTCATAATTTCTAAAGTGGTTGTACCACTAAGTCTATTCAAGATACGATCAGAAAAAAAAATATTCGTATCATCTGCAATGAAGACAAGCTTTGAGCATTTTGAGACATTGCACACATCATTAATACAGTATATATATATATATATATATATATATATATATATATATATATATATATATATATATATATATATATATATATATATATATATATATATATATATATATATAAACGTTGGACCCAAAACTGATCCAAAACTAGCCGATGGTGTTCTTGTTATATTTTGGGGTTTGGAAAATGTAACTTTGAGCCCCTTTCGGAAAAGTTATTTGGTTTGTTAGCATTCCATTTGTTGTCTGACAATCTTGTGTGTGTGGTGTGTACAACGTTTGTCTCATTGTGCGCAAAATATAATCCTACAAAATAATCTTTTGATATTTTCTAATTTATTAGTTGTGCAAAAATGTCTATTACAAGATCAATACCAGACGGGATGACCACAAAAGGGCATGAATACTACTCTAAAAAAGGCAGATAGGGACAATTGGGAGGGCGAGAGTAAGGAAATCGAGAGCGACAGATGCAACGCCAGGTTTCCACCTCTCAGCCGCCGCCATAATTTGCCTCGCGGTGCCCCTCGATCTTATCCGCCACTATAGTGTGCTTTAATCGGCCTTGGCAACTCTTTTAGCTTCTCACCGTGATGCCCTTGTCTTCTGGCTGCTTATTGGCGACTTCAATATAAAAGATGTTAAAAATAATCATCGGGTGAGGCCAGGTCGGTGCAGTTTGCATGTCTGTGTCCACTGTAATCTAAAATCCCAGCAAGGTGAGTGTTTGTGTGTGGTTGCCCCACTTTCTCGATTGTAAAAGGGATGAGATGACCATCTGTTGTTCGCAGGGAGCTTGGAGGGGATTGGGCCGGGCAAATTGTTCCACTCCAAATTGCATTGGAACAGAGGTGGAAGCCATCATCCAGGCAGGCAGTGCCATAGACGCTTACGCCTTTGATCCATGTCTCCTTCACTGCAAGTTTGTAAAGCTCCGTGATTTATTCTTCGTTAACTCGTAAGAATTAAACATCGTATCCAACGGAGCTGCACACATCAATTAACCAAGCTAACAAAATGGGCCTTGCTGAAGTTCACCTTTAAAGGTGAACACGTCGGGGAACACAACTGAAGATGTGTTGTACTGGTGGTACCACATGATTATTGCCAAACTCCACCCCACCCAAGAGGACATCTCCAACCCCATTTAATTGTTGTGCTGAATATTAAGGGATCTTTAACAACTAGTCATATTAAGAATCCTAATGTTAGTCCTAAGTGTCCCAATACTTTTGTCCAGTGGTAGTCCTAAGTGTCCCAATACTTTTGTCTAGTGTTAGTCCTAAGTGTCCCAATACTTTTGTCCAGTGGTAGTCCTAAGTGTCCCAATACTTTTGTCCAGTGTTAGTCCTTAGTGTCCCAATACTTTTGTCCAGTGGTAGTCCTAAGTGTCCCAATACTTTTGTCTAGTGTTAGTCCTAAGTGTCCCAATGCTTTTGTCCAGTGGTAGTCCTACGTGTCCCAATACTTTTGTCTGGTGTTAGTCCTTGGGGTCCCAATACTTTTGTCTAGTGTTAGTCCTTAGTGTCCCAATACTTTTGTCCAGTTTTAGTCCTTAGTGTCCCAATACTTTTGTCCAGTGTTAGTCCTTAGTGTCCCAAAACTTTTGTTTAGGTGTCCCAATACTTTTGTCTAGGTTTCCCAATACTTTTGTCTAGTGTTAGTCCTTAGTGTCCCAATACTTTTGTCTAGTGTTAGTCCTTAGTGTCCCAATACTTTTGTCCAGTGTTAGTCCTTAGTGTCCCAATACGTTTGTCCAGTGTTAGTCCTAGGTGTCCCAATACTTTTGTCTAGTGTACCTCCCTTCTCTGCATTGTGTGCTCACGCTGGTGCTTCCTGCTTTTAAAGGCCTACTGAAATGATTTTTTTTTTTATTTAAACAGGGATAGCAGATCCATTCTATGTGTCATACTTGATCATTTCGCGATATTGCCATATTTTTGCTGAAAGGATTTAGTAGAGAACATTGACGATAAAGTTTTGGTCGCTGACAAAAAAGCCTTGCCTGTACCGGAAGTAGCGTGACGTCACAGGTTGAAGGGCTCCTCACATTTCCCCATTGTTTACACCAGCAGCGAGAGCGATTCGGACCGAGAAAGCGACGATTACCCCATTAATTTGAGCGAGGATGAAAGATTTGTGGATGAGGAACGTGAGAGTGAAGGACTAGAGTGCAGTGCAGGACATATCTTTTTTCGCTCTGACCGTAACTTAGGTCCACACTTTCTCCTTTTTCTATTGTGGATTATGAATTTGTATTTTAAACCACCTCGGATACTATATCCTCTTGAAAATGAGAGTCGAGAACGCGAAATGGACATTCACAGTGACTTTTATCTCCACGACAATACATCGGCGAAGCACTTTAGCTACGTAGCTAACGTGATAGCATCGGGCTTAACTGCAGATAGAAACAAAATAAATAAACCCCTGACTGGAAGGATAGACAGAAAATCAACAATACTATCAAACCATGGACCTGTAAATACACGGTCAACACTTTCCAGCCTGGCGAAGCTTAACAATGCTGTTGCTAACGACGCCATTGAAGTTAACTTAGCTACGGGACCTCGTCAGAGCTATGATAAAAACATTAGCTATCCACCTACGCCAGCCTCCATCTGCTCATAAACACCCGCGCTCATGTGCGTTCCAGCGATCGACGGAGCGACGAAGGACTTCCCCCGATCATCGATGTGGTCGGCGGCTAGCGTCGGATAGCGCGTCTGCTATCCAAGTCAAAGTCCCTCTGGTTGTGTTGCTGCAGCCAGCCGCTAATACACTGATCCCACCTACAGCTTTCTTCTTTGCAGTCTTCATTGTTCATTAAACAAATTGCAAAAGATTCACCAACACAGATGTCCAGAATACTGTGGAATTTTGCGATGAAAACAGAGCTTTTTGTATTGGATACAATGGTGTCTGAATACTTCCGTTTCAACGATTGACGTCACGCGCATACGTCATCATACATAGACGTTTTCAACCGGAAGTTCCGCAGGAAATTTAAAATTGTAATCCGGCCGTATTGGCATGTATTGCAATGTTAATATTTCATCATTGATATGTAAACTATCAAACTACGTGGTCGATAGTAGTGGGTTTCAGTAGGCCATTAAGCAGCCATCTTGAGACAACAGCAGCGCAGCAGCATCAGCGCAGCGGTTCTTTGAAGGCTCGTAAAATCAAAACCGAAGCAGTAATTAAAACTCTGTCTTTGACTTTTAATCAGAAGGGTTCAATCTCTCTCCTGTGCTAGTTTGAAGCCGAAACGACAAACGCGCTCAGAGGAGATAATGTTTGAAAAAAAGGTGACCGGTTTTTACAAAAATTTTGTTTTGAAGGGGGGATTGCAAACTTCCTGTTGATTTTTGCTGAAGAATGTCAATGAATGAAATGCAGGTCTAAGTGAGACCTACATAGAGTTTTTTTTTTCATGTCTCTACAACATTCCTACCGGAAGTTACAAGCAGTTTTGTCTGTGTTTTCGTCGAAGGAGCAGTTTTGTCTGTGTTTTATTCCTTGAGGGCGATAGAGCGCAATTTTGTGTTTTGGGGTTCGTTTTTTTAATTAAATTGCAATTTCCGCCAGTCCTGATGTGTGTGTAAAGTTTGGTGAGTTTAGAAGTATTTTAAGGGGGTCAAATTACAGCTCAAAGAGGCAAAAATGAGTGTTTTTATGCAACTTTTGTTTTGAAGGGGTGATTGCCAACTTCCTGTTGATTTTTGCTGAAGGATGTTAGTGTATGAAATCTAGGTCTAAGTCACACCTACATAGAAGTTTTTGTTTCATGTCTCTACAACATTTGTAATGGAAGTTACAATCAGTTGTGTGTGTGTTTTTTCCTAGGGGGCGCTAGAGCGCAATTTTGAGTTTTGGGGTTTGGTTTTTTATTAGATGGCAATTTTCGCAAGTCCTGATGTGTGTGTCAAATATGGTGAGTTTTGAAGCATGTTAAGTGGGTCAAATTACAGCTCAAAGAGGCGGCGGTATAATAAAGAAAGAAAGAAAGAAAGAAAGAAAAAGAAAGAAAGAAAGAAAGAAAGAATAAAACCTTTCAATTTCAATAGGGTCCTCTGTCCCATTGTAAAAGGACTCCCGTTGGGATTCCTTTTAAAATGGGCCATGCGGGCCCTAATAATGGATTAGATGTATACAGCAGAGAACCCATCATTCACTCCACATTCACACTTTCAAATGTAAATGTTTTTTTAGTCAACACTGAGCTGTGCTGCCCAGTTATGTGTGTTTACATGTCTGTGTCTAATTTATAGGCACTACATTTTATAGTAGTCTTTGCATGCAGTTGCAAATCTATGACGGTAGATGGCGGTAGTGTAGAGGCTATGATGTGTTTCCTTAGTCAGGAAGTAGTCTTTGCCATTAAGTTGAATGTGCCAGTAGTTTATTATGTTAAGCCCTACAACATGTTTAAATGGTAAGTATTGTATATATATTACACACCAGCTGTTTGATTGTTGATTGAAATTTAGTGGTGTTAAATGTAAATTAGCATTGAACTAGCGTATCATGAAAAGTGGTGCCTTACTGTATGTACTTTGGAGCTCCTTGTTCTTGCTTTGTTGGTTTTGGTCTGTTCTGTGTGCTTGATACAGTGGTAAAGGGATTCAGATCTTGCATGAGAGGAAGATAATTTTGCTATTCAGTCTGTGATTTGATTCGTCACGTTTCATGTGTCAGGTAAACTGCGCCAAACGGGGTCATATGAAATCACTTCGGTGCCAAATTTGAAATATGGCACCGTTTGAATGTATGTCAATTGGTACATGGTAGCTGGTACCTGGTAGTACCGACGGACTTCAGTCGGTATCTATAAAATGTATCGAATTTGGTACCCATCTCTAGCTAGCATTGATCTGATACTGATACTCCCCTTGGTATCGATCCACCCACAGTTAATGCACTTACCCAGCCAAGAAAAGCAATTGACTGATGCAAACAGTTGCCAAGTGGCGGCATTCGGGTTGATGGCGGCCATGATTTTCAATACATTTTGCTCATATTTTTTGTACATGTGTTTGTCAGTCCGCTAAAGGTGAGTACCAAATGTTATTTAAGGTTACAGGAGGGTGTACTGTTGGGCTGTGAATCTTTGGGTGTCCCACGATTCGATTCAATATCGATTCTTGGGGTCACGATTCGATTCAAAATCGATTTTTTTCGATTCAACGCGATTCTTGAAACGATATTTTCCGAATTAAAAACAATTCTCTATTCATTCAATACATAGGATTTCAGCAGGATCTACCCCAGTCTGCTGACATTCAAGCAGAGTAGTAGATTTTTGTAAAAAGCTTTTATAATTGTAAAGGACAATGTTTTATCAACTGATTGCAATAATGTAAATTTGTTTTAACTATTAAATGAACCAAAAATATGACTTATTTTATCTTTGTGAAAATATTGGACACAGTGTGTTGTCAAGCTTATGAGATGCGATGCAAGTGTAAGCCACTGTGACGCTTTTGTTCTTTTTTTAATTTATTTTTATAAATGTCTAATGATAATGTCAATGAGGGATTTTTAATCACTGCTATGTTGAAATTGTAACTAATATTGATACTGTTGTTGATAATATTCATTTTTGTTTCACTACTTTTGGTTTGTTCTGTGTCGTGTTTGTGTGTCCTCTCAATTAATAAATAATAAATGATAAATGGGTTATACTTGTTTAGCGCTTTTCTACCTTCAAGGTACTCAAAGCGCTTTGACAGTATTTCCACATTCACCCATTCACACACACATTCACACACTGATGGCGGGAGATGCCATGCAAGGCGCTAACCAGCAGCCATCAGGAGCAAGGGTGAAGTGTCTTGCCCAAGGACACAACGGACGTGACTAGGATGGTAGAAGGTGGGGATTGAACCCCAGTAACCAGCAACCCTCCGATTGCTGGCACGGCCACTCTACCAACTTCACCACGCCGCAATTGCTCTGTTTATTGCAGTTCTGAGTGTTGCTGGGTCGGGTTTGGTTTTGGAATTGGATTGCATTGTTATGGTATTGCTGTGTATTGTTTTGTTGGATTGATTAATTAAAAGAAATAAAAAAAATAAAAATAAAATATTAAAAAAATGTAATAAATAAAATAAAATAAAAATAGATTTTTTAAAAATGACAATCGATTCTGTATCGCACGTGAAAATCGCGATTCGAAATCAAATCGATTTTTTCCCACACCCGTAGTGTACTGTATAGCGCACTGAGCTGCCAAATGTTTGTTTAATCATTGAACATATGACACACATAAGCTAATGGTCAAAGTTTGCTTTAAGACACAGAAGTAAACCATCATATCAGATATTTGTAATTAGATTTTTATCCCCCACACTTTGCACAGACAATAACCCCAAATAAATCAACACGTAGGGCTGTGGGGACACAGCTCATGAGGCATTGCATGCTGGCATGATTGGGAGGGAGGTGCAGGACGACGAAAGTGTGATATTTATTATATTTCATTATGAACGAGCGGTGATCGGATTAAACACGATGAAGAATTAACAAGATAACGTGCAACGTTTTATGTCGCTTTAAATCTTTTAGACCCCTCGTGTCCCATGGCAACGAGCAAAGCAGGACATCTGTGCGAGTGTTTGGTTCTGCTCTTATTCCGACAAACACACACACAAATTCACACCTCTCGTCAAAGAAAGAGGCACTGATGACAAGGACATGTCACGACAGCAGAGTGGAGGACGCAGTAAACAAAGAGTCTTCAGAGAAAAAGCACGGCGGCGATAATGAAAGCAACAGGCAATGGAATTTACAGCAGCTTATTAAATGTGATTGAAATGTCAGTTAAATTAAGGCCTGGAACAACAATGGTGATACATCAGGTTATAAAGGTCCATGATGTTCATCATTGTTGGTGTGCACATGACTGGGGTTGTAAAAAGCCAATCAAAATGTAGACTGATGACATTTTGGGCAGTCAAATACAAACTCCTTAGGTACAGATCCTCTCCACCCGACATGTGCCAGACATGCAAGCTTAACTGGACTTAAGACGGTCTTATGGAACTAAGCGAGTCACATGAATCTGCTCTTTGATCCGATTACTCAAACAGACACCTGAATTACATCACCCAGATTTTACACTCCGTATTCTCATGACGGCAAACATATGATCAATACCAAGGCTCCAAAGTAAGGATGGACGCTTCGACCTGAAAAATCCACCTAATTATAACACACATGCAAAATTCCTTAGAAAGTGTTTGATTGAAAAAGACGGATTGTCTTATACGGCAGTGTTTTTCAACCTTTTTTAAGCCAAGTCACATGTTTTTCATTGAAAAAAATCAGGAGGCACACAACCAGCAAAAATCATAAAAAAAAAAAAAACTCAGTAGCCGATATTGACAGTAAAAAGTCGTTCTTGCTATTATTGTATATGAATTTAAACCATAACCAATATAGCTCTTGTCTCAAAGTAGGTGTACTGTCATGACCTGTCACATCACGCCGTGACTTATTTGGAGTTGTTTGGTGTTCTCTTGTGTGTAGTGTTTTAGTTTTTGTCTTGCGCTCTTATTTTGGTGGCTTGTCCTGTAGCAGTTTCATGTCTTCCTTTAAGCGCTATTCCTCGCACCTGCTTTGTTTTAGAAATCCTTGTTGATTGTCATGTCATGAACGGATGTACTTTGTGGATGCCATCTCAGCTCCACACGCTGTAAGTTTTTGCTGTCGTCCAGCATTCTGTTTTTTTTTAACTTTGTAGCCAGTTCAGTTCTAGTTTCGTTTTGCATAGCCTTCCCTAAGCTGCATTTCCCTTTTGTTTACTTTTGGTTTAAGCATTAGATACCTTTTTACCTGCACACTGCCTCCCGCTGTCGTCTGCATATTGGAAGAGTATAACACAGTTACTCTGCTGCAATCTAGACAGCACCAACACTCAACGGCACAATATTTGCGGATTATAATTACTGGTTTGCGAAAAATATTTTTAACCAAATTAAGTGACATTACAAAATCTCAGACGGCACACTAGTGGGCCACGGCACAGTGGTTGAAAAACACTGTTATACAGTATACTAATCGTTATGCTTTTAAGTTACCGGCAAAAATTTGAGTTAAAAGCATATTCGCCAGAACATCTGGTCTTAATCACCAGCATTAGCTTATAGCTAGAGATCGACATACATTTGTTTTCCAACTACTGGAAATAAAGTGCATCGAAGAAGAAGTGGACAATATTCATAAAATTATTATTATTATAAAAAAAAATCAAAAACATGACCGAGTGTGTCGCCGTGGTGAAGCAATTCAAGCGTAGCACTGCGAGTCAGCGCCATACTGAAGCAGAATGAGTCTAACGCCAGCCAAGAATGTTAATATAACATCTAAACAGCGTAAAAGTATCCATGAAAATATGGAAAAGCTGCGCATGGTGTGTTTGCGGAGAAGCAGCTGAAGGGAGAAATAAAGTAAATACTGTACATTATTATTACATTACATCATAAAACTATTGTAGTTGTTAGTAGTACATTGTATTGTACTATTTTTATACAATATATATTATCCCAAAGTTAGTTTTTGTATTTTTTAAAGGCATGCTACATATTAAAAAGTGTGCTGTTTTGGAAGGGCCAAGCACCAAATAAATGTATTTAAATACATTTTAATGAGAGACATTGATTTAAGGTACAAGTGTTTTGAGTTAAGAGCTCCGTCACAGAACCAATTAAACTTGTAATTTGAGGTTCTACTGTATTCACGGTCTAGAAATCCACACGTATACAAATGTCTTATCCCCAACTGAGTCTGACATTTTTTTCCTGTCACTCACACGAGCCAGTTCCATGGAGATGTGCAAAGACCCACTTGAAAAAAAGAGTGTCGCGATTGATGAACGAGTTAGAAAATAATATAGTTGTTATACTAATTTTATGATAGCAGCAATCAATGTAGTATAATGAATCTACAGTATGAAAAAACATACCATTAAGATTATTTGATCATGCGTCAAGTTATTCCAAACATTGTTATCAAAAAAATAATCTGATACGATGCCGATATTGGAATTTTAACTATAGGTCTTGCCAATATTAATCCGATACGATATCAGCACAAATCATTGTACACACTGTACTTGTACATTTTGTCATGCAGAATGTTAGAAAAGGTTTGCTAGTCAAACGGATGTCATGTCTGTGTTGATCATGTTTTTGTTTGGCCATGTGCTGTTTGTTTTTTGGACACTTTCTTAGTTCCTGGTTGTTCACTCCCTTGTTTTGTTTCCATAGCAACCCATTAGTTTTCGCCTGTCATGTCACGCACATGTTTCACGTTTTGAGTCACGCACCTGTTGTTAATCATGTCTGTGTTATTTAAGCTTTTCATTTTCTGTTGGTCAGCCTGGCGACATCACATTTATGCTCTGCACACTTTATGATCACTCTTCTTCATGCCATGTTCACAGTTCCATGCCAAGTAAGTTTTTGTTTCATGTTTATAGTTCTCCGCCTTTGTGCGCGCCTTTTGTTTTCATAGTCAAGTTTTTTACCTCCGCTGTGAGCGCCTTTTGTTCATACCCTTTTGAGCCTTTTGAGTTAAAATATTAAACATGTCCTTACCTTCACGTCGTGTCCGGTCAAGTCGCTTTGCACCATGGGAAAACAAACCACACCATAGTCCAAGTCTTGACAGATATCGCCAGCAAAAAAGTTCTCCCGCAAGACATTTGGACAATTTGGACGAGCTGGACGAGGAAGGAAGGTGAGAGGCGCTGGGAGCCATGGCGGATCGGGACCTCATCACCTTCCTTCCTCATCCAGCTCGTCCAAATTGTCTATTTGTCAACTATAAACATGAAACAATAACTTACTTGGCATGGAACTGTGAACATGGAATGAAGAAGAGTGATCATAAAGTGTGCAGAGCATAAATGTGATGTCGCCAGGCTGACCAACAGAAAATGAAAAGCTTAAATAACACAGACATGATTAACAACAGGTGCGTGATTCAAAACGTGAAACAGGTGCGTGACATGACAGGTGAAAACTAATGGGTTGCTATGGAAACAAAACAAGGGAGTGAACAACCAGGAACTAAGAAAGTGTCTAAAAAACAAACAGCACATGGTCAAACAAAAACATGATCAACACAGACATGACAACGGAGAGCAATTGTAGGTTTTAAAAACACTACCCTATTTATTATTAACATTATGACAGACTTATCCTTTCTTTAAATTTGAATTAATTTGTTTTAGCGACACCAAGTGGCCACAATAATGACGCAGTAAGTTGAATGATGTGGACACGTTTGTTATTGGGCACTTTAATAACCCTCAGCCTTGGAGACTTTGTATCTGTTAATAATATGTTTCTATAACTCTTGGACACTTGTTCATATTGACAAATGTGGTGTTTTGGATTGGAATGTTGTTGTTGCTAATATTTGTGTGTGATTGTGTGCTTGGTTGTTGTGCAGCTGCACCTTACATGTTTAACATTTGTATATGACCTGATGAAAATACAAGAAAAGACCAACCTTGTGTGCTTATTGGAGGACATTTAGATGTTCCATTTTACATTTTGGGACTTAAATATTAACCAAGTATTAGTGATATTGTTATTAGAAGTGCTAGCGCTTACTATTTTTAGCGGCGATGTGATCACTTCCGTGTGTCCGTATGTTTACATCATCGAGTGGTCTGCTGCTTCTTCCCTGTATATTCATTGTAAAACATAAAGCATGCCTCTCCCCTGAAAAGTAGATGGCTGAGGATATAATCCGACAAGTTGGGACACTTTGACAGCCATTTAGGACCTGGAACTGGTGAGAACGCCCCCATCCCGTTTCTTTGCGAGGATTATGAGACACTTTTCATCTAAATGGGAATATATGAACATCCTAGCAGTCTGCATCCTAATGACAGCAGACCTTGCACAGTAAGTGATGATTTATTGTTTGTTGGCTCTCGTAAAGTCTGCAGTTAGCAGAAATTAATGATGAAGAAAAAAAGCAGCAAACATTGTGAGGCGTTTTTTAAATTAATGCACCACACATGCTTAAAATGATAAAAATATGTGCTCGTTACCACATTACATATATACTTACATCATGTATATAAAACCTTAATGGAGGTGTTTGGATGCTTTTTGGGGGGGCTCTATAGGCAGAATTGAACGGCTTCCATAGGGTCCATTGTAAACAGACTTTTGATCGCAATTATTTAATATTTAGAATGCATTAAAATAAATATCCATCTGTCGTCATGTCTTTCATAATGATTGTGAACGATAGGAAACATTCCAAAAAAAGTCAAGTTCCCCTTTAACCGGCTGTCCAGCTTTGCAACAGTCAAAGCGCTGCAGGACTTTCTTGCATCTGATATCATAAAGTTGTCTGGTACAGTTCCCCAATATTATGGTATGTCCAATCATTGCACCCCACTTCCTAATTACCATTGTTTTATTGGAACAGGATAATCTCAGTTATTGATTGCTTTTCCAGTGCATTCAAAAGCCTCACAACTCTAGGCAAGGTACACACATCTTATACTGATGGAAGTCACGTTAGTCCACAGCAAGTTTTCATACAAAGATGTGTTTGTTTTGGACACTTCAGCTACAAGAGGTAAACACTAATATTGTAGTAATTAATAGGACACATCTGCATCACTTGATTCTCAGTTTGTTCCGACGATACAACTTGACATTTATTTCGCCTTCTATGTCAGCTCATGTGTCCCCCATGCACATAGAGAGAATAAATTATTGGTAATTACACGTGGTGGTAAGCATATTTGCCCTGCACTTGTTGCTGTGTGCCTCGCCTGAGGCCAAATAGAAATGTTGAGTTCCCACGTTTCTCTCTTCCAAACACATATGCACTGGACAAGGTCAGAGGTCAGCTGTGTTTGACATTGCAAGGCCAAAGTATCTTGCAGGAAAAGCGGCACTCATTCCGTGCACATGAGCCAAGGAGGAGGAAAGACAAAAAAAAAACATCCTCATAAATATTGCATGACTCAATGAGGAGGATGCGATGTAGATGCGCGGACGTCCTGGGAGATGTCGAGCAGATTAGTGGCTGCTTGCGGCAAAGGTAAACATGTTATTAGGTTCAATATGAATTCAGTGGTACCTTGTAGCAGCGGTTTAGGATGCATCTTAGATCCTGAATGTGTCCCATTCCCAATATGTTCTTGTATACTGTATGTCACTGTGTGCAGCGGCGGCCCTAGGCCTTTTTTGTGGCTCCCTTTTGGTATTTAATATTACTCGAGCAACACGTTCAGGGTTATAAAACTGACTGCAGCCTAGTGAGTATTGTAATACTGTTTGCTCACCACAGCGCTCTTCAAGTTTGCTGCTTGTAAAGGTGAACATGTGGGAGTTATTTCATGACTAAAGGGCTTTTTTAATGTTAAATGTTTTTTAGGAAGTCGTAAATATCGTTTTATGCTCTGGCTATAAAAATATTCTGTAACACTTTAGTATGGGGAACACATATTCACCATTAATTAGTTGCTTATTAACATGCAAGTTAGTAACATATTGGCTCTTAATTAGTCATTATTAAGTACTTATTAATGCCTTATTCTGCATGGCCTTATTATACAACCAGTAAGCCATTAACTAAGAGTCTTCCCTCAATAACCTCAGAATTATTGCTTGTTAGTAACCCTAACCCTTATATGTTCCCTTAGTGGCCAAATAACTCTAAACTAAGTATTTTTGCTTTAATAAGCAACTAATTAATGGTGAATATGTTCCCCATACTAAAGTGTTACCAAATATTCAATGTATAGTTAATAATTCCTATTTACTGTATTAATCTTGGCAACCAGAAGTAGATTTGGCTACGGGAGTGTGCATAGACAACAAAAAGGTGGTTTGAGTACATTTATAATTAGATATTAAGAAATAATGTATAATTATTCTACAAGTTACGTGAAAAAATGTCAATGTACAATATGGCACCGCAGGCAACTCTCAGATGTGGAGGTGGGAAAAATGATTAATTCTCCGATGAATCAGGATTAGAGCATGGCTGATTCATGAATCGGTGGGCTAATGTCCAAACATTAATTATTTATATACAGTACAGGCCAAAAGTCTGGACACACCTTCTCATTCAATGAGTTTTCTTTATTTTTATGACTATTTACATTGTAGATTGTCACTGAAGGCATCAAAACTATGAATGAACACATGTGGAGTTATGTACTTAACAAAAAAGGTGAACTAACTGAAAAAACGTTTTATATTCTAGTTTCTTCAAAATAGCCACCCTTTGCTTTGATTACTGCTTTGCACACTCTTGGCATTCTCTCGCTGAGCTTCAAGCACACCTGTGAAGTGAAAACCATTGCAGGTGACTACCTATTGAAGCTCATCGAGAGAATGCCAAGAGTGTGCAAAAAAGTAATCAGAGCAAAGGGTGGCTATTTTGAAGAAACTAGAATATTGAATTAGATTTCCTTTTATTGGCATTCAAATTTGAACTTTACAGTACAGATAAGAACGACATTTTGTTGGATTAGCTCATGATAGTGCAGGATAAAAGAGCAATAAGGTGCAGATATAAATAAATAGATTACTGTACAGATAAATATATTGCACTTTTGCATATGCATCCACGTTAATGGATGTATGTTATATTGTCTTTATATTCCAGCGAGTTAATCCATTTTTGAGGGGAATTGAGGGGATTATTATGATGTGTTCAAGAGTCTTATGGCCTGAGGGAAGAAGCTGTTACAGAACTTGGAGGTTCTGCTGCGGAGGCTGCGGAACCTCTTTCTAGATAATACAAAACATGTTTTCAGTTATTTCACCTTTCTTTGTACAGTACATAACTCCACATGTGTTCATTCATAGTTTGGATGTATTCAGTGACAATCTACAATGTAAATAGTCATGAAAATAAAGAAAACACATTGAACGAGAAGGTGTGTCCAAACTTTTGACCTGTACTGGATGTTAAAGTAAGGCAGACGGTTCTGAAGCGCGACATAAATGGAGATGTTCTCTAAAATTTAGTTGTAGGTTTGGTTCCAACTAGAGATGTCCGATAATATCGGACTGCCGATATTATCGGCTGACAAATGCTTCAAAATGTAATATCGGACATTATCGGTATCAGTTTCAAAATGATCGGTATCGATTTCAAAAAAGTACAATTTATGACTTCCTTTGCGTGTCGGCCCAGTCACATAATATCAACAGCTTTTCACACACACAAGTGAATGCCAGGCATACTTGGTCAACAGCCATACAGGCCATACTGAGGGTAGCCGTATAAACAACTTTAACTCTGTTACAAACATGCGCCACACTGTGAACCGACACCAAACAAGAATGACAAACACATTCCGTGAGAACATCCGCACCGTAACAACATAAACACAACAGAACAAATACCCAGAACCCCTTGTATCACTAACTCTTCTGGGACACTACAATATACACCCCCTGCTACCGCCTACCCCCCCAATCCCCCCACACACCTCAACCCGCCCCACCCAACCCCGCCCACCTCAACCTCCTCATGCTCTCTCAGGGAGAGCATGTCCCAAATTCCAAGCTGCTGTTTTGAGGCATGTTAAAAAAAATAATACACTTTGTGACTTCAATAATAAATATGGCAGTGCCATGTTGGCATTTTTTTCCATAACTTGAGTTGATTTATTTTGGAAAACCTCGTTACATTGTTTAATGCATCCAGCGGGGCATCACAACAAAATTAGGCATAATAATGTGTTAATACCACAACTGTATATATCGGTATCGGTTGATATCGGAATCGGTAATTAAGAGTTGGACAATATCGGAATATCGGATATCGGCAAAAAAGCCCTTATCGGCTATCTCTAGTTCCAACCAACCATGGGTGCGCCATTAGCTAATGTTATTTTAACGCCAAGTGTTAGCTTGATATAGAGAATCACGTATATAAAAAACAAACAAAACGACTAAATTTACATCTACACTTAACTTCAATCCAATTTGTTCAATAGTCACGTGTTCATATTCCAGAGAATGTCCAAAGTTTATATGAAAGGGTAAAAAAAAATGTTTGATGGACACAAAGGGAAATAATTGTTGGATATCCTATCGCAATGAAAACTAATCAGACATGCACACACAATTAGGTTATTCACTTGTTTTTTGTTTTGTTTGTTGTTTGTTTTATTTTGTGTCCACGGTCTGTGCTTATGGTACGCTTGTAATGCGTAATGTCTTGTGATACATGTTTTATTTTGTATCATGACCTGTTGAATGTTTACTGTATTAACCTGCTTTAGGACAACAGATTAAAATCAGCTATTGTGCCAACTCCGGCATATTTACATTGTTGCTCTATGTTGATGAATATGCATTATCATAATTCAAATAAATAAATAAATAAATAAGCCAATTCAAAACTGCTATGTTGCTTCTGTAGGAATTGAAAAAGTAAACAAAACACAATAAATGGGCAAAAACTTTGAAAAAAAATATGTTCTTTAGACATTATACTTTTAAGGTTTGGTTAGAATAACAATTTAAATAGTACGGTTGTTTTAGGAACCCCGTCGAACATCTGTTACAATGATGTTCGATGGGGTTTATTATCTCTACAGGCTTTTGAATGGACGCGGACATGTTGACTCACCGTTGAACACAAATTTAGCATAAACAAAGTATATGTTTATCCATGAGGTGATTCAGTACAAGTAGAAACAAGCAAACACCAGCAAAGCATGACGACCACGTTGATGATCAGCTACTGAAGTGACCTGTTGCCGTAATCATGTGTTATGTCCCTAAACAACCTTTTAAAACTATTCCAAACGTTTTTGTTGCTGAAATTGTGAACTTCAGTATTTACCTTAAATATAAGAAAAAAAAATAAAAAGAAAAGGGAATCCAATTTCTGACATTTAAGAAACAATATTCTATTATTACCCATTGATTTGAATATTTGTATGCCAGTGCACGTATGCCAAGAGCGTGTGTTAGTGTGAATGCTGATGACAACAAGTTATCTAGCCGCACATCTTCTCCCGCTGCTACACGTCTTGTACATTATGGCTCCTCAAGACATTTTCTTTTAAAATATTGATTAGCGTGATCAATGTTGTCTCAGTTGGGATCAAAATTGCTAACAGAGCGGTGCCAATTAAATGGGAATACAACCATGGCACTTTAGCAGTTTACGACAGAGACTTGCTATAATGTATATGTCAATTTTCAATTCAACCTCCAAACTTCGGATTCAATCGGAAGGCGATGCAAGTTTTGAGTCACATTGCTCTGTGCAGTCATTCCTCTTCACGAGGCGTTTGCATGTGGTTTGCCACCTGTATTTTCCATTGATACGATCACTACAGTACATTGTCCCGTCACTATAGCTGCTGACCCAGCTCCTCTTTGGTTGTACTTGATGCTGTATCTCTTGGCTGACATTAAGGCATCTGTGCACGGCTTTTAACCTTATCGATCTCCGTGTGCTCTTAAGGTCAACTGGAAAATCCCCCACAGTGTTTCTGACCTCACTCGAAGAGCTTACACAATGTCCTACAAAGCGCGTATGTCAGACTCAAAGTAAGCTGCAGCAAACAGTAATAGTCCATAAAGCTCCACACTACAGTAAGTCTCGCCCCCTTACTCTCCTCCTTAAAGACTCACCAGTCTGCAATAAAAAATACAACTGATGTTGAATGTTTATCAAATGTCATGCAAGTAAATTTTGAATCATTCTATACAAAAATTGTTTGTATATTTGGGTGTCTGGGGCAGATAATTTGATTCATTATTACGTGTATGTGGTTTACGTTTACTGTTTATACTCCAATTATTGGCTTTATTCCATTAACTCTAGGGTTTGTGGTCACCAAAAGCAAATAACCGCCGGGGTTATGTTTGTTGTGTTTGTTGTAGTGTTGTCCCGATACCAATATTTTGGTACCGGTACTAAAATTTGATACTTTTCTAAATAAAGGAGACCACAAAAAAATAGCATTATTGGATTTATTTTAGCAAAAAATCTTATGTTACATTAAACATATGTTTCCTATTGCAAGTTTGTCCTTAAATAAAATAGGAAACATACAAGAAAATGTGTCTTTTAGTCGTAAGTAAGCAAACAAAGGCTACTAATTGTATGCTGATGTATGCAATAACGTATTGTGTAATTATCCATTCTATTATTTTGTCAAAAATATTAAGGACAAGTGGTAAAAAATGAATTATTAATCTACTTGTTAATTTACTGTTAATATCTGCATATTTTCTCTTTTAACATGTTCTATCTACACTTCTGTTAAAATGTAATAATCACTTATTCTTCTGTTGTTTGATACTTTACATCAGTTTTGGATGATGCCACAAATTTGGGTATCAATCCGATACAAAGTCGTTACAGGATCATACATTGGTCATATTCAAAGTCCTCATGTGTCCAGGGACATATTTCCTGAATTTATAAACATAATATACATTTTTAAAAAATGAAATAATGTGATGCTAAAAAATATTGATGTAATCATAGTAGTATCGACTAGATACGCTACTGTACTTGGTATCATTACAGTGGATGTTAGGTGTAGATCCACCAATGGCGTGTGTTTATATTTTGACGCCGGTGAGCTACGGTATGTAGTGAAGCATGTTTAGCTATTCCTCATCCTGCAGAGAGGATACTTGTAAGAAACGTACTTTATTTGTCGCCATGGAGGCGAGGATTAGTGATTTAGAAGAAGCTAAAACACTGCAGACTGTGGCTGGACTTTAGCCGCTAGCTAGCTAGCCATTTCTTAAAACACCTCTTCCTGAGGGCGTTTCAGTGTTATAGCGTCACCTTTATCGTTGTTTAAGCCAAAATGTGTCCGTTCTCCCTTTTCTGTCTACACACTGTGTCTGCTTGTAAGTACTCTGTGATTGTGCGCTGCCAAACATGCTCGTCTGCTCGTAAACCAGCAATGTCATGACGTGACGGCGACGGGAGAAGGAGGGAGGTGGGTTACCGGTACTTTTTAGAGGCGGTATAGTACCGAATATGATTCATTAGTATCGCGGTACTATACTGATATCGGTATACCGTACAACCCTAATTTGTTGTTAGTTTGTTTGTTACAGAATGGTAAATGGTAAATGGGTTATACTTGTATAACGCTTTTCTACCTTCAAGGTACTCGAAGCGCTTTGACACTATTTCCACATTTACCCATTCACACACACACACACACACACACACACTGATGGCGCGAGCAGCCGTGCAAGGCGCTAACCACGACCCATCAGGAGCAAGGGTGAAGTGTCTTGCTCAAGGACACAACGGGCGTGTCTAGGTTGGTAGAAGGTGGGGATCGAACCAGGAACCCTCAGGTTGCTGGCACGGCCACTCTCCCAACTGTGCCACGGATTATACAGTAGTGTTATACAGTAGAGTACTGTATAACACCTTATATGGTGTTCAAAGAGTACAAACTTTTAATAAAATATGTACATAATAATAAACATGTTCATATTGTTTATGTTGGAATTTGCTTCACTATACAAACGAAATAGCTTTCTTTTACACGTTTTCATGCACAGAAAATCGTTATTAAATATGAGTTTTTCGGTATCTGAAATGACAGCCTTTCTCCAATTATTGCTCGCTTCAAAATAATCCTTGCAGTTTTCTCTGGTAGTGAAAGTCCACCGCAAGTGCGAAAGGGTAAACATGCTCAGGTCAGGAGAGACACAGGTACAAACAAGGGAGCAACAGGTTAATGCCCTCCAGCTGTTCTGCAGGCAATGAAAGCAAATGACGCCTTGAAAAGTTGATGTACTTCTAAACTAAACAACTTCTGCTGACGTACGAGCCATCTGTCTGTAATATACGACCACCTCACGGGATATGCTGTGAATCACTGGAAGTAGATATGATGATGTCCTGCAGGGCAAAGCCCCTCAATAACCGGTCCTACTCGAATGCCTCTTTTTTTTAATTTTTTTACCTTTGTATTTTCCTTGGCGGTGACACAACAGGAGCCTTTAAGGATGAAATAGTATCATATCTATCCTTGCTCTTATTTATAAAAAGTGCCAAGTAGAATCCCCATGAGGAGAAACTAAAAGAGTTTTTGGTTAGGTAAAATTGATAATTTACCAAAGATAGAACAAGTAATTTCCTGGTTCAAAAAGGCAAAGACAGCCTCCGATGGTGCCAGCAAGGATTATCATTATTATTAACTACTCATTCTGCTCATCTAGCGTTACCCCTTTAAAGGCCTACTGAAATGAAATGTTCTTATTTAAACAGGGATAGCAGATCCATTCTATGTGTCATACTTGATCATTTCGCGATATTGCCATATTTTTACTGACAGGATTTCGTAGAGAACATCGACGATAAAGTTTTGGTCGCTGATAAAAAAGCCTTGCCTGTACCGGAAGTAGCGTGACGTCACAGGTTGAAGAGCTCCTCACATTTGCACATTGTTTACACCAGCAGCGAGAGCGATTCGGACCGATAAAGCGACGATTACCCCATTAATTTGAGCCAGGATGAAAGATTCGTGGATGAGGAATGTTAGAGTGAAGGATTAGAGTGCAGTGCAGGACATATCTTTTTTCGCTCTGACCGTAACTTAGGTACAAGGGCTCATTGGATTCCACACTCTCTCCTTTTTCTATTGTGGATCACGGATTTGTATTTTAAACCACCTCGGATACTATATCCTCTTGAAAATGAGAGTCGAGAACGCGAAATGGACATTCACAGTGACTTTTATCTCCACGACAATACATCGGCGAAGCACTTTAGCTACGGAGCTAACGTGATAGCATCGTGCTTAACTGCATATAGAAACAGACGAAATAAGCCCCTGACTGGAAGGATAGACAGAAGATCAACAATACTACTATTACTATTAAACCCTGGACCTGTAATCACACGGTTAATGCTGTACCGCCTGGCGAAGCCTACCAATGCTGTTGCTAATGACGCCATTGAAGCTAACTTAGCTACGGGACCTCGACAGAGCTATGCTAAAAACATTAGCTCTACACCTACGCCAGCTGTCATCTGCTCATCACGACCCGTGCACACCTGCGTTCCAGCGATCGAGGGCGCGACGAAGGACTTCACCACGATGATCGGTGCGGTCGGCGGCCCGGAGACGGAGGAAGTCAAGGTGAGGACAGCGGCGCGGCGGCGGGCGTTGTAGCTTTCGACGACACCCCGGCCGCCATCAGAGTCGGCAAGAAACATATATTTCCCCAAAGTTACGTACGTGACATGCACATAGCGACACGCACTTACGGGCAAGTGATCAAATGTTTGGAAGCCAAAGCTGTACTCACGGTAGCGCGTCTGCTATCCATCTCAAAGTCCTCCTGGTTGTGTTGCTGTAGCCAGCCGCTAATACACCGATCCCACCTACAGCTTTCTACTTTGCAGTCTCCACTGTTAATTGAACACATTGCAAAATATTCACCAACACAGATGTCCAGAATAGTGTGGAATTTTGCGATGAAAACAGAGCTGTTTGTATTGGGATACAATGTGTCCCAATACTTCCGCTTCAACCCTTGACGTCACGTGCAAACGTCATCATACCTAGACGTTTTCAGCCGGAAGTTTCCCGGGAAATTTAAAATTGCACTTTATAGGTTAACCCGGTCGTATTGGCATGTGTTGCAATGTTAAGATTTCATCACTGATATATTAACTATCAGACTGTGTGGTCGGTAGTAGTGGGTTTCAGTAGGCCTTTAAGCAGCACTTGAGCGATAAGAAAATTAGAACTGAGACTTTGTGCATTAATTTAATCGGAAATGATAGGATAACCTCTGAACTTGGCAGCTTTCATCAGCGGTGGATTTAACAGGGCCATAACCTCAAAGACGGAAACAAGCTGCACAATGAAGAGTTTATTAAAATGATCTACATTAGTAGACTATTTTTTTTTTAGACTTCAAAAACTAAGTCAAATACATGACAGCAAAGTACTCTTGTATTTTTAAGGACCTCATACGTAAACACTTGTCAAAGATTTTCTATTTGACACATCCCTTGTGCTGTTTTTAAGGACCAAATACAAAAACAATGTGTCAAAGATCCTCCATTTGAAAAAAAAATATTTCCTGTTTTTTTAAGGACCTCATACAACAAAACTTGTCAAAGAGCTTCTCTTTGACATAAACTATTTGCTAACTACTTCAAACAAAAACACTTGTCAAAGATTATTTATTTGACCTAACCCTTCTGCAGGATCTAAAACAAACAAACACTTTTTTTTTTTCAAAGATCCTCTATTTTAACAGAACCCCTCTGCTATGTTTAAGGACCTGCTGCAAAATAACTGTATAGATCATTCATAAAACTGCAATGGTCCGTAGGTCAAAGTCAAAGAGTGTATATAAAACAGGAGTACACCCTTATTAAAGACCACACTGAAAACAACTGCAATTCAAATATTTGTTCAATGACACAACCCCTCTGCAGTTTTTAAGGTCTTCATAAAAAAAAAAAACGTGTCAAAGATCTTCTATACCACTCGGCTATTTTTAACTACCTCACACAAAAAAAAACAACTCTCAAGATTATCTGTTCGACATAACCCTTCTGCAGTTTTTAAGGACCAAATACAAAACAAATTGTCAAAGATTCCCTATTTGACAGAACGCCTCATATATTTTTAAGGACTTACTGCTAAATAATAGCCAAAGATCATGTATTAAACAGCATTGGTCTAGCATCTTTGTTGTAGGTCTTTAAAAACAGCAGTCAAAGATTGTCTATAAAAAAAGGAGCACACCCTTGTTAAAGACCACACTGAAAAACATGCATTTCAAAGAGTTTTTTTTAATGACAGAACCACTCGTCTGTTTAAGGACTTCCTGCTAAAATGCTAGTTAAGATCCTCAATATGACAAAGGTCTATGTTGCTTTTTGGAAAGACTCTGAATGCATTTCCTTCTCTAGTTTTGCATTCTGCTTTTTTTGAAGCTTTATTATACAGTGGTCATCTCTATTTGCATGAAGTGTTGCTTACTGTCTGTAAAGTTTGTTTTACGAGGGCTAGGGATGATACTCGAACCCGGTTTTCCCGGTTGTTCAATAAGAAAAGAACCGAGTCCTCTGACTCGAATGAATCCCTTTTTGAGAACCGGTACCCGTTATCGAGACCACTATAATAAAGAAAAAGAGTTGGTTCTTTATTCGAATCCCTGTGAACGAATCTCGTCCCGACAAGAAATACCCCGTGTGACATCACAAGAAATGACGTCACGTAGCTCAATCATTAGGCGCAAATAGGAAAAGCAGGAAAAAAATGGACCGGAAAAAGTGCTCTAAGGCATGGCTTAATTTCACCAAAAAAAAAAACAAGGAAGCGGCAATATGCAATTATTGCCCGGCTTCGCTCTCGTGTAAGCGGGGGAAGTACAACAAGCGTGTCGTGTCTTCGAAGCAGGGGCAGAGACGACGAAGAACGCCCCTCTTCTTCTGCCAGCTGCCCCTGTCCCAGCTACAGTGGCGGTGACTCCGGTTAGTAACTAACGTCAACTGTTGCTGGTTAATTTCCATATCTGCTCACTTGTAGTAACGTTACCTCTTATATCAACCTAGGACTGTAGTAATGTTAGCTAGACTAACTTTACCTAAGCATAGTTAGCGGCTAACGGTAATGTTAACGTGAGCCTTTTTGTATGTGTCTGATAACGTTAACGTTATCTTGTAGCCTACACCACGACAGAGTTCGCAAGTCTGTCTAATAAACTAGTGCGTTCTTTATTTCTTTAGTTTATTTGGAACATGTACACACTTACAGTATAATACATCACAGTTTCATGTAATTTCACTTTACAGGAGTAGGAAGAAGTAAAGCTTATTTAATCCTACCTCTGTCCCACTTCTTAGTGTTTACAAATATATACATCATTTACTGACCTTTTTATAATAACATATCTGTGAGTTAGTATATACAACAGTTTTGTAATATTTAATTAATTAATTCAGTCATTATTAATATACTGAGATGAAGAATATCTTATTTTCAATAAGGTTGAAAGTATTTCTCATAATTCTTCTTTGTACTTAGTAAGCACTATTCATTTGAACAACCTCTTAAACTGGATCATATCAGTACAATGTTTAACTTCTTTACTTAATCCATTCCATCATTTAATTCCACATAATTTTAGCTGTTTGCAATTTTACCAAATCATCAAACTTTAATATTTTTGACTCAATAAATAAAGTGTTTGTATGTTCTCTATATCCAACATTATGTATCAGTCTAATGATTTTTTTTTGTAACACGGTTAACGAATGTAGCGCACATTTGTAGTTTTTTCCCCACATTTCTACACAATAACTCAGATATGGTAATACTATAGTAGCGAGCAGTAGAGAATGTGAAGTGATTTGTAAAACCAAATATTGTGTGTTTTTTTCCATATACAACAACCTATCTGGACTCAATAAGAGAACCGATAAGGAATTGGTTCGATAAGAGGATTCGATAAAAGGATTCGATAATAGGCTCGAATTCGATAATTTCTTTTCAAACATCATCCCTAATGAGGGCAACAATTCTCCCCCAGAAGGAATGTATTCACTTCACAGGCTTTTCTACGGACTCTGTCAACACAAATGACACAATTAGGCCCTGTTGACCAATGCTAATTGACAGAAACCCAAGAAAAGATGATGAAAGAGTCCGTCAAAGACTTGAAAATTAAAAGTGAAGCATGCTTTGGAATTAAAGAGTAGACTTCAATGGAACTGACTACAGTAAACAGTTTTACCATTACTTTCTCTTCAAAGTAGCTCTCCACTATTTCATGGCCATCATCCAACACTTACTCCCTACTTCTTCACAGCCTTTCAGTCACACTCCTCCTACTCCTCCTCTCTCCAATGTGGTCCTACTTACTGTACACGTTTCTTTGCTTCACACCGCTCGTTCAAAGGAGAGCTCAAATTGGAGCCCTGACGACAGTTAAACACAACATGTGTGCTGGCATCATTATGGAACAATGTACAGTATGCCTCGAGATTACTGCTTGTTCCGAAAATGCAATTCTACTAAGGTTGCAGTTATCGGCTGTTTTAGTAATCGAGTAATCTATCAACTAATTGGTTTGATTGATGGAGCAATTGGATAAAACACACTTTACAGCCCCATGTGTATTTTAGGGTAAACACATTTTTTTTTTTGGCTAACCATAACCTTTTTTCATTGTTTTCTAATAAATGTGTTATTAACCTTGAAATTAAAATAACATCTGTGCATTAATAAAATAAATAAATAAAAGACCAGGCAGGCACCACCGCTATCGTGCATGCTTTATTGCAGTGAAGGGAAATGAAGTGAAGTATATTTATATAGCGCTTTTCTCTAGTGACTCAAAGCACTTTTACATAGTGAAACCCAATATCTAAGTTACATTTAAGCCAGTGTGGGTGGCACTGGGAGCAGGTGAGTAAAATGTCTTGCCCAAGGACACAACAGCAGTGACTAAGATGGCGGAAGCGGGGATCGAACTTGGAACCCTCAAGTTGCTGGCATGGCCACTCTACCAACCAGGCTATACCGCCCCACTGTGCAGTGGCCATGCGGAAACTGTGGCCACGCATTTAATGTTCCGGGTTCTCAATGCGGTCTGGATTTTATCAATTGTTATTAGTTACACTTATTAACTGATTAATTGAAGCAACAAAATATTAATCAAAGCTTCTTTTTTTTTATCGAATGAATCAATTGTTGTAGCCCTGAAATGTACCATCAACTAAAACCTACAATTAGGCCTGTATATTACTGAATTTGGTAACACTTTAGTATGGGGAACATATTCTAAGTAACAAAGACTTATTTTAGAGTTATTTGGACTCTAGGTGAACATATTGTAAATACCCTAACCCTAACCCTGTTGAGTAAAGACTCTTAGTTAATGGCTTACTAGTTGTATAATAAGGCCATGCAGAATAAGGCATTAATAAGTACTTAATAATGACTAATAAAGAGCCAATATGTTACTAACTTGCATGTTAATAAGCAACTAATTAATTGTGAATATGTTCCCCATACTAAAGTGTCACCCTGAATTTAATTTGATGTACAGTAATGTCCCAAATGATTGCCCACAAACAATATAATCACCATATTGATTGCCGAGCGCGGCCACCGCTGCAGCTCACTGCTCCCCTCCCCTCACAGGGGGTGGAACAAGGGGATGGGTCAAATGCAGAGGATCATTTCACCACACCTAGTGTGTGTGTGACTATCGTTGTTTTTTTTAACTTTAAATTGCATTATACAATTAACCCTTTCAAATGCAACACAGATATTTTTAGTAGTATTTTTACCATTGAAGTTCGAAGGTCAAGAGTTTTTGTTTATCCAAAATAAGTAAACATCAATAAAATGACTCAATGTCTGTTAACTAATTTTCAAAAATATTGAACATCTTGAAGTTTTTCCTTTGCCATAACTTAGCAACACATGTTAAACGCGTGTTCGTCCGTGTTGATGGGCGAGTCTTGCTCATTTGGTAAACCAAAATATTCTCACAATGAGACATTTGGCTTTGCAATCATCTTGTTTTACCCTAATATTTGTCACCTTGCTTTTCACCGGCTCTGTTGCTGTCATAAGATAGCAGTCCAGCCTCCATTCACATAGACAAAGATGGTGGATGACTGACAAGAGGGTTCACTCCCTTCATTTAACTCCGCTATCGAATAAACGCGCTCAGGTGTGGAGAGTGATGCACCGAGTGAACCCTCTTGCTCCCAGTTTGGAAGCAGCAGACGAAGAAAACACGGCAAAATTATCAAGTTCATTTTCATTAATCCTTTGATTAATTAAATTATCGATTTGTGGCCCAGGCCGATATACAATCTGATCTAATAATCCTGTTCAAGAGCTAGCTCACTTAAAAACAAAGATTGCGGAAAAATTGTTACTTGTCAATATTATAGAAATACAACTGGGATTTGTCACTCATTTGCCCTTTCGGAGGTGTGTTTGGGATTGTTATGATTTCTTTTAAAAACACTACTGCCCATTTTTTCCTTTTGAATGTTACAGTGCAGATTGTAATTCATGCTTTTCTTTGTGAACCGGTGCTCCCCACTGCCGGCTGCACGCGTTCACTGTCAATGTTCGATTTCATGACACTCGGGCGTATTTAGACAACTGTTGACTGTCTAGTCGTTTTCTGTGGATGCTATACAAACATTCTAATGCAATGAAAAAAATCATGGTAAAAATGGGCCCAAGCACACCTGTGTGCAGCAGTGCGCTCCCCCTGTCATTAGCATTGTAATACAGCAAGCGGTCCTGCTAATGGAACAGAACTTTGAGGCAACACGAACACACACTTCAGGTTGATGTCAAATATTTGCTCAAATTTGCAATTAACTTCATGAAGGCTGGCATTTACGGAACAAAAACAAACACACACACACACACACACACACACACACACACACACACACACACACACACACACACACACACACACACACACACACAGTCACACAGTCACAATAATAAAACTGCAAGCCTGCTAATGACTGAAATCTACTCAGTGGCCTAGTGGTTAGAGCAGGGGTGCTCACACTTTTTCTGCAGGCGAGCTACTTTTCAATTGATCACGTCGCGGGGATCTACCTCATTCATATATATAATTTATATGTACTTATTTATGAAATATATGTTTTTGTTAACAAGTTAAAGGTGTTTAATGATAATGCAAGCATGTTTAACACACATAGTTAATATTGTTAATAAATTAAAGGTGTTTAATGATAATACAAGAATGTTTAATACATACAGTATAGTTAATATTGTTAACAAGTTAAAGGTGTTTAAAGATAATGCAAGCATGTTTAACACATATAGTTAATTTTGTTAACAAGTTAAAGGCGTTTAAAGATAATACAAGCATGTTTAACACATATAGTTAATATTGTTAAATGTGTTCAAAGATAATGCAAGCATGTTTAACACATATAGATTCCTTTCTTTCATGAAGACAAGAATATAAGTTGGTGTATTACCTGATTCTGATGACTTGCTTTGATAGGAATCAGACAGTGGTGCTGATAACGTCCGCATTTTCAAATGGAGGAGAAAAAAAGTCCTCCTTTCTGTCCAATACCACATGAAAGTGGTTGGTTTTTGGCATCTTATTTGTCCAGCTTCCATACTCCTTTGTATACAGTGCACACTTTACAAGAAATACATTGGCGGCAAACTCCGCAGCTTGCTAGCTTGTGCACGCCAGCTTTCTGAGACTCTTATTTTGTTAGTGCAGGCAGGATGAAGCAGCGCTTTTATTGTGCAACTGTGCAGTCGGTCTTTGGAGTTTTGACGACAGGTACAGCGCCAGAGTCTGTTGAAATAAAAAGTGTTTCTCGCTTTCCTGGCTGTAATTTTTTCTTAATAATGAGCTGGCAGCAGCCAGCGTCATCTCAGACGACTCTCGGGTGCAGTGAATGTCAATCAAGTGACGAAAGTGACGTCATAGTGAAGATTTATGATCGCTCATTTTTAGGACTATTTTTTTAATGCCTGGCTGGCGATCGACTGACACACCCTCCGTGATCGACCGGTAGCTCCCGATCGACGTAATGTGCGCCCCTGGGGCCCATTACCTCCCTGCATGGCACTCAGCATCAAGGGTTGGAATTGGGGGTTAAATCACCAAAAATGATTCCCGGGCGCGGCACCGCTGCTGCCCACTGCTCCCCTCACCTCCCAGGGCGTGATCAAGGGGATGAGTCAAATGCAGAGGGCAAATTTCACCACACCTAGTGTGTGTGTGTGACAATCATTGGTACTTTAACTTTAAGAGAACATGGAGTTTACAAATTCTTAGAATCCTGACAAAATACTTAAAAAAGGCATGTGCAATTGGGACAAGCACTCATTTAGACATTTCATTGCAAAATGTTTTGGCTTTTTCCAGAAAGGACCTTTGTTTAGCGGGTCCCCATATACATATACATGTATACATATATACATATACATATACATATACACGTATACATATATAGACATACATACATACATGTGCATACATACATACATACATACATACATACATACATACATACATACATACATACATACATACATACATACATACACACATATATATATATATATATATATATATATATATATATATATATATATATATATATATATATATATATATATATATATATATATATATATATATATATATACATACATACATATACAAATATGTATACATATACATGTATATAAACAGATACAGAAACATCTCTTTGTTTTCTGACGTTCTGATGAATTAGAGTTCCTTCAGCTGTCAGACACGTTATACATAACTTCATATCTACTGTGCCCATTTTAAACAATTGAGAGGGTGTAAAATAAAATCTATTCAAGATGTTTAATTGACTCAGCCCTATTTTTAATGCATCTAAACGATGCAAATATCATTCTATGATATGCCTATTTCTTTTTTAAAGGAAGAAATGCAGAAATAAATACTACTACTGTAAAGTTGTTTATGGGTGTAGTTACCATCTGTACCTTGTTTGCTATATTATTGGAAAAACTTTCGAAATGTGTGCTTAATTCTTACTATACTTGTTTTCACCTAGTTTTAAGCAGAGTAATGATTTGCAGTTAAATAAAATGTTTAAATATGTGCTTTGATTACATTCTGATAATAAAATTGCATTTGGGTCCAAATATTGGGGTATTTTCTTTAGCAAATGTTATACATGCATGTAATAATCATGATTAATCACAGGTTTTAGAGTGTGATTGATCTGAAGAAAACAATGTATCACTTGACCGCCCTAATACACACACACACACACACACACACACACACACACACACACACACACACACACACACACACACACACACACACACACACACACACACGCGCGCATGCACGCACGCACGCACGCACGCACGCACGCACGCACTCGGCATTCATCGCACCGGTAACCCAGGAGGCGTCCCCACAATCTGCGGTCCCTTTCAAGGTGTTTTCGTTGTCCCCATTGGGGCTCTATGTTTTTAATCGGGCGTTTAAAGGGAACACTTCCTTTTTGACATTTGGGCCATGCAGTAGCAGGGGGAACTTGGCTATAGTTCACTTGCTACTGATGAGCCACAAGCGAGCAAAAATGGACAAAAGAAAGTCCACCTAATGGACATATCAGGTTTTAAGCCATCTCTGCAGCAAACACCAGCTGCGTGTGTCTTTCAGAGGTGGGTGGTTGTTCACTACCATATTCAGATTACGGTTAAGGTGCAGTGATAACATAACATTTAGATTGTTACTGTGACTGGTTTCGTAAGTAAGATGACGTAAAAATTCAACAGAAATGAAAGACTGTTGGCAGGATGTCGAAAGGGGACTTTTTTTATTGCAAATAGTCGATCCGACATTAAAACATGTCAAGACACTTTCTCAAAACAATCACACACTTTTCCTGCTTAAAATTTAAAGCGGTATGCTATACATTCAGTTGAACTACATTTAGGGTTTCTCCTTAATGTATGGCTTAATTTTAGCTGCCACACCTAACAAAATAAAGTAGTATAATGTATTATAGAGTCCAGAAGAAAACAAAGTCTGACTTTCGTTTTAGCTTTTATTGCCAACAACAGGCCCAATTCCGACAAGTATTTCTTCCGTGCAGGTACGTCTACCTCCGTGCTTCATTTCTAGACACAAAACCCTTGTTCATTCTCCGCCGACATGGTGTGTTCAAAAACCATGGGAAAAATGACCATCATAACGGACCAACATCTACATTAACACCAGCAGGTAGTTACAGTATGGGTATATAAAGTTTATTATTTGCGCACTATTGACTAATGATGCTTCAAAAAATTTGGCCGGAAAAAGACATACTTTAATTTTGATTGATTGAAACTTGTTTAAGTCAGGGTCCACGTTAATCAATTCATGGTAATAACATTATATATATATATATAACTATATATATATATATATATATTTATATATATATATATATATATAGATATATATATAGTTATATATATACAGTATATCATACTTGCCAACCTTGAGACCTCCAATATCGGGAGGTGTGTGGGGGGGGGGCGCTTGGTCGGGGGGGCGTGGTTGGGGCGGGGGGCGTGGTTAGGGGCGTGGTTAAGAGGAGAGTATATTTACAGCTAGAATTCACCAACTCAAGTATTTCATATATATATATATATATATATATATATATATATATATATATATATATATATATATATATATATATATATTAAAAAATACTTGACTTTCAGTGAATTCTAGCTATATATATATATATATATATATATATATATATATATATATATATATATATATATATATATATATATATATATATATATATATATATATATATATATATATATATATATATATATATATATGTGACGGTCCACAACTGTATGTGGCAAAATGCAGCTCCACACTGCTGTCGCTTCAACATATCACTGGCACCAGGTGGATTATGAATTTATTTTATTACAGTGTCCTGCAAAACAGTGCAAATTGTGAGACTGTGAGTCCACTTGGGTCACGGGATTATCAGTTGGAAGGCACAGTTCTGAGCACTTCTCGTAGGTAAAGTACATACCACTTCTCGCCAGCAACAGGCGCTGTTGCAAGACTTCATTCATAATTTAATCAAGCATAATGAACGTCTGTTTCTACACCGTTACATATACATATATATATATATATATATATATATATATATATATATATATATATATATATATATATATATATATATATATATATATGTATATATATATATATATATATATATATATATATATATATATATATATATATATATATATATATATATATAAAATACTTTCATTTTAGTGTTCATTTATTTACACATATACACACACACACACAACACTCATCTACTCATTTTTGTACTTGAAAGTACAATGCTTTGTTAAGGGTTGAATTGTCCATCCTCTTTCTCTTCTCTGTCACTATTTTTCTAACCATGCTGAACACCCTCTCTGATGATGCATTGCTGTGTAGCACGCACAAAAGTGCTTTCACCAAATGCACGAGAGTGTGGAATCTTCCATCTCTCCCTAGCATGGCCCAAAACCGGTCAATCCTTGCTTCCTGGGGAAGATCTTCCCTGTCAAGCAATTGGTACTCCAGTACTTGTACCCGGAGGCTGGTCAGGTACAATCGCAGCTGCGGCAGACTTTTTTGGGGGGGGGGCGTGGCCTCCAGCTCCGGCTGAATACTGGGAGTTTGTCGGGAGAAAATCTCTGTCGGGAGGTTGTCGGGAGAGGCGCTGAATATCGGGATTCTCCCGCTAAAAACGGGAGGGTTGGCAAGTATGCAGTATATATATATATATATATATATATATATATATATATATATATATATATATATATATATATATATATATATATATATAACTATAACTATAGATATATATAACTATATATATAACTATATATATAGCTATATATAACTATATATATAACTATATAGATATATATATAGTTATATATATAACTATATATATATATATATATATATATATAGCTATAGTTATATATATATATATATATATATATATATATACATATATATATATATATATATATATATGTATATATATATATAACTATAACTATAGATATATATATAACTATATATATATATATATATATATATATATATATATATATATATATATATATATATATATATATATATATATATGTATATATATATATATATATATATATATATACATATATATATATATATATATATATATATATATATATATATATATATGTATATATATATATAACTATAACTATAGATATATATATAACTATATATATATATATATATATATATATATATATATATATATATATATATATATATATATATATATATATATGTATATATATAGTTATATATATATATATATATATATATATATATATATATATATATATATATATATATATATATATATATATATATATATATAACTATATATATATATATATATATATATATATATATATATATATATATATATATATATATATATATATATATATATATATATAAAACTATATATACATATATATATGTGTATATATATATATGTATATATATATATATATATATATATATATATATATATATATATATATATATATATATATATATATATATATATATATATATATATATATATATATATATATACATATACGTATATATATATATATATATATATATATATATATATATATATATATATATATATATATATATATATATACATATGTATGTATTTATATATATACATATATATAACTAACTGTACTTAAAAAATATATATATTTATGTGTGTGTATATATATATATATATATATATATATATATATATATATATATATATATATATAAACATATCCATCGATCCATTTTATACCGCTTGTCCCTTTCGAGGTTGCGGGGGGTCTCGGTCTCATTCGGGCGGAAGGCGGAGTACACCCTGGACAAGTCGCCACCTCATCGCTGGGCCAACACAGATAGACAGACAAAGTTCACACTCACATTCACACACTAGGGCCAATTTAGTGTATATATGTAAATAAACATATGTATTTATATACACAGAGAGTCCATTCCCTCTCGAGAGAACTGGTTCCAGAGCCCTTGCTGTGCGTCGAAGTGAGTCCGACTATATCCAGCCAGAACTTCTCCACCTCGCGCACTAGCTCAGGCTCCTTGCCCCTCAGCGAGGTGACATTCCATGTCCCAAGAGCTAGCTTATGTAGCCGAGGATCGGACCGCCAAGTGCCCTGCCTTCGGCTGCCGCCCAGCTCACATTGCACCCGACTTCTATGGCCCCTGCTATGAGTGGTGAGCCCATTGGAGGGGGGACCCACGTTGCCTCTTCGGGCTGTGCCCGGCCGGGCCCCATGGGGACAGGCCCGGCCACCATGCGCTCGCCATATTGCCCCACCTCCGGGCCTGGCTCCAGACGGGGGCCCCGGTGACCCGCGTCCGGGCGAGGGAAATCGAAGTCTCGGTTTTTGCATTTCCATCGAAGTCATCGTATATACAGTATATATATACACACATATGCATACACAAACACACACGTATACAAATACACACATATACACATTTTTATATATACCTACACACACAGTACATACATATATACACAATACATATATGTGTATACACACGTACATACATACATAGATATATATACAGTATATACACACACACACACACACACACACACACACACACACACACACACACACACACACACACACACACACCCACACACATTATATAAACTATTTACAGAAAGAATACATTCAAGTGAGCCTCAAGCGAAATTTACCGCTGGTTTACCCAGCATGCATTGGTTTTGTTAAATACAGGTATTCCATGTTTGTAACATGGATGTTGGGGTCAATTGGGTCTGCATGTAGACAAGTTTTATATTAAGCTTCTAATTGTATCTCCTTTTTCCTATAAAGAACGCAAAGAATAAATGTTCTGCAAATTTCCCAACACGTGGTGCGTCACAGAGTATGAGCGGAGTCAGCATGTGCATCCATTTGAATGGATTTCTGATGGTTTCTACGGTGACAGTCACCCCATGAGACTCCTTTCTGTACGCACGTCTACACGCTCATTCACAAAAATGTGTTTGTTGCTCATACTCATTAAGACCCTTGGGAAATGCTATCTTTTTCTTTGCCTTTTTGTTTTGTGCTTTTCTGGCAGGTTATTCGTGGCTACACATCTGCAAGTTATTTAGATTGTGATGCATCATTTTATTTTTTTGTGCATTTTTCACATAATAGTTTCAGGCCACAACTGTCAGCAGTGTCCTTTGTGGACGAGGGTGTCATCCAGTGAAAGAGGAGGACATAATTATAGATAAGCTCACAGGAAAGGGTGCTTTGGGTAAGGTGTTGCACACAGAGGGGACAACAGGGGGAATTGTATATTTCTAAGTGCTATAGTCTACAGTAAAAGACAGAAAATTATATTTTTATTCTCAGTTAAGATTCAAAATTGTTATTTCCTGAAATTATTTCATTCTCGTCATGCTATCTTATTTGCCTCTCTTGGTCGCCGTCCGAAGTGCAGCTTCCCTTTTCCATTCATCCATCCATTTTCTACCGCCTGTCCCTTTTGGGGTCGCAGGGGGTGCTGGAGCCTATTTCAGCTTCCCTTTTCCATTTCACAATAATTTAGTAATGGGAAGTTTTATCGGTTTTTAGCCTGCCATACTTTTGGCCTAGCTCCCTAAAAAAATCTGGGAAATAATGGTAAAACAATTTGTAGCTCATTTGCACAAGAAGTGTTCACTAAATCATGTTCACCAGTCACCCTCCAAGATCGACTTTTTCACATTTTGGTCCATTTCCAAGTATTTTTCATTTTTTCCCCCCCTCACACGCACTCAAAATTAAGCAATTTACCTTTTGAACTGCACAAGCTGAGTGTAGTGATGTACTCAGGATCAATTAACATTTGCCCAATGAAAATGTACTTTAATTATAGGACTTATTGCAGTGAGAAGTGGCACACTCACACAGATAAAGCATTGCCGCTAACAAAATTGCACAATACACACAAACACAGCTACAGTAAATACATAATCACTATGTCTTCTCAACCTCTTTGTAAGCCAATGATTACTTACTATGATACACAAAACGCTAAGTCGACAAAAGTTTTAAGATAGCAGAGCAATATAGCAAGTATACTACATTTTAGACTCAAAGCAAGCAATAAACCTGAAGATTTGATCAGAAAACAATGGTCTCAACAGAAAATTGACAAAGGCTAATTCCCATATTTGTTCTCCACCCATCCACTCGTATTAGTGTTTTGATTGTTTTGCTATACAGAGCAGCTCACAAGGCAAAGGGTGAGGCATCAGCTTAGTTAATAAAACATTGACTTGAAATTTCTCACGCAGATCAGTGCGCTCTACACTGTTACTGGTGTTTCGCTGTATCACCACACATTGTTCAGACCTTTAAAGGGGTCATATTATGATTGTAGTACACATTTAAAACACTTTGTTGGTCTACATAACATGTAATGGTGATCCGCTGATCGAAATGTTTTACAGACCATCTTTAAGCCACTTTCTGACTTTCTCTTGTAGGTGGTCTTATTTACGTGCCTCCACTTCGACTGTGTTTGCTCCCCGTCAGCCATGTTATATTTTTTAGCGCTTCCATATGGAGTCTACTGACATATAAGTTGTAACCAATGTTCCCTCTAATTGTTCATGTGTCTGAGCAAACACAAAAACTCCCTGAGCATTCAGTGGAGCACATGTGAGCAACATCACACGTGGCAATACCAGCAGCACACCTGTCTCAAACTAATCTTTTATAATAACACTCTAATGACAGGAGTCATTTTCATGAGATTATTTTCCAATATTAGTGATTTGGCCCACTTGTAATGAAAATAAAATAAATCTTGTTTTTCATAAGCTATGGATTAGTGTTGTACAATATGTCTGGGTGGGGGTCCTGCTTTGGAAATCATTTGTACCCCTTTCAGAGATCACATTTAGTTCCCCTTAAACATCCTCATGTTGCACAATGAAATGTAAGCATAGGATGAAGTGTGCATTCCGTAACTTTCTCTAGTAATAGCATTCCATGATTAATATCAATAAATCAACATTAATAATAAATGACAGTAGAATAAGCACACATATGACTGAGGAGTCATAGTGTAACTTTGTGTGGTGTTTGAGTTGTCCGACTTTTTGTGTGGCCTTAAACGCACCAGTGGCTTAGTGCTATGCATGTTGGTGACAGATGACAAGTTGGTTTTGGCCTGGTTTGTACGGCAGAAAATAGTTTTTCGAGATAGAAGTTTTTTACTCATGTTTTTGGTGTGGTTATGGCCGAATATAAACAGTTTTGCTCAATAAAGTTATCGATATAATTCCTGTCCTCGAAGCATCTCGATAGACGTTACAATAATTGAACGGTGTTCAATTGAACGGTGTTGACAAACACCGTTAGGGCCGCTTGTTGTCACTGTCACTCAGAGTTGCATTGCAAAATTATACAGAATAAATGATGTGTTTATTTTGTTTAGAATTCAGATGGGATTTGATTTGGTGCGCGGCATATATTTGCTGTGCGCAGAGGACGCTTGAGCAGTGCGCAATTGCGCAGGCGCACACCTTAGAGGGAACGTTGGTTGTAACGATACGCTACTTTGTATTAGAAATGGCAACAGCGGAGGATGCATGTGCATGTGCGAGCCAGTCTGCCCCACAACAAAAGGATCGGAAAAAGAAAGATCTTGACTACAGATGGCGGACTCGGGCAAAGCTATTCAGGTATAACTTTACCATATAAGGAGATATCCGTTGACATCACCAATGGGAAAGAAGTTACAAATAGGGAATATTTCAAATGGCTTGTTTGAAGGAAGTATAATGGAAGGAAAATGGTTTTATTAATATCTCTGCCATGCCTCCAAGGTTTGATTTAAAATGTTCAAGATTTATGTAAATTCCGAATACACAAAAACAGGTACCAATAGGAAAGTTGGTTTTGCATAATAGGTCACCTTTAAGGGACCGACAAGCACATACCGGTATATATAAAACAACATGGGCACTTACCTGTTTGATTCAGTGATGAAATACATCAAAAAAATATATGTCTGGTAGTAAATCATTTGAACACAAATGTCATCCGCAGTCACACTGTATGACAGTCAACCCCATTAAAAATTAACATCCATCCATCCATTTTCCACCGCTTGTCCCGTTCGGGGTCGCGGCGGGTGCTGGAGCCTATCTCAGCTACAATCGAGTTAATATGTGGTGCCTCGGTTTTAATATGACCTCTTGTCATATGATTCGGTTTGACGTAAACGTTTGCAATTTATTTCTTATTTTGGTATACCGTCCCTTATCATATGACTAAACTTTGCACGTAACAAACTACTCCATCTAGTTTGGTGTTAACGTTGGTTCACAAAATCGAGTATGACTGCAAAATAAGCCACCAAGGGGCTCAAGAAAATTTCCAAGTGCCAGCACTTTAAGGTAAAAAAAATTACTGAGATCAAGAATGAAATGAGTTTATTTCGGTCATATAATCAACCATTTTGTGTGAAAAAATTAACAGCACAGATTATACATATTTAACAATCATATACATTTACACACAAAAAGAAAAGACAAAAAATGACCGAAAAGGAATAGGCTGAAGCCAAGGCTTATATTTGTCTATCCTCTACATTCACTGAAAATAAGATAACCTGGAACATCAACGTTCAAAAAAATCAATAGGATTAAAGTAATTGTTACTATATTTTATAACTTTCTATTATTTCACCTTTCAAGGCTTTCTTCAACCTTAACAAAGAACTCCATGTCTTCAACTCATCACTCAGCTTGTTCCACCATTTAACTCCTAAAACTGAAATACATTTGTATTTTATATTCATTCTTTCTTGACCTATTGTCATGACGCGGAGTCGATCCCAGGTTTCCTCTGCAGCTGGAGCTGCAGGCACCTCTGCTAACCCCTCTGCTGGCAGCACGCTCAAACACGCCTCCGCTCGCACTGAGCACAACACGCCCACACAGCAACAAGTCTGCAAGCAATCACTGATCAGCGCACCTGGACTTGACGAGGGGGAGCGGCATAAAGACCAGCGGACCCGAGGAACCTTTGCCACGTCGCTAGCCTTCCAGTAAGCATCACGTCTGGCATTCCTTTCCCAGTGATTTCCTCGTCCTTGTTTTGCTCTATTTCTCCGTGTTTCCCCCTGGTTCATGCCCTTTTTTATTTCCACAGTGACTCCCCTGACCTCCGTGATCGTGCCTTGTCACTCGACACCCATCCGGATTCCTAACTGCCTTCCTCGATCCACGACCTCCCTGCTCGGACCTAGACCACGCTGCCCTGCTCTTGCCCACGACCACTTGCCTGTCCACAAACTGCCTCTTCGCTAGTGATGGGTTGATGAGGCCTCATGAAGCGTTTCGACACATTGCAAAACTGTATTGATACTGTGTTGATACTGTGTCACTAAATACTGACATCTGCTGGACATTAAGAATCCCTACAGGCAACCTATGGACCGACTCAAATGACACTGATTTTATGACCTAGTATATACAATAATATAAACAAGTCATTGTATTTCATTTAGGATTATTTCATATCTTCATTTAAATAAAAACATATTTTTATCTTTTTTAGATACAGTCAATAAACAATGTGAACATGTACCGTGACTAAGATGGTAGAAGGTGGGGATTGAACCCCAGCAACCCTCCGATTGCTGGCACGGCCACTCTACCAACTTCGCCACGCCATCATTCCTGTACCTCTCTCTAGTAACAGTAGTGATGGGTCCGGCAACACAGATGCCATCGGCGCATGCGTCGAGCTCATAGAGCGAAAACCCTGTGTCGGTGCGCGTACCGCTTTAGAAAGTCACGTGACCGATCATGAGCTGCTTTGGTCACGTGACCGATACGCGAACTGTGTCGCACTGACGCCTCCTCTGTGCCCTGTGAGCAACGTTCCTTCTAAGGTGCGCGCCTGCGCAATTGCGCAGTGCTCAAGCGTCCTCTGCGCACACTGTGTGCCGCACAGCAAATATATGCCGCGCACCAAATCAAACCCATCTGAATTCTAAACAAAATAAACACATTTATTCTGTGTTAATTTTGAAATGCAACTTTGAGTGACAGTGACAACAAGCGGCCCTAACGGTGTTCGTCAACAACACGCATACCACTAAGCCACTGGTGCGTTTAAGGCCACACAAAAGTCGGACAACTCAAACACCACACAAGTTACACTATGACTCCTCAGTCATACGTGTGCTTATTTTTCTGTCATTTATTATTAATGTTAATTTTTGATATTAATCATGGAATGCTGTTAGTCAATAAATAATGTGAACATGTATCAGAACATGGAAATCTAAGAGAACGTGTTGTGAATGATGATGCTTGTGGACTGGATATTTTTTTTTGCCTGAGGCTGCTCCAATATCTCCGACGACGATAAATGACAAATGACCAACGAGAGAAGTGCGCCATTCTGTTGCCAGCTGCATCTCGTTGACAGATGCGCCGCTTCCCTTATAAACACAGTTTGGCGCGCATGCGTCAGTGCGATACAGTAAGCGTATCGGTCACGTGACCGGAACAGCTCATGAGCGGTCACGTGACCAGAACAGCTCATGATCGGTCACGTGACCAAAACATCATGTGTTCGGTCACGTGACTTTCTAAAAGCGATACGCGACACCGACACAGGGTATCGCTCTATGAGCTCGACGCATGCGCCGATGCATCGGTGTTGCCGGACCCATCACTACTTGCCCTCTTGGATAACGACGAAAAATACAACCAACATTTACAGACAACAACTCTTGGTAACATTTACATTATTAATTTTACACAATAGTCAACACTCACTCACTTTGAGTAGCATACACACGCAACATATTCATTCAAAGGTTTCAAATAAACCTTGTAAACCGCAGTCCTGCCCTGGTTGTCGCCTCCTTCCCTTCTCTGATACACAACACCTATTTCAAAAATCAATATCCCCGTATATTATAGTTTTCTCCTCTTAATTTAAATAACCTAAGAATACAAGCTAAGAATAACCTAAGAATACAAGTTGTTCTTTACTCGAAACATAATTTCCATTGTTTTTAAAACACAATATCTGAACATTTTAACCAATAAAAACGTATAAATAATGGATTGGTAGGTTCATAGTAGCACACTTTGTGTATAATTCTAATGACCTTTTTTGAAGTTTGATTATTGGGAAGAAATAAATTATAGCAAAGTATTAACGTGGCGTCCGCTTGGCTGATCATTTTTCTCTTCCTGCTCATCGCAGTGTTTGCTAAGAGTCTTCAATAGAGACAAAAGTGATGTAATTTACCCATGTTGATCTC
Organism: Entelurus aequoreus; assembly: GCF_033978785.1. NCBI lineage: Eukaryota > Metazoa > Chordata > Actinopteri > Syngnathiformes > Syngnathidae > Entelurus > Entelurus aequoreus. Next base: position 30,144,560 of record NC_084745.1, read on the forward strand.
ATTTTTATTTTGGCATTGTTTTTCCGTTTGGAATAAAGTGTTTATTATTCATATATTTAAGATTACATTATTTTTAATGTGAAAAATGTATTCGGTTTTCGTACTATTTGTTTTCTGACCTTTTGGAACTGACTTAGGGAATAAACTAACATAAACGCTACTATCGTATACGTCCATTCTTCCCATCCTTGTAGTGGAGTCCTCCGTCTATTTCTCTGCAGTATTCTTGTCTCTATACCTGAATACATAATACCCCATCTATAATTTAAAAGGGGTCCTTTCTTAGGGTTGAAATGGCAGTGCTGCAGAAGTAAACAAGCTTGTAAAACATGTGCTGCAATTGTATTTTTTTTCATGATAAAAGAGGAGACAGGTATCAGGTGTGCAAATCAAAACGCAAATTCATCTTAGAACTGCACGTTATGCTCCATCTGCAGCAGATTGCATAAAATGTGACTGGCTGAATTGTCTTGATTAGCATTCTGGCTTGTAAAAGTGGAACACATGAGTCGCCAACTGCAGCGCACAGTTGGACGGAGGCATTGCCACCTGTGCTCTCGACAGGACACTTCTAAGTGCCGTTTCCATGCAAGCGGCATTATGGGCTACATCAGCACTGCGTGACATCAAATTGAAAGGACGGCAGCAGATAGAAAACACACACACACGCTTGGTTTCAATCTCACTTGAAACATGAGAACGCAGGGATGCTTATTGACCAGCGGCGCTTACTTCCTGTAGTCGATCGGGCGCATCCGAGAGCAAAGACTGCTGAGTAAGGTCATGTGACTTGACTCAAAAAGAGGGTAGGAATGGTGATGAGAGAGAGAGAGAGAGAAAGAGAGCGGGCCAAGACATTAGGGATGTCGAGCGGTTAAAACGAAGTTAACCACTGTACAATAAAACTCAAATGAAGTAAGACTCCCCTTTAAGTTGGTTGCCGAGGAATACAATTATTCTTAAATACTGTTCATGTTTTATTTAAATGTGTTTTTATCAGTCCAGGTCTGGATCCATGCACCACCGTTTAATAAATAAATACAACCAAAATATAGCTGAGAAAGTCTGTTCGTTCCGGGTTCTTCTATGGACCACAGGACACCGGCACAACCCTCAGATGCAGCGGTTACAATAGTTTTTAATTATTTTCTTTTTTCAAAGTCTCTGTTGCTTTTCAGCAATCTCTCTGGTTCTGTGTCCTCTCCTCTTGCTTCCCAGCCGTCTCCTCCTCTTCCACGTCCTCCTCTGCTGCTCCCCTTTTATTCAGTGAGAGAGGATGACCACCTTGTCCACAGCTGCGCAATCCACGCACCTTGTCCTGAATTGCGGCGTCGTTCCCGGCGCGCCCCCGCCTCCCTGCTCGCTCGTCGTCCACGCCTCCTCGCCGCCATCTTGGAGCGGGCTTCGGTGTTGTTTTTTTAGTAGTATTTAGTTTTAATAAATGGTAGTGCATGGATCTAGACATGGACCGATATAGACAGAACTAGATAACAAATGTGCACTACCATTTATTAAAACTAAATACTACAAAAAAAAGCAAATAGTCACCCGTGAAGATGGTTGCCAATGAATTCTAATTTTGTTATTGAATGTTTTTCATGTTGTATTTATAGTTGTCCACACTGGATCCATGTGCCACTCTCTATTTAAACTAAAATCAACCAAAGCAAAGTAAAAACTCTCCCTTTAAGATTGTTGCAGAGTAACACTAATAATACATAATATTGTTCATGTCATATTTAGTCGTGTTCTTATTGGTCAATGTATGTATCCATGCACTACCGATTAATAAACTAAATACAACTGAAATAAAGCAAAGACTCACCTGTGAAGATGGTTGCTGAGGAATACTAATGTTATATAAATATTAAGCATGCTGTGTTTAGTCTTGTCTACATCGGCCCATGTCAATAGAAGCATTTAAGTCCCATCTTAAAACTCATTTGTATACGCTAGCCTTTAAATAGACCCCCTTTTAGACCAGTTGATCTGCCGTCTCTTTTCTGCTCTGCCTCCCTCTCCTACGTGGAGAGGTTATTAGGTGACCGCAGATAATGCGCTAGCTGTTCATAGTCGGAACCCGGGGTTGACCACTCATCTGTGCATCAGTTGGAGACGTCTCTGCAGTGCTGACTTGTCTCCACTCAAAATGATCCCCGGCTGGCCCCACTATGGACTGGACTCTCACATTATTAACTAGATTAACTTGACGTCCTTTGCGCTGGTCGCCCAGGGGCGGGGGTCCCCACATCTGCGGTCCCTCCAAGGTTTCTCATTGTATCCCATTGGTTGCGTTTTTTCTTGCCCTGATGTGGGATCTGAGCCGAGGATGTCGTTGTGGCTTGTGCAGCCCTTTAAGACACTTGTGATTAAGGGCTATATAAATAAACTTTGATTGATTGATTAATGTCTGGATCCATGCACCATCGTTTAATAACACTAAATACAACTGAAATCAAGTAAAGACTCACCTGTGAAGACGGTTGCCAAGGAATACTAACTTTGTTATTCAAATATTACTCATATTGTATTTAGTCCTTGTCCATACGGTCCTTGTGTGGGACCGTTTAATCAGATAAAAAACTAAAATAAAGCAAAGACTCACCTTTGAGGATGTTTGCACAAAATAATGTTCTATGTTTCTCCATGTTCGGTTCAATGGTTATCGTCACATACAGTATCTACTATCGCTGGTCATTAAAATGTAGGAATTATTTTTGGTTGAATTCCAAGCTGTCCCACTTTCAGGTGTATTCTACTTAACAGATAAAATGTTTAATATTGGGGAATTTTCTTTTTAAGGCTTACATGTTGATACGGCGTTTGCATTCGTGTCCCTGGTTGTGTGGGAGCCTTTCTACTTCCAAGACTGTTTAATTACATTATTTAATACCCACTAAAGCCAGACCTTCATTTGCCATCTTGATCCTCTAAAGTCTGCTGATAAGCCCTCCAGGTCCACCATTAACATAAACACAGCCCTTCAGTGCTCCATGATGGATAATAGGAGGCCAGGTAGAGTGTGCTGTGCTTATTCACCAAATGCTCCATCCACGTGATGTTTTTTTTTCTTTCTTTTTTTCTTCCCCCCCCCTCCCACCCATAAAATTGTGGCTTTTGTGACACAAAACTATTTGCAACGCCGCATCACTCTCGGGTTGATTCAGATGACCACATTTTAATGTGTGAACGTTCCCCTGAGTTTCAACATCCCTCTGTGGGAGCGCCTCTTAAATGTGAGGTCATTCCACACATCTGTTCAGTTGCTAATGGGAAAGACACATGCTAATCACTGCTGCTATTAATGCGGCACCAGTTGCTATACGGTCAGTGATCAGGTCAATGCATGAGTCAGTGCAAAGATGAGGGAGTTAAAAAAAACCCTGTTGGGACTTTACATATAAATGTTACCAAGTTTTGAGCAAATAAATGGCATGCATTTACAGTAGGTAAAACATTTGGCCCTGAACAGTGCCATTGGTCCACTACAGTCTTACGGCCGCCCTTATGCAAAATGTCTTGGTGTTGTTATTGATAACTCTTCTAAACTTGACAAGCAAATAAGCTCAGTGGCAAAACCTGCCTTCATCCAGTTTAGAGTACTTCCGAAGGTCACATCCAGGCCAGGCCCTAACCAATCTGGCGCCCTAGGCAAGATTTTAGGTGGCGCCCCCCCCCCCACATCGGCAGTGAAGTGTATATACTCACAAGAAACCGAATAACTTTGTCTTTGACCTTTTTTTTTACTTAAAGAAAGCAAATTAACATATTATATGAGAATGTTATGTTATGATTATCTTTAACCGAATCACAGCAGTGCTCAAATTAAAAAACAGCATTCCCTCTCATGTGATATTGCTTAATTAACATTAATGATGTGCACTTTAACAACTAGGCTTACAACTATACCTAATATATAAAGGGGTGGAAAAGTGACTATTACCTGCAGGGCAAACATTAGCTAACCAGAAGGCAATAACAATGTAAACAAAAAACACCTGCTTAAAAGATCTAATACAAATGTCCCTGAGGAATGTAAGGTGGGAGTACTGTAATTACCCAACGTTACATTATTATTTTCCATAACATTTTAGCCCCCTCCACAATATTAACCCGACGTTAAAACAGAACTAGCTATTTATTGATTAGCAATTGCCGAATCATGTAACATTAGCTTAATGCTAAAAAGCCAGGTTACTATCACATTCTGTAACAGACAAATAATTTCATGTAGGCTAACGTTACCTACCTGCTACCTCTGTCTTTTTCTCGTTTCTCCTGCTCTTCTTTTCTCTTTTTTCTTCCCTGGGCACCTGACAGTTTTGGCCGTTTTGACATCTTGTGTTGATTTTTTGATGTGGTAAGAGTCATGATACGGGAAGGGAGGGGGCGCACCGTGCGGGGGGATGGGGGGAGGAGGGCGTAATGTTGTAACAAATAATATTTCTATTAAATAGGCTTTACTTTGCATTTTAATTAAAGTGGCATTATTTTTTGTATTTAGAAATAATTGTACCAACTTTTTTTTTTTTTTTCTCCAACATTTGTGGCACTGGCGTGGCGCCCCCTGATGGACGGCGCCCTTAGCATTTGCCTATACGGCCTATGCCACGGGCCGGCCCTGGTCACATCTTACATGCCCATAAACCACTTAGAAACAGTAGTGTATGCACTAATAACATCGTGCTTGGACGACTCTAACTCTATCTACTGTACATCGGCATTAATCAGTCTTCCACTCGCCGCTCACAACTGGTCGAAAACACATCTGCACGCCTACTCACAGGAACGAGGAAACATGACCACATCACCCTTATACTGGTTTCTCTCCACTGACCGCCTGTTTTTTTAGAATTCAGTTCAAGATCTTATGTGTTTGTAAATCTCTCCATGAACTGGCTCCACCCTATATATCGGTTTTACTTATTCTGCATACTTCGGTCAGAGCTCTAAGGTCATCTGACTAGTAGAATGCCCAAGGTCGAGACTAAGGACTAGAGGAGATGGGGCTTTCGCGATAGCAGGCCCTAAACGTTGGAATGCTCTCCCTCTAAATCTCAGAGCGGCAACATCTCTCGGTACGTTTAAATCTTCTTTAAAAACTAACTTATTTGCGCTGGCATTAAACACAAGCTTAGTAAGTAATTAAGTACATTTTATTTATAAAGCGCTTTTCACAGATAAAATCACAAAGCGCTGTACAAAACATAGGTGAAGTAAAACAACAATTCAATTTAAATCAACAGGGGCAACATCATAAAAAGTTGATTAAAAATTATAGTTAAAAGGTGCATTAACTAAAAGCTCTACTAAAAAGAGAAGTTTTCAAATGTTTCTTAAAATTTTCAACACAGTCAAGATTACGGAGGGACTGGTGCATATTGTTCCAGAGTCCGGGAGCTGTAGCCTGGAATGTCAGGTCTCCACAGGTTTTAAAACGAGTTTTTGGGATCTTTAGAAGAACTTAGCCTGAAGACTGGAGGCTGCACCCTGAAGAGTAGGGGCATAGCAAGTCAGTGATGTACTGAGGGGCCCCACCATGCAAAGCCAATGAAGACTGGATAAAACGGGGGTGATATGGGCTGTTCTGGGTGCACCGGTCAAAAGTCTGGCAGCTGCATTTTGTACAGTCTGAAGTTGCCACCTCATCGCAGGGCCAACACAGATAGACAGACAACATTCACACTCACATTCACACACTAGGGCCAATTTAGTGTTACCAATCAACCTATCCCCAGGTGCATGTCTTTGGAGGTGGGAGGAAGCCGGAGTACCCGGAGGGAACCCACGCAATCAAGGGGACAACATGCAAACTCCACACAGAAAGATCCCGAGCGCAGGATCGAACCCAGGACCTTCGTACTGTGAGGCAGACGGACTAACCCCTGTGCCACCGTGCTGCCTAAATCTAAAAACTTACAATTTCCTTGGCAGAATAAACATTAAATATGGTTCTATTAAATGAGTGTTTAAGTATGTTTATCTTTTACGGTTTTAATTTGTAAAGGTTTTAGAGCAGTGGTGTCCAAAGTATGGCCGGGGGGCCACATGTGGCCCAGAGTTCAGGTTTTGTTGGACTGCAGAATAATGTCAAAATAAAATTAAACAAAAAAACAAAAGTGAAAATGTAAAACGAGCAAAAAGACATAATTTAATAAGAAAAAGACATGTTGATTCTAATAACAATACACTTTGTCATCGATAACACAAAGCTGACGCCAATGTCTGTTTTTAGTATTTTGCTTTTTACAAAATAAAAATGGCCTTGCTTTGACTTTAGAGTACACGCCCCTGGTGGAAAACATTTGGACACCCCTGTTTTAGAATGTTTCTTAAAATCAAAGACAAAACGGGTGGTGTTTGTAATGGGGAAAGACGTTAATGCGTCTTGCTGTCATGTTAGCATTCAAGCTAGCTAGCGATTAGCGCACTTGCTGCAGGAAACGAGCAGCATCACCTCGAGTTTTTCAAAGTGCGGTAATCAACAAAGGTTTTTGCGGTAATTACAATGTTAAACGGTAATATTACCGTATTATCTGGACTATGTAGGGCACAGGGATATAAGCTGAACCCACTAAGTTTTAGACAAAAAAAATATGTTCCATATATTAGCCGCACTGGAAAATAAGCCGCAGATACAGTATATACGCTTGGAAATTTGTTAATTACACAAATACTTTGTAATCGAGTATTTACATGCTTTAATTGTTTCCAAACGGTGCCTGTAACACGGCAATAAAAAAAACTCATCAAACAAAATAGAAGTCATCGTCATAGACCCGCAAGCTGCAGAAGCTAGCTTTCCAATCAGCTAAACAGACTCAAGGCGACGTTTTGGTGAATTTACTGAAACAATACAACAAGAATGCTGTTGTAAGTTAATAATACTAACAAAGATACTCGTAAACGCGTTAGTATATTAGCTAATGCTAACTACGCTATCTTCATTATATTACGGTAGCACATACAAATATGAAATTACTCCGACAGACATCACACATGGGACGGTTTAGTAAGTATGACTTGTTTTAGACAAACTGTGAAACTTACAAACTTTGTGTGGATTAATGAATGAACAAATCATTTCGAGCAGAAACGCTATTGACGGTTTTACTTTTAGTTTATTACCTCTAAAGGCCTTAGTGGCCACATGCGTGGACAGCACCTTTTAGCTCGTATTTCCAAAATTGTGTACACTACTGAATTGGGGTCTTATGGCCCTTATGTGGACACTTATACTGCCATACGGTGGTGTCAGAAGAGTATAACATACAATGGAATTTGGAAAAAAAAGTGTAAAAATAAGAATTAGCATGTCACTAAACATGAAGTACACGTTTGTTACTTATAGACTAAGTACATCATATAAAAAGATAATTCTTAGTTTTAGTCTAATTAGGGTCCAATAAGCCCAAATAGCAAAGAGAAATAAAAAAAAAAAAAGCATGTAAAAAAACAGCTAGGGCCTTAAGAGGTTTTAAGGCAAAACAGGAAGTACATTTTTTACTGGCAGCACCTGCACTGAGCAAACTTGTCCAAAAGATGGGGCCATAGCACAAACAGCAACACGTCATTTCAGTCATCTGATTGGGTTTAATAAAAACAATTGAGCACAAAACATTATGGCAATTGGCGCCAAAAAAAGCCATAAATTAGCTGCACCATTTTATAAGCCGTAGAGTGCAAAGTGTAGGGAAAAAGTAGTGACTTATAATTTGCGTAAACATCTGGGATTTTATTGTTATCAACAATAATCGTTACATCCCCAGTAAGGATAGCTAGAGATGCTGGAAACTGACTACTCATACTTGAAATGGAGGTGTTGGCAGCTTGTGAAGTTGATAAGGAGGTTGCCTACAGCCGCAGCTGTTCATGCCATTTGTTTTTAGAGAGGCCGTTTGTAGACCACACATTGGGCGAACTATGAAGCCTTTACATTGCATGAATGCCAAAAACAATATTTTGCAGGTGTGGCTTTATTACTGATCTGGATGTGTCGTAGCTGCATGCCTCTATAACCTCTCCATGTTTTTACTCATCCGTCTTATCTCCCCACTTGCATCCTGCACATCAGGCCTCCTGGCTTTATTCCCCCTGAGGGTTGCAGGTGATGTTTTCCTCCTCTTTTTGACACATTGCGCTCAAGTGATTTATAACAGTGCGCCTCAGCCTAACTCTTGCCCTCTGTCTCCCCGTGCCCCCATTCACTGTGAGCCTTTAGTTCTTGCTCATTGTCCATCTCTTTCTTGTGTGTCCCGGCAGGAAGCCTTAAGACTCGCCGACTCTAAAGGGGAGGTCCTCTAATCCTATCCCAGGGAGAGTGGTCCTAACTGGAGGATTAGAGTGGGTGGCTGCAAGAGTGTAGAATGTGAGTGGTGAACATTTAAATGGCACTATTCTCTAAAAGACTCATGGTGCAATTCAAACCCTTAATACTCCTGAAGTATAGCTGAGACTGAAAGAATAACACCTCTGGTGGTGGCAGCCAATCATTGCACTCTTAGTGTTTCCTCTGTGCTGTATTTTGATGAACAGGGATTAGTGGTTACAACAGGATTTGGAAACATAAAGTTTACACTTTAGATTGTGGGTGTGTGTTTTATATCATCCACTCTAATCCCACAGGTTTGCAGAACAGTGATGTAACCTGACTAACAAAATCCAAAAAAGCATGATCTCGTTGGCTTTTCCTATAGTTGGGCGATTGAAAAAAAAATAAATAAAAAAATAAAAAATAAAAAAAATAAAATATATATATATATATATATATATATATATATATATATATATATATAATATATATATATATATATATATATATATATATAAAATATATATATATATATATATATAAAATATATATATATATAAAATATATATATATAAAATATATATATATAAAATATATATATATATATATAATATATAAAATATATATATATATAAAATATATATATATATATATATATATATATATATATATATATATATATATATATATATATATATATATATATATATATATATATATATAAAATATATATATATATATATATAAAAAAAAAAAAATATATATATATATATATATATATATATATATATATATATATATATATATATATATATATATATATATATATATATATATTTTAGGGTTGTACGGTATACCGGTATTAGTATAGTACCGCAATACTAATGAATCATTGGCGGTACGATACCGTCTCTTAAATGTACCGGTCCCGCACCCCCCGCGCCCGCATCGAAGTCACATTGTGACATTGCTGGTTTACGAGCATAGGAGCATGTTCGGCAGCACACAATCACAGAGTACTTACAAGCATATATATATATATATATATATATATATATATATATATATATATATATATATATATATATATATATATATATATATATAAAATATATATATATATATAAAATATATATATATATATATATAAAATATATATATATATATATATATATATATATATATATATATATATATATATATATATATATATATATATATATATAATATATATATATATATATATATATATATATAAAATATATATATATATATATATATATATATATATATATAAAATATATATATATATATATATATATATATATATATATATATATATATATATATATATAAAAAAAAAATATATATATATATATATATATATATATATATATATATATATATATATATATATATATATATAAAATATATATATATATATATATATATATATATATATATATATATTTTAGGGTTGTACGGTATACCGGTATTAGTATAGTACCGCAATACTAATGAATCATTGGCGGTACGATACCGTCTCTTAAATGTACCGGTCCCGCACCCCCCCGCGCCCGCATCGAAGTCACATTGTGACATTGCTGGTTTACGAGCATAGGAGCATGTTCGGCAGCACACAATCACAGAGTACTTACAAGCAGACACAGTGTGTTGACAGAAAAGGGAGAACAGACGCATTTTGGTTTAAAAACTGTCGATAAAGATGAAGTAATAGCACTGAAACGCCCTCAGGGAGAAGTGCTTTAAGACATGGCTAGCTAGCGAGCAGTTAACATCCATCCGCCGTCTGCAGTGTTTTAGCTACTTCTAAATCACTAATCCTGGTCTCCATGGTGACAAATAAAGCATGTTTCATACAAGTATCATTCCTGCAGGACAAGGAATAGCTAAAAATGCTTCAGTACACACCGTAGCTCACCACCGTCAAAATGTAAACAAACGGCATTGGTGGATCTACACCTAACATCCACTGTAATGATATCAAGTACAGGCACGTATCTAGTCGATACTACTATGGTAACGTCAATATTTGTTGGCATCACAACAGACGGCGTGGCGAAGTTGGTAGAGTGGCCGTGCCAGCAATCGGAGGGTTGCTGGTTACTGGGGTTCAATCCCCACCTTCTACCATCCTAGTCACGTCCGTTGTGTCCTTGGGCAAGACACTTCACCCTTGCTCCTGATGGGTGCTGGTAGCGCCTTGCATGGCAGCTCCCTCCATCAGTGTGTGAATGTGTGTGTGAATGGGTGAATGTGGAAATACTGTCAAAGCGCTTTGAGTACCTTGAAGGTAGAAAAGCGCTATACAAGTATAACCCATTTATCATTTATTTATCATTCTTTCGTTTTTTTTAAATGTATGTTATGTTTATAAACTGAACAAATATGTCCCTGGGCACATGAGGACTTTGAATATGACCAATGTATGATCCTGTAACTACTACCCAAAGTTGTGGCGTCATCCAAAACTAATGTAAAGTATCAAACAAGAGAAGAATAAGTGATTATTACATTTTAACAGAAGTGTAGACAGAACATGTTAAAAGAGAAAGTAAGCAGATATTAACAGTAAATGAACAAGTAGATTTATAATTAATTTTCTATCACTTGTCCTTAATAATGTTGACAAAATAATAGAATGATAAATGACACAATATGTTACTGCCTATGTCAGCAGACTAATTAGGAGCCTTTGTTTGTTTACTTACTACTAAAAGACAAGTTGTCTAGTATGTTCACTATTTTATTTAAGGACTTAACTGCAATAAGAAACATATGTTTAATGTACCCTAAGATGTTTTGTTAAAATAAAGCCAATAATGCGACTTTTTTGTGGTACATACATATATATATATATATATATATATATATATATATATATATATATATATATATATATATATATATATATATATATATATATATATATATATATATATATATATATATATATATATATATATATATAATAAGAGCCCATTTTCATAGTATTAGTTAGTCCAAGCTCTAAAACAGAATAATTTTTTTTGCGCTTAACAAACTTCTCTATGACTTTGACTCTAGACTTCTTCTGTTTATTTGATATTGTCATTAATGCCACAAGTGGTGGGAAAGTGTATTACAGCTGATTACTGCTAAGGCCCATACGGACCACAGCTGAGGAACAGATATTTTTTGGCGGCTAAACAATGCCCGATGGTTAAGAAACAAAAGACCGGCCTGCTGAAGACAACTGCAGCAACATCAATGCAGCACAAAGATCATATGATATGTGCCCAGGGTGAACAAAATGAAGTATCACCCTGTCATGAGACTTGGCCAAGTAAAGTGTTTGATGTAAGCGCTTTTTAAATAGTGCCAAGTATCAAATGTTCATGGTTTGTATACATTTGAACTTAGTCTTGTTTTCAGCAAAAATGTGACTTTTTTTTTTTTGTTCGCTTAATGTTCATCTACAGTATCTGTTACATGATCTGTGGAGAAATGGCATCACTTCCAGATGGGTTTCGTCTGGGGATAAGTCGATCGATCAGTATCAGACAATTTTCTTAAAAAAAAGTAATTGATTGCCATTGCCGATTAATGCCTTTTAATGGTAATCACAAACGCCAAACAAGTCTGGCTCGTATTGCATTCAATTTTTAGTCCCCAGCCTGCTAATTATGTGTATAATCACCTACATTACGGAAAATATATTGCATTTCTCAATACAGAGACCCTGAGGAGACCTGCAGGCCAAGGACCAGATGGGGGGATTACATCTCCTCTCTGGCCTGGGAACGCTTCGGGATCCCCCAGGAGAAAGTTGCTAATGTTGCTCTGGAGAGGGAAGTTTAGGGGTCTCTGCTGGAGCTGTTGTCCCCGCGACCCGATTCTGGATAAGCGGTTGAAGACGTCAACGGCTATCTCCATATATGGTAAAGATTGACCCAAATAGTTTTGCGTGAGTCTGCCATTGTAGTCCAATGCTGTAGTCAATTAGTTCCTTATTTTTGTCTATCCTCTTGTTGTGAGGCAGACTGGCTCGTACATGCACATGCATCCTCCACAAAAGTAGCGTAACGTTCAAACGTTTATATGTCAGTATAGTGTCGATACGAAAGCGCTAAAAACTGCAACATGGCTGGCGAGAGAAGACGCAGTCGAAGTGGAGGCATGTAAGTCAGATTGCCCACAAAATGGCGCATCCTGAAGAGAGAGCAGAAAGCGGCTTGAAGATGGTCTGTAAACATAATCTATGCAAACCTTTGACCAAATAACCACCATTACATGTTACCTAGACCACAAGGAAATGTTTTAAATATAATGTAAATATGTTTTAAATGGGGACTGCCCTTTTTTTTGGAATTTTGCCTATCGTTCACAAACATGAGAGACAGGAGGACAACAGGTATTTGTTTTTATGCATTCTAACATATAAGAATCAGTTTGTTCTAGATAGATAGCGATGCAGCTAATGGTAGCAATCAATTCTAACTCTAAGTCACTTTAAAAATGCATTCAAAACCAGTCACTGATACTTCATTTACGTTCTATAACCTGTATAACTGTAGTAAATTGTTATTGTAAGAGCGAACACTGAGGAACTCCATTTCTATCGTAGTAACACATCGCCATGCTACAGTATTAGCCGTATAAGCTAATTACGGCAAGAGATAAGCTAGCTTCTACAACAGCACAAAATGTGTTTGAGTTTGTAATGCACAACACTGCAATAGGACAACAATCTGAAAAACATGAACAATTATATTACTGTATCTGTAAAGTATTAGCCCACTTTTCTGGTTTTGTTTGTATACTGCTGTAAGTTGTAATAACACTCATGACGTGCAGCGTGTATTATGACCAATATTAAAGTGACTCACTCGATGGGCAGTTGTTCGTCTGATCCAGCTGGCCGGGGACGTTTCCTATTGATTTTGGGTAAGCAATCCATTTATGTCGAAATAGCTTGTCTCAAAGTTCCATATTTATAGCTTCAAAATCACTTTTATCACCCTCTCCCGGCTTCCGTCTGCTCCAACATCTCACTCTCCTTTGTGCTCGCTTCTAATAAGCAGCAGTATATTTAGCTACAAAAGTATTAGGTTGTGAATGTCACGGCGCAAGCGCATGCCGCTGCGCACTCCTCAAGGAGTCCCGCGGAGCGTGCCTCGGGACACACCCACGGGCGCTCATCTCCTGCACTTGTCACTCCGGCGGCAGGAAGCAGCTGCTTTCCATCAGCACTCAATGCACCTGGCGCTAATGAGGTCCTGCCTTCATAAGCCTGCTCAACCTGCTATCGTAATCATCTGTTGGAGTACCGTAAGCGATCACCTAGCTCTATGCAACCTTGCTCTCTCTGTGTGTTCTCCACTGTCGTGTTTGATTGGTCTCGTGTCTTCCTTGTCGTCCTTCCTGCAGTCTGCCTTCGTTCCACGTGAGAGTCTTGTTTTCCTTGTTGTTCCCCTTTGGATTCCGGACTGCCTCCCTCGATCCTCGACCTCCCACTTGGACACGGACCTGTTGACGCCTCGCTATATTCCCCGACTACCTGCCTGTCTCACGGACATTCGAGCATGCCTTTCCCCTCCGGGAATTCCGCCTTTCGCTCAACACTCCCGGTAACACACAACAGCTAATCTCCACACATAGTCTCTCACACACACACACACACACACACACACACACACTCTTGGATTTTTGTCACACTACATGTCCTTAGTCTTTATATATATATATATATATATATATATATATATATATATATATATATATATATATATATATATATATATATATATATATATATATATATATATATATATATATATATATATATATATCATAGAGCTATACTATGCCCCTTGTTGTCTGTGCCGTCAACTCCCCACTTACATAACAGTGAATCCTCAATTCTCCAAAAATAGTCGTCTTCATTTTCTCTTACCAAGTCTGCCTTGATTATAAAACTCACTCGTGTTTGATTCCGGAATTAAGAACATGCATGTTGCCAGAAGTCAGACGTGTGTTGCTATGGCAACAGAAATGAATGCGCGGAAAAAATCAGTCCCGGAATTATTAAAATTATCAAAATACGGTAAATATTGAACATATTACACATTTTTATTAACATGTATGTTACTACATTATATATAGACTTGCAGTGTGTATATAAAATGTTGCTGGAGAGTTTTGAAGTTGTTTTAGAGGGCTTTGAAGGCTACAACGCTGACTCCCATCGCATCTTTCAAGCGTTTATCATCTTTAAAATACTGATTAAAAAAAAAGTGTGTTTTTTTCTCTCATAATGATTATGAACGGAAGGCAATATTCCAAAAAAAGTGCAGTTCCCCTTTAAGTTTCATTATTAAGCATCATTATCATGTAACATTATCACTGGTGGACAAGGCTAAACAAGTTACACACCGAGAGCAAGCAGGAGCAGGCATGCTCAGAGCCAAAGTAATCGCTAAGCTAGCAATAAACAACAAAATAAGTGCTTACTAAATTTTAAGAAGTGTAGATGGAACCACGTTACAGCAGGAAGTAAGCAGCTATTAACAGGAAATTAACAAGTAGATTAATAAGAGTCTAAAGAGGAGATGCATCACAAACTCCTAGTGCATCAGCATTGTCACAGTCAGTACACGACACGTAAGAGGAGGGTGGATGGATCCATAAATAGGTGGTGTCAACACCAAGGGTAATATTATATCATCGATACTGGAGTGATTTTGTTTAGTTGTTGTGTACTATTGACTGTGTTTTGATCAAACAATTGCATTTAATGAAATATAATAAAGACATTGTATTAAATGATTGTACTGATCCTGGTAAACTGCCAATAGCACACACAAAAATTATAATTAAAAAAATGTACAGTTAACACTAGTGATTGGTATCGGACAATTTCATTCTGTATCAGGAGCATAAACACCTGGAACATCCCTAGTTGTGTCCCACATATATCATCTGTGCATCAATATAGTTATATATTTCATGTACAATTATTTGTATATTTCAAATCAGAACACACTTAGATGGAGAAGGCTCTTTTAATCACCCGTGTGCGTCATAAAGTGATGCACGCTGGACAAAATGAAACAAATATTTGGAAGTTAATAACTTCATGGTTTGTCGCTAAAAAGGTTTAAAACATGATCTAACGTTGCACATTGTACTATGCAAATTGTGTTTTGTGTCTCTGGAACTAAGTTGATGTATGTTTGTGCACGTTACGTGCATACGTGTACCAGACAGCTGTAATTAACGCACCAGTCTTTCACTTATGTGCATCTAACTTACACAATAATATCGATTAGTTGTTGCAGTCCTAGTTATTATTATCAAAGCTATTTTGATAATAATAACTAGGACTGCAACAACTAATCGATTAAATCGATTAAAATCGATTATAAAAATAGTTGGTGATTAATTTAGTCATCGATTCATTGGATCTATGCTATGCGCATGCGCAGAGGTTACTTTATTTTTTTTAATTTATTTTTATGAATAAAGGTTTATAAAAATAAATTAAAAAAATTAAAATAGTAGCCTCTGCGCATGCGCATAGCACAGACATAAAGAGCTATAAGAAAAACATAATTTGTATAATAATATTGACTGTGTTTGTAAATATTATACAGTAAGATACTGTACATGGAGCCTGTTATCTGAAACACTTGTATCAAGTTTTATCAGTAGATCGGTTATGTTCAACCTCTGACAAGAAATGCATATTTCAATCAAAAATAACATTCTGATGTCTTCATTTCACTTATTAGAAATGTAACATTTAAACGAGACAAAAATTGTGATATTATATTTATTGTGATACATATCGATATTGACTCATATTTTACAAAAATATTGTGATATGTAGGGATGCAAGATAATACGTAGAAATTAAAACCATCTTTTGAAAAGTCACCCGCTAGAGAATGAAGAGTACTTGAAACTCCGCATGTCAACATCTCGGCCAGTGCCACACCCAACAAAATGCCGAAGCAACCAGCACTGACTCAATTGAGCCTGGCGTCTTCCATTTCCACATCAACACCGTATGAAAAAAATAGTCAATAACAGAAGGAGATAACGTCCGCAGTAACCTACCACATAGCGAAGGACTTACTAGTGTGGTTTTTGACAACCATCTTACATTTAGTCTTAGTCTTAGTCTTTTGGACTAAAATGCTTATTAGTTTTAGTCACATTTTAGTCACTTTTATATGTGATAGTTTTAGTCCAGTTTTAGTCGACCAAAACTCAAAAGGGTTTTAGTCTAGTTTTAGTCGATGAAAAGTCAAAGGTTTTAGTCTAGTTTTAGTCCAAAAAAAAAGAATAAAAAGTATAATATAAGTATATAAGTATAGTCTTTTAACAAATTAATTTAGGTCAATAAGTATTGGAGATTGCTGTTGGGCAGTGTCACACATAAGTTGTGAAAATAGCAGCAGATCTATAAGTTCAACCCGTTGTAAGCTTGCAGATCTGCTATTTTCACAAATAATAACAATAAAGGAATGGTTTTAGACATATAAGGTTTCCACCCAACAGCAAATTTCTGATCCAAGGATTGTGTATTACACACAGATAAAGTGGTAACAGTGGAATCAAAGTTCATTACTCCAAAAAAGCCAAAAAACAAAAACATTCTACTTCAGCAATTGTGGCTTTATTTCTCAGAATTTGTTAAAGTACAATGAACATAAACATGCCCAAAATATGAGTGATGGATGAGGAACACATATGCTCAACTTGGCCCTGTCTGCCAGTGCAATTACAACATATATCATACAACCCCGCTCTCTTTAATTTGTGCAAACCATGTAATAAAATAATCAATTAATTCCTGATTCCTTAATGGGGCTGCACAACGTCACTTGTGGCTTTTAGGCTAAAGCTAGCAGACTCTACGTATAACAGTAACTCGACCTGTTTAACATATCAAGTTACGTGCTGACAGAACGTACTCACAAAGAGATAACCACACCGTCACTGAATGTAAACATGGCTAAACATGCTGCTAAAGTAACACACACATAATGAATTGAAGTTAGCGTAACAAAAGCTAACTTTAGCCTGAAGTTAGCAGCCCATTTGCGCCAGGAGTATGTGGAAAACGTACTAATGTATTAGCTTACTATGATATGTATCGATTATGTTAACAGCATTTGTAACTTACCTTCAAAAAAATATCCTTGTGGCGAGCCTTAAGGTTGGTCGTATTTTTTCCGCATATTTTGTGGCCACATTTGTCACCGTCTTCCTTCACAATACACTCTGTTTTATTATCTGCTGGGTTATATTTAAAATACACCCATATGTCGTCTCTACGTTTGCGACCACCGAGCCCCTGTGTTGAAACTGCCGCCGCCATCACGGTCCATTGCCTGATGAGTAACAACAGTCTGACGTGTTGAGCATGTTGTGCGCTGCACGCAAGTTGGTGGGCGTGGTTTTAATTGACACACATAGTGATGAGTTGATGAGGCGTCATGAAGCGTTTCGACACATTGCAAAACTGTATTGATACTGTGTCGATACTGTGTCACTAAATACTGACATCTGCTGGATATTAAAAATCCCTACAGGCAACCTGTAGACCGACTCAACTGACACTGATTTTATGACCTTGTATATACAATAATATAAACCAAGTCATTGTATTTCATTTAGGATTATTTCATATCTTCATTTAAATAAAAATATATTTTTATCTTTTTTATATACAGTCAATAAATAATGTGAACATGTATCGTGACTAGGATGGTAGAAGGTGGGGATTGAACCCCAGTAACCAGCAACCCTCCGATTGCTGGCACGGCCACTCTACCAACTTCGCCACTCCGTCATTCCTGTAACTTTCTCTAGTAACAGCATTCCATGATTAATATCAATAAATCAACATTAATAATAAATGACAGAAAAATAAGCACACGTATGACTGAGGAGTCATAGTGTAACTTTGTGTGGTGTTTGAGTTGTCCGACTTTTTGTGTGGCCATAAACGCACCAGTGGCTTAGTGGTATGCGTGTTGTTGACGAACACCGTTAGGGCCGCTTGTTGTCACTGTCACTCAAAGTTGCATTTCAAAATTACACAGAATAAATGTGTTTATTTTGTTTAGAATTCAGAGTTTGATTTGGTGCGCGGCATATATTTGCTGTGCGGCGCACAGTGTGCGCAGAGGACGCTTGAGCAGTGCGCAATTGCGCAGGCGCGCACCTTAGAGGGAACGTTGCTCACACGGCACAGAGGAGGCGTCAGTGCGATACGGTTTGCGTATCGGTCACGTGACCAAAGCAGCTCATGATCGGTCACGTGACTTTCTAAAAGCGGTACGCGCACAGACACAGGGTATCGCTCTATGAGCTCGACGCATGCGCCGATGCATCTGTGTTGCCGGACTCATCACACACACAATAAACAGAAATGTCATGCATTTTATACGTCTGACAGATTACCCACTAACATTTTCGTCCGTTCTCGTCTCGTCAACGAAAACTCACACACGTCTCGTCATGTTTTCGTTATCAGAGAGACATGTTTATCTCATCACCGTCTCGTTATAGTCATGAAAAAAAGTGGCGTCAGCGAAATGATTTCGTCATCGTCATCGTTGACGAAAACAACACTGGGACATACACAATTTGATTTCCTATTATGCAGCTCATTTTTATTTGACAGTTATTGAAAAATCTTGTGTGACATCATACACAAAAGTGCACTTTATTTTTTTAAACTATTGTAGTGGCATTCTATACAAAAAGTGCAATTTATTTAGTCTTGTTTTGATATGTCATCATGCACAAAAGTGCAGTAATAGCTTTTTTTTTAAATGTCTCTGACAATCTTGCACTTTCTGTTTTGAAATTACATGAATGTTTGTGCCACTGCTTAATAACTGTTTAATAAATGCAGTTTTGGTAAATTGACTTAGTTGTGATTTCTCTCTCTGCATGAAAGTTTAAAATTAGCATATATTAATGCAGTATGAACAAGAATGTTTTAATGTAGACACATACTGGTGTGATTATATGCATCAAGTGTTAATTCAAGGCTAAGGCAAAATATCGAGATATATATCGTGTATCGGGACTTGGCCTAAAAATATTGAGATATTAATAAAAGGCCATATCGCCAAGCCCTAATACACTGACAACAAATATAGAAATATATTGTAGGGATAAGGATAATATCAATTTATATTTATTTACTTAGCTGAGTACTTTGAGTATAAATACACTTTCTACTTTAATTCTGACCCATACAAACAATTGGATTGTGTAGAGTGAAACAAAAATGGAATGTATTCATATTTCAACTTTTCAAGTATGTAATTGACAACAAGCAACTCACACATTCTGGATCTAAAAAAACCCAAAGTAAAAATCTGTCCAATACAACATATTAAAATGAGGCCAATAGAACTAAGCCAATAAGATTCTGCATTGCAATTTGCAACAACACCGAAACAAGTTGAGTCACATTGCTTGTTGATGGAAAAAAACTAAATAAACAATATTTTTCCCTGACAGTAATTAATCGTACTAGAACATAAAGAAAGCAGGGTTCAAATGATTGCGTAGTACGAAATCATAAAAAGTTAACACTTACCTGTGCCTCCAGATGAACCATGAAGTTTAATATAAACAACTACTCAAGTTAAGTTATAGTTCACCCTAAGGTCTTAAATGTTATCTCATCAGCCCTGTGGCTTTACATTTGCTGCGGTCGCCGCTATTAACGCTAGGTCCCCCGCCTAGCAGCACAGCCAGCTTCGTACCAATTCCATAAATCTTCACGTTAGTGAATTTTAAAGGCCTACTGAAATGACATTTTTTTATTTAAAACGGGGATAGCAGATCCATTCTATGTGTCATACTTGATCATTTCGCGATATTGCCATATTTTTGCTGAAAGGATTTAGTAGAGAACATCGACGATAAAGTTGCAACTTTTGCTCGCTGATAAAAAAAGCCTTGCCTGAACTGGAAGTAGCGTGACGTCACCGGAGGAAGGACTTCTCACAATTCCCCATTGTTTACAATGGAGCGAGAGAGATTCGGACCGAGAAAGCGACGATTACCCCATTAATTTGAGCGAGGATGAAAGATTCGTGGATGAGGAACGTTAGAGTGAAGGACTAGAATGCAGTGCAAGACATATCTTTTTTCGCTCTGACCGTAACTTAGGTACAAGCTGGCTCATTGGATTCCACACTTTCTCCTTTTTCTATTGTGGATCACGGATTTGTATTTTAAACCACCTCGCATACTATATCCTCTTGAAAATGAGAGTCGAGAACGCGAAATGGACATCCACAGTGACTTTTATCCCCACGACAATACATCGGCGAAACACTTTAGCTACGAGCTGACGTGATAGCATCGTGCTTAACTGCATATAGAAACAAAAGAAATAAACCCCTGACTGGAAGGATAGATAGAAAATCAACAATACTATTAAACCATGGACAGGTAACTACACGGTTAATGCTTTCCAGGCTGGCGAAGGTTAACAATGCTGTTGCTAATGACGCCATTGAAGCTAACTTAGCAACCGGACCTCACAGAGCTATGCTAAAAACATTAGCTCTCCACCTACGCCAGCCAGCCCTCATCTGCTCATCAACACCCGTGCTCACCTGCGTTCCAGCGATCGACGGTGCGACGAAGGACTTCACCCGATCACAGATGCGGTTGGCGGCCAGGAGACGGAGGAAGTTAAGGTGAGTTTGCCGGCTAGCGCGTCTGCTATCCATCTCTCAGTCCTCCTGGTTGTGTTGCTGTAGTCCGCAGATAATACACCGATCCTACCTACAACTTTCTTATTTGCAGTCTCCATTGTTCATTAAAAAAATTGCAAAAGATTCACCAACACAGATGTCCAGAATACTGTGGAATTTTTAGATGAAAACAGAGTTTTTTGTATAGGATTCAATGGGTCCGTATACTTCCGTACCAACCCTTGACGTCACGCGCATACGTCAGCATAAAAAAACGTTTTCAACCGGAAGTGTGGCGGGAAATTTAAAATTGCACTTTATAAGTTAACCCGGCCGTATTGGCATGTGTTGCAATGTTAAGATTTCATCATTGATATATAAACTATCAGACTGCGTGGTCGGTAGTAGTGGGTTTCAGTAGGCCATGATTGTGACCTATCAGCTTTTTTTGTGTTGAAACTCTTCTTTAACCCTCGCCGTTTATTTTTTTGCAGAACACGAGTGGAATGTCTTCTGGTACGGTCAAAAAAGCCCACACCAGTGACTGCTCTGTCATGATGCTTTTCTCTGCACACAACAGGCTATGCGTGCACAGTCATGACATCACAAATATGTGACAGGCAGCAAAGTCACAACAGAGAGACTAATGACAAACACAAAGATGATTAGCTTTTATTATTGGTTGATGTTTCATTATCTGAATTATCGATATAATTGCCATTATCAATCGATAATTATCGGCCGCCGTACTGTCGTGCATCCCTAATGATATGAATCGTTCCCCATATTGCCTGGCTCTAGGTATTCCTATTTGCTGAATGTATCTCATCTTCCCCATGCAGGTTGGCACGTCTCCTGTGCAGAATGCGGCTCCGTGACAGGAAACAGCATGTGCACCAGCCTCCTCTTTGATTTGGAACATCAGGAGCAATTTCAAATCCCCGCCAAACACGCCGGTGCCGGCGTAGCTTTCAAACGGAGGCCAGCTATACTGACATCTGTGCTATTTCCACCCGCATTAGGTTGTTTGTTTTACGAGTGGACAATGCATCGCCGAGCCTCATTCTCTTGTTGTGGCTACATATTGGTTGAAAGTAATATATGCATAATAAGTGCAGTCATTGCATGATTGAGTCTAAGTTCCATTGGAAGCTGGCGTATCACCACAGATTTTGGCGAGTTATTGCACAAGCCTTTTGAGGATAATGCTAATGCTCCGGTCTAAATGACAGCTCATGAATGGCGAGTTTAACACGGCTTGACCTCTTCCTATCGGGTTTGATTTTGCAGCTGCACATGATATGCAGGGGGAGGTGGATGGGGGTGACGGGGGTTCTGACAGCTGGCTAAGTGCGTGCACTGCTAGGCATGGCAACTTAAACCCGGGCGGCATGCAGATGATGGGCTTAATCCGCCTGTTCAGTAGGTCATACCGCTGCAGAGTAAGAGCCGACACAAACTCAGTGGAGAAACGTGGAGGTAGGTAAGAACTGAAACGGACTATGGCAGGAAAGAGGAAAAAGCAACAGTGGTGGGCTCTGGGTCTGACCTCTGACAGCACTATAAAGTTGTTAACAGTAGGAGTCTATTTGCGCAGAGTGACTATCGAGCTTCAAAACTGGACTCAACAAACCTCCCTTCCATTAGACGCCCGGGGACCGTCTGA
The DNA here is from genome assembly GCF_033978785.1 of Entelurus aequoreus. Classification (NCBI taxonomy): domain Eukaryota; kingdom Metazoa; phylum Chordata; class Actinopteri; order Syngnathiformes; family Syngnathidae; genus Entelurus; species Entelurus aequoreus. Next base: position 30,167,277 of record NC_084745.1, read on the forward strand.
CAGAATGTTTCTCTCAGAGGTCTTGAACGCTCACCCTCTCCTTTTCAGACATCTTGTACTTTTGATTGCAAAGTGTGGCAGGAGCTGATGTCAAGATGCATCATATGATGCAATATCTCACTCACATGTCAGCTCCCTTGACAGCACATCCTCTCAGGAGACAATACTATAGAACTGAAACTTGGATATCTTTTAGAGTAGTCAATGTAGAGCTTGTATAGCTTGACTCAACGCTGTAAATACCGCACAGTACACCACTCAGACTTGGAATTCACTTGGGCTGCACAGGTTGTGTCACAGTAATTCCTCTTTCCCCTTCATGAACCACAGCTCCACGGTGTCTGCAGCACTCGTACAGCCTGAGGCCATAACGCAGGGTTGTCTAAAGTATGTTTATTGGCCCACAACACACTATACAGACATAATTAACAAGTCTTAGATTATAAAATTACACACAAAATGTCGATGACCTGTGCGTCTTACTGTGTATGTGTAGTGCACGCGTAGCAGTCGCCAACGGTAAACAATGGACCAGTGATGATTTTCAGCATACGGTCATGAAAGTTAAGTTAAAGTACCCATGATTGTCACACACACACTAGATGTGGCGAAATTATTCTCTGCATTTGACCCATCACCCTTGATCAGGTAAGGGGAGCAGTGAGCAACAGTGGTGGCCACGCCCGGGAATTTAACCCCCAATTCCAACCCTTGATGTTGAGTGTCAAGCAGGGAGGTAATGGGTCCCATTTTTATAGTCTTTGGTATGACTCGTGCCGGGGTTTGAACTCACGACCTACCGATCTCAGGGCGGACACTCTAACAATTAGGCCACTGAGCAGGCCAACATGAGGCCAACATTGCTTATAAGATAGTATTCTTTGAGTTATCCAAATCCCTTAAAATGTTTTAGTTTTTTAATGTTTTTATTTTAATTTCTTAATTTATTTTGAAAAGGAAAAATAATATTGAATTAAAAAAAAAAAAAGGTTTTAGTTTTCTAATAATAATATTGGTAAAGATAAATAATAAGACACTAATTTGAAAAATACGGCTTTACTGCAAGTTGTACTGTATTCTTACATGTTTGGCAAACTTCCCTCTTCAATTAGTTATGAAATTGATATGCAAACTTAAAGCATTGCAATTGCAGATTACATGTAAAAAAAAAAAAAAGCAGTGTAAACGTGATCACAGATCACTCTGAGACAGCACACATAGTTGTAATAAATAATAATAAAAAACAACTGAAGTTAGTGTCGTTATTTCGATACCAAATGTATTTAGACCATCTAAATACATTTGGTATCGAAATAACGACACTAACTTCAGTTGTTTTTTATTATTATTTATTACTGCTTTTTTTTTTTTTACATGTAATCTGCAATTGCAATGCTTTAAGTTTGCATATCAATTTCATAATTGAAGAGGGAAGTTTGCCAAACATGTAAATACATTTGGTATCGAAATAACGACACTAACTTCAGTTGTTTTGTATTATTATTTATTACAACTATGTGTGCTGTCTCAGAGTGATCTGTGATCACGTTTACACTGCTTTTTTTTTTTACATGTAATCTGCAATTGCAATGCTTTAAGTTTGCATATCAATTTCATAACTAATTGAAGAGGGAAGTTTGCCAAACATGTAAGAATACAGTACAACTTGCAGTAAAGCCGTATTTTTCAAATTACATATTTAACATCTATATAAGTACACTACATACTAGGGTTGTGAAGTGAAGTGAAGTGAATTATATTTATATAGCGCTTTTCTCTAGTGACTCAAAGAGCTTTACATAGTGAAACCCAATATCTAAGTTACATTTAAACCAGTGTGGGTGGCATTGGGAGCAGGTGGGTAAAGTGTCTTTCCCAAGGACACAACGGTAGTGACTAGGATGGCGGATGCGGGGATCGAATCTGGAACCCTCAAGTTGCTGGCACGGCCACTCAACCAACTGAGCTAAACCGTAAGAAATACCGGTATTAGTATAATACCGCGATACTAATTAATCATATTCGGTACTATACCGCCTCTAAAAAGTACCACTCCTCCACCCACACCTAACATCCACTGCAATAATACGAAGTACAGTAGCGTATCTAGTCGATACTACTATAATTACGTCGATATTTTTGGGCATCACAACATCTTTCATTTAAAAAAATTATATTATGTTTATAAACTCAGGTAATAAATACACATTTTTTTAGCCCAATGTTGAGTCAAAAAGTTTGGACACCCTTGCTTTAGGGCAGGAGTCACCAACGCGGTGCCCGCGGGCACCAGGTCGCCCGTTAAGGACCAGATGAGTCGCCCGCTGGCCTGTTCTAAAAATAGCTCAAATAGCAGCACTTACCAGTGAGCTGCCTCTATTTTTTAAATTGTATTTATTTACTAGTGTGACAGTCCTAACTGTCGTGCGGGTTCTCAGGACCATCCAGGGAAGACATTGTCGTGAGACGGTTTAGACTTCTTTATTATTTCAATCACCGAGGCTTTTGCGTGCTTTTCAGCAGCTGCCTTTTTTCTCACGTGAGCACACGAATGGTTTCCTCCCGTCCGCCGTCTGCTTTTCAGCAGCACGTCACCGTCGTTTGCGTGGCAGCAGAGGATGGTTTCCTCCCATCCGCCGTCTTTCTCCGTCTCCTCCCTTGATGTTCACGTCTCTCACCCTTTTGTACGGTCCGAGAGGGTGATCGCACTGTCCACAGCTGCACGCTCCACGCACCTTATGCTGATTGCGGCGTCGCTCCCAGCGCGCCCCGCCTTGCCGCTCGCTCGTCCACACCTCCTCGCCGCCATCTTGGAGCGGGCACTGTCGGTCCGCCGGCCCCGCTTCCCCACAACTAGCAAGCTTGTCTCGCTTTGCTCGACATTTTTAATTCTAAGAGAGACAAAACTCAAATAGAATTTGAAATTCCAAGAAAATATTTTAAAGACTTGGTCTTCACTTGTTTAAATAAATTCATTTATTTTTTTACTTTCCTCCTTATAACTTTCAGAAAGACAATTTTAAAGAAAAAATACAACCTTAAAAATGATTTTAGGATTTTTAAACACATATACCTTTTTACCTTTTAAATTCCTTCCTCTTCTTTCCTGACAATTTAAATCAATGTTCAAGTTTTTTTTTTGTATTATTGTAAAGAATAATAAATACATTTTAATTTAATTCTTCATTTTAGCTTCTGTTTTTTCGACGAAGAATATTTGTGATATATTTCTTCAAACTTATTATGATTAAAATTAAAAAAAAATATTCTGGCAAATCTAGAAAATCTGTAGAATCAAATTTAAATCTTATTTCAAAGTCTTTTGAATTTATTTTAAAAATGTTGTTCTGGAAAATCTAGAAGAAATAATGATTTGTCTTTTTTAGAAATATAGCTTGGTCCAATTTGTTATATATTCTAACAAAGTGCAGATTGGATTTTAACCTATTTAAAACATGTCATCAAAATTGTAAAATTAATCTTAATCAGGAAAAATTACTAATGATGTTCCATAAATTTTTATTTTATTTTTATTTTACATGAGTTATTATTTGTACAAACATGGTGCAAAGTAATTCATGATTTGTTAAAAAAATGTTAGTGGCTAGCTAGTTAAAATGGGATATTGTGATTTCACAAAACTGTCTTAGAAGTGATCATTTGAAAATGTTCAATTTGAAAAATGTGCACTTAGAGAAAATATAAAAATAAAGTGTTGCATATTGATATGTATCTGTTTCTATATACCGGTATATTTAATGTGAGAAATCATTAAGATGATCAGTGTTTCCACAAAGATAAATATCATTGATTATTAATAATAACATCGAGTTAAAGGTAAATTGAGCAAATTGGCTATTTCTGGCAATTTATTTAAGTGTGTATCAAACTGGTAGCCCTTCGCATTAATCACTACCCAAGAAGTAGCTCTTGGGTTCAAAAAGGTTGGTGACCCCTGCTTTAGGGGATGCTGTATATTACAGGGCAGTAGCATTTCTTGTGGCTGACAGTGAGCCTCAATCAAAGATAGAAAGTGTTTACTGCTCTACAGTCAAGGTTGCCTCATGCCTTCAACGTCAACACCCACCCACACACCAGTCTGGCTCAATTTACTGGTGCATTTTGATGTTATATCCTTTTTTTTTTCTCTAAACCGACCGTCTGCATAAACCACATGTCACCAGGAACATAACATGAAAAATACAAGTTAATATGCATTTTTCTCTTGTGCATTTGCTGAGCCTATATAACACCTGCCGTGTTCATAAGGTTGTGTTGTTTATATGGCCTTCTGTGGGGTTTAAAGTGTCCTTCAGCAACATCCTGGACTTGTACTTTACTTCAGATACAATGCATACCCATTAATCTTTGTGTGACTGTGAATGTGGTGACAAGCCAAAGCAGGGATATTCAACTCAATTGTTTTGGGGGCAACATTTCCAGAAAGTTAAAGACAATGGTGGGCGGCGTTCTCCCTTTATTACTAGTCTTTAAAGAAAATATAACTAATGAAGTTGAACAGCCACTGTTGTGGCTTGTACAGCCCTTTGAGACACTTGTGATTTAGGGCTATATAAATAAACATTGATTGACATTGATTGATGACAACCGACTGCATCTGAGGTAAAAAAGCTCCAGCAACACTTTAGTAACATAAATACGTAAAATAAAATAAAAACTGAGGACCTAAAAAGGTGTCTTGAGGAATACCTCAAAATAGGGAAGGGATTCATATGGCCTCATTCCTCGGTGGATCTCATGTAAGAGAACGGTGGGGGGTAATGTTGTCCCGGTACCAATATTTTGGTACTGTTACCAAAATTATTTTCCGATACTCTTCGGTACTTTTCTAAATAAAGGGACCACAAAAAATTGCATTATTGGCTTTAACAAAAAATATTATGTTACATCAAACACGTTTCTTATTGCGAGTTTGTCCTTAAATAAAATAGTGAACATACTAGACAACTCGTCTTTTATTAGTAAGTAAGCAAACAAAGGCTCCTAATTTAGTGTGCTGACATATGCAGTAACATATTGTGTAATTTTGCATTCTATTATTTTGTCAAATATGGTACTTTTCAGAGGCGGTATAGTACCGAAAATGATTCATTAGTATTGCGGTACTATACTAATACCGGTATACCGTACAACCCTAGTGGGGGGTTAATGATTTTGCAATGCAGTCAGCTGAAAATTATGGAAAGTGCCACTCTACGTAGCAATTGGCACTTTGGTCAAAAATATTCAACACTCCACTGCCATCAGGCGGCTAAAGTGCATCGTGCACCCCCAGCCCCCAATTTGTCACGTTTCATGTGTCAGGTAAACCGTGACGAATGGGGCCAAATGAACCCCCACCCTACTGTATGTAAATCACATGTTTGGAGCAAAGTGTTTGAGATTAAATATCAATGCAAGGACCTGCCAATGAGGTACAGGCACTTTGACTACCTGTACAACTGATGTGCATGCAAGCCATTTGGAAAGATGTTTATTTTGAGGTGCGATGGTGTTCAGTAGTTTTGACCACAAACAAAATCACTATCGCCTCTGCTGCTTACAGTCAAGTTGTGGACTCGAAAGTGCCTGAATTTTGGTGGATGAAAGGTTTTGCAACATAATGCAGTATGAATGGGCTCTGTGTAAAATGCAACCAGCAAACACGGATGACTTTCATCTGCAGACACCCGAGTCAGGTGTTATCTCCAGCAAAAATGTAAAAGGACAAATAAGCACTGCTTAAAGGAAGAGCAGAGCGATATGATTAGACAACAGAATGGACTACATGGCACTAACAAGAGGCGGTTCCGCGAATAACTGTGAGCATTCAAGAGGGGGCATAAACCACCAATGCTACTGGCAATAACTCAGCAATTGCTTTCAATTTGTCACATGCAGGGGAAAATCATTCGCTCCGACTTGCAAGCGTCCACACACACGCACACGTGCACACAGACACAGGCATAGACACACACACACACACACACACACACACACACACACACACACTACAGTATAATAGTATGACGAGAGCTTATCCTAACACACTAACACACATATGCAATAGACATCTGGATGACATGTGCACATATCTGTCAACATTCCAATATTTTACCAATTTTTTTGAGGAAATGGCAGAAAATAGGTAATTTTCATACAAACTGGAAAAAAAAAATGGTCTGCCAGCTCAACCAATGCTGTCAACATTTCTGCATTATATAACGTGGATGAAAAGACAAAATAAATGGAATGCTTTTTCCTGCTGGCTACCATCATTTCTTGTGTGATATACTAAAATCGGTGTTGTGAATCTTACAAAAAGCATTAGCGTGTCGGAGCCTGCTTTTCTTTTGATAAGGATAAGAGAGATCCCATTTGTCAAAAATATTTGCACAAATTAGTTTTGTTGGCGTACATGTTTCCACCAGAAATGTGTCAATGTCCATCCATCTCTACCGCACTGTCCATTTGTTGGCACGTCACAGCAGACATGCCAGGCCTCGCCTCACCTGTGCAGTGGCATGTGCAAGCAACCGTGTTTTACTGGCTTTTTTTCCAAGTCCTGCATTTTTACAGGCTGTAGGATGTGTGTTACGCCAACGTTTACAGAGTGTTGCTGAGGTTAAATACACTGGAAGCTGTGCTGCTCATGCTGTCAGCACTACCAAAGAAATGTTTTAGTTGTTTTAATACAAATACAAAACTCACACTACCACTAATTTATTGGGCTGAATATAAAAACAACCACCCTTTTTAAGCAGCCTGTCAGTTGTTTAAAGATTCTGCTTTATTGTTGACCATTATCTAAGAATTAGTAGCACATCCTCCTCCTGTTTTCTAACTTGCCCAAACTTTAGGCCACATTTTGAGTGGGCCTCTGTGTCACCAGGTTATTGGGATGTGTGAGTGACAAGAAGAAAAGCTCACTTAGGCCTGACCTGCTGGTCTGCATGTATAAATCTCAATAGGTGTCCAAAATGAGGCCGGGGGGCCATTTGAGGCCTGCAGCTATTTTCTTAACGGCCCACAGAACATTATAGAAATACTACCAAAAAAAACAACATAAGTGGAATAAAAGAGCAAACTTATGAAATGTGACGAGAAAATTGTGCAATGTTGACATTATTAACAAGTAACTGCCAGGCAGGCTTTTTTTTTTCTCTGAAACTGTCATTTCTCTAACATAATATTGAATCAAAAAATGTTTATGAATTATTGATCTATTTAAACCTCAATTACATCACATCAAAAATGTCGCTTTTTAAATATTATTTGTGGAAAATACTGAATATTTTGTGTTTGCTGTATAAAAAATGTTTTCTTTGACAAAAAGGGCATGAAACAAAAAAAAATACATGAAAAAATTACAATACCTTATAATCCACAAATAGATCTGAAGTTGATCAAGAGACATAAGCATTGAAAGTAAAAATATATGTATGAATGTATGATTTTATGTATAATTTTAGTGGGGCTTTGTAAAGTTCCCGTGTCGCGTCGTAGAAACGGTCGTATTCTGAGGATGCGAAAGACGACGAATGATGGCAGAAGCAGTGTGCAGGTAAAACGCTACTTTAGTCCAAGCACTGGCAAAAACACAAAACAGCGTCCTGCTGAAAAAAAACATGTGAAGCCAAAACGGCAAAATAATAGTTCTTAAGATATAATGAAAACAAGAATGAAAAGGTAGCAGTCACCAACGGCGAACAATGGACCAGCGCTTACTGCATGGTGAGACAGGTATAAATGAGGGCGATGATTAGCCTTACAACAGGTGGGGACGCTAATCATTGTATGCTTTCAAAAGGCTCCTCGTAAGGAAATGTAAACAAAGGAGGGTAGAAGTGCTAGTAATCAGAACTAAATACAAAACCTAGGAGATTAATACAACAAAAAACATAGGACATGACCTGCTTTTTTTGTATTTTTTTTTTTTTTTGCTTCAAAAATACAAATAATTAAAGTCAATGTTGTGAAATATTTACCTACCGTATGTAAGGTTCCAATTACTTCATATCAAACATTCCACTTTTAAATGTTTTGGGGTGAAACCAATACATATTTTGTTATTTAACATAAAAAAACAGGGTTTTGATAAAAAGGGCATAAAACATAAAACAAAAACTATATACCAGCAGATAGACCTAGAAATGACTTGAGATTTAAAAGTCTAATATACATATTTTTTAAATTAATATATGACTTATTTTTAAAAAATGTTTATGATTGAGACCCTTCCGCTGTTCTGACGAATTTTGCTGCTTCCTTGAAAAAAGTTACCAGTAGCGTGAGACGGTGATTAAAACAAAAATGTAAGCTACCATTGTTTGCTTCAATGTGAACTTTCTCACACTGTTATTGTCTACATAATAGGTGGTCTGTAGATACAATTAAATAAACATATTTTAAAATCACTACTTACTTGTACACGAGACATACAAGAGAGCTATTTCGATGAGTAGTTTGCTAAAGGCAAATATTTGATTGTGCGCGTCGATGGGTAGCAGTTATCGACAGAACACCGGGTCCCCAGGACCAAGCTTAAAGGGAGCTCTTAAGGTTAAAAAAAATCTGTATATTGTATTGGTTTTGAAAATGAAAAATACAAAAATGGTCCCTGCATGCTTTGATTTTTCAGTATGCGGCCCTCAGTGGAAAAGGTTTGGGCACCCCGACGATGCATTTTTACACAGTTTCCTAGGAGAGAATATACATTGGTTTCTCAGTTATGGTTATATTACATTTTAACCAAAACTAGTGCAAAATCAGTACTTGAAAAACGCTCCCCGGTGCTTAAACGGTGCCTGAACCACTGCCGGGAAAATGGAAAACATGCACATTTTAGTTTTAAAAAAAATTGAATTGTTCAGTTTGAATTTTGACATTCAAACTGAACAGACTAATAATTTAAATGCAGTCGTCCCTTGCCCCACTTTACCATGTTGCAGATATTTTTGGAATATTTTATTTTTTGAAAGAAAATTTGTTTTTAATTTAGCATTTTCAAGTATAAAAATGGCTGTATTAAGTACAAATGTTGATACTACAGTAGTATTGGCCATTAAAGGAGACCAACAAATAAGTGCGCGCTGTTCAGATATTTTCCAATCAGGCTTTAGGGCTCACTACAGCACTGAAACAGCGCTGATCAAGGTCACAAATGATATCCGCCTGAACACAGATGCAGGAAAAGTCTCAGTCTTGGTTCTGCTGGACTTGAGCGCTGCCTTTGACACAGTTGGCCATACTATCTTAATATAGATCTTAGAAGACTGGGTGGGAATATCCGGTTCTGTTCTTAACTGGTCTCAATCTCAATCACAGGACATACTTTGTTGAAATTGGTTACTGTGTCTCTGACCAAATGTCTATGACCTGTGGGGTTCTTCAGGGCTCGATTTTGGGACCCCTATTGTTAAAATTGTGCATGCTGCCACCAGGTCAGCTATTACGTAGCTTCAATGTGTCCTATCACAACTATGCAGATGACACTCAGATCTATGCGTCACTGACAGCAGGGGAACGTCGGCCTGTTAATTCACTTCGTCACTCATCAAACAAATCAGTGTTCTTCAACTAAACTCAAACAAAACTGAAATCATTCTCTTTGGCCCACAGAAGCAAAAATCAGAGGAATAATGTCTAAATCAGATTTAGACTAATCCATGCATTTGTCTCCAGCAGGTTAAACTACTGTAATGGCCTTCTCACTGGGCTCTCTAAACGTGCTGTAAAGCAGCTGCAGTACATCCAGAATGCTGCTGCTCGAGTCCTGACTAGAACCAGGAAATACGACAATAATAGTGCAGTGCTTAGGTCACTACACTGGCTTCTTGTTGCTCAGAGAATAGACTTTAAGACAGCTCTGCTTGTGTACAAGTCTTTTCATGGTCTTGTGCCAAAGTACATCTCTGACCTATTAGATTCCTTATGAACCATCTTGGCCTCTGAGAACATCAGGGAGCGGTCTTCTACTGGTGCCCAGAGTCAGGACCAAACAGGGTTAAACTGCGTCTCAGTTTAATGCTCCTAAAATCTGGAATAGTCTTTCTGAAGATGTGAGATAGGCCTCAAATATGACAATGTTCAAAGACAGCCTGAAAACTTTAACTGTGCATATAAAAACAAAGTATTTGATTGAGTTTTAACTAATTACGATTGTTTTTCTGAAGATTGCATTTTCTGACTTTAATTTGAATTATGTTTCCTTCTTTTAATTTTCTGAAAAGCACTTTGAATTGCCTTGTGTAAGAATTGTGCTCTATAAATAAAATTGCCTTGCCTTTCATGGCCTCTGACTGGCTCATCCTGAGGTAGCATTACTATATTGGATTTAAATGTGACTAAAGGGTGTTAGTTCATGTCAAGAGGGCTCTAATAATGTTGAAACATTTATTTAGAAGGTCTTAAAAAGTTTTTTTGTCTTGCTTTAGCTATGAAAATTCACAGACATTAATTTATCAGTCATGTCTGGAACCATTTCAATGACATAAATGATAACTAGGTGAAGCATTCAAAAATAAAATCCACAACAAATTGTCATAATTATTGCAGCATTACAGAAAACATAATGTGCAAAAAGCGACTTTTGTATTATTGATGCTAATAATTCCAAGGGTTCATGAATGCAACCTCGCTCCCCGTTACCGTCATTGGTGTATAATGAGGAAGTGCTGTGTTGTTGTGGCGACCTTCTGGCCTCGCGCTCTAACGGTGTTATGCGGGCTGTGGTTGGCATGTTAAGGGTAGTGACAACTTTAATAACTGTGCTTCTGGCGGGACGCTACATTACTCACAAGATGTGACTTACACAATATCAGCACTTGTAGGTCGTTGAGTCTGCATTTATTCAGTGAAGTGTATTATATTTATATAACGCTTTTTCTCGAGAGACTCAAAGCGCTTTACATTATGAGACCCCCCCTCCACATCCCACACCCCGGATTGTAAATGTAAATAATTCAATGTATATACTCTGATGATTATCTTGTGTGATGACTGTATTATGATGATATTATATATCTGATAGTATATATCTGTATCATGAATCAATTTAAGTGGACCCCGACTTAAACAAGTTGAAAAACTTATTCGGGTGTCACCATTTAGTGGTCAATTGTACGGAATATGTACTTCACTGTGCAATCTACTAATAAAAGTCTCAATCAATCAATCAATCAAAAAACATTTTTAAACCACATTTAAAGCAGTGTGGGTGGCACTGGGAGCAAGGTGTGTGAAGTGTCTTGTCCGAGGACACAACGGCAGTAACTCGGATGGCGGATTCTAGATTTGAACCAAGAACCCTCAAGTTTCTGGCCGGCTGCTCTCCCATCCATGCCACACTGTAATGAAGCACTGATAGCTTCTTCTTTTTTTGGCCAGGACTTTGACAAAGAAGGTGAGAAACACTATTGAATTTGAGAAAAAGTGCAAAGATGGTGTCTGTGTGGCTCTCCTGCACGCCAAGTGCCTTCAATATAAGGTAAAAGTTGGCTTATACATTTCATTCAACATTTTTCATATATTTCACATTGTTTATTGCAGTGTTTCTTAACCATAGAGTTAGGGCCAATTGTTGGGCCGCAAGCGCCCCCTAGAGGGCCGCCAAAAATATATGTTTCTCAGCTTTGGTTTGTATGGGTCGCAGCGGTACCGAGTTGTAATTGCTCGCCACGTGACTTTTCGGAAGTGAAAAAAGCATTGGTCAACTAAACCAAGATGGCTGTTGTGCACAAGCAGCGCACAAACTAAGTAAGCAAGGGGCCTAGATCTTCCTGCAAAAGGCAGATACGACCAACAAATGCAAACTATGCAATGGAATAGATCCCTATAATTGATTAAAAAAAAGATGTGTCGAGTGAGATCAAGGATTATCCGTTGGTGGAGTTCTCAGACATGTCAAACTATCTTGTGCCCAAGACGTCATTCTAAACGACAAAAAAGATGAAAACTTGGAAAAGTGTGGCGGTCTACAACATATTTTTTTGTGGCTGGGTCAAGGACATTGGTATCAAGACTCTCTCGGATAAAACATGCATCCAAAGGGGAAATGTAGAAGTACCTTACCTGACAAAGTATCATTGACCCAGACTTTCTGGTTTCTGTCCGTTAAAAATAAAATACAAACAATATCAAGATAATACTTCAACGGAAAATACTAAGCAAGAATATTAAAAATAAATCAAACCTTTACCAAGTTGCCACTGCAAATTTGTGCGTTCCTCGACTATTTTCCCTGGAGTGGAGTTTGTGCCACTTTGTAGTCACTTTCTAAAATGTTTAGTAAGATTGTTTTATTTCAGCACTGCATAACTGTATATACATTTATTTTCATCAGTTGTGATGAATCCCTTCTTTTCCACTGTTTTTAGTCCCTTGTTCCCTGGACGCTACACTTGCTGTTTTGGGTTGGGCTCTATGGGTGGTTGGGGCCGTACTGTGGATCTCTCACATAATGGGAGTCAAATATATTTTACATACAAATATACATATATACTCACATACACACAATTATTCATACATATATACATACGTACCTATGCACACAAATACAGTACATACCTACACACTCAAAGCTTGTACATCCACACGCATTCACTGTACAAACATACATACACACATACTGTACATATACATTCACTGTACAAACACATATACACATACTGTACATATACATTCACTGTACAAACACATACACATACTGTACATATACATTCACTGTACAAACACATACACATACTGTACATATACATTCACTGTACAAACATACATATACACATACTGTACATATACATACATACACTCATGCATATAATCACGTTTCAACAAACATATTAACATTGTTGCCCTAGCGGAAACTGGGTAACACGTGGCACACTGACAAAGCTTAACCTATCGTTACTATAACAATCTACCAGGTTAATATAGTTGGCTTCTCTTTCTTCCCCTCCATATATCTGCTTTCTTTTGTATTTCAACTTATCATTACGTATATGTATTGTTGTATTTGAAACAATTGTATCTATTTCTATTGATATTTGTATTGCTCCATTTGTAGTGTAATAATGTTCATTGTCATTTTTGTATTTTTTATTTCACTAACTGCTTCTTTGCTATCACTTTTACCATCATATTTGTACATATCCTATTTGCTGATGTTTTTCTGTTGTTGTTGTTGTTGTTATTGTTGTGTTTGCGGTTGTTGTTTTCTCTGTCTTATCCCCCTCTTGTCCCCGCAATTTCCCCTCTGTCTTCCTTTTTTTATTATTCTATCCCCTCCTGCTCCGGCCCGGCTGCACCAAATAATAATATAAATACATTTAATAAAGTAAAATACAAATATTGGCAACAAGAGAAGTATCCCACAATTCTCATTTGTAAAGTAAATTTGTACAGCCGATATAGGCATCTACATCAACTATATGATTTGCCTGAGTAGCTGGACAGGACAAAAAAGAAAAAGAAAAAAAAGTATAGTATTTATTTTTGTAATCAGTCTGACCTAAAACTTGATATTTGTGATTAGCACATGCTTTCACACCATTTGACAAAAAAAACCTGTAGGCAAGTTAGATATAGTTATTGAATATAATTAGAAAATAAGATGACTAATTCCGTGTTAATATTTGAGTGGGGCTCCGGGCCCCCCTGTAGTGGAAAACTTGGACCCCAAGGTCGAAAAGGACAAAAACTCCTGGTTAACTGCATGCAAAACTAACAGTATTCTCCCCATAGAATGTGTTCATATTCTTGGGTGTTTGAAACAGATTCATTGGAATTGCATCAATTCTTAAGTTTTTCTTTTTTATATACAATTTGGTCTTTATCACACCTTTTGGAACAGAAAAAAACTGAGGTCTTCTATATTCTTGTCAAAATTGTACCACTTGCTGTGTCATCGTAAACAGAACGTAGATCGTTGAATCTCAGTAAAACTAAAATAATGCTATTTGGTAACAGTAAAAGAGAAAGTCAAACACAAATACAAATAGACGGAATAGAAATTGAAAGAGTAAATGAAACCAAATTTCTACGTATCATGATTGATGATAAGTTGAACTGGAAATATCACGTAAAAAATATACAACATAAAGTAGCAAGAAACACGTCAATAATGAATAAAGCAAACCATGTTCTAGACCAAAAATCACTTCATATTCTCTACTGCTCGCTAGTGTTACCATATCTGAGCTACTGTGCATAATTATGGGGACAAATAACTACAAAAGTACACTTCATTCATTAACAGTGTTACAAAAAAGATCAGTTAGAATAAGACATAATGTTGGATATAGAGAACATACAAATCCTTTATTTATTGAATGAAAAATACTGAAACTCCACGACGTAGTAAATTTGCAAACAGCTAAAATTATACACAAAGCAAACTATAACCTGCTACCCAAGAATATACAACAATTCTTCTCAAAAAAAGAGGAGAAATATAATCTTAGAGAGAAATGTAATTTAAAACATTTGTATGCATGTACAACACTTAAGACCTTCAGTATATCTGTATGTGGAATTCAATTATGGAATGGATTAAGCAAAGCAATCAAACAATGTACTAATATGATCCACTTCAAGAAACTCTTCAAACTTAGTGTTTACAAAGTACAAAGAAGAAGAATACTGAATTTATTTATTTAATCCATTCTTTCACTCTCAAAATAATCTTACTTATCTCATCATATGAAATGTAACTTACTTTACCAATTATTATTATCTTTTTATTTTTATTGTGATTACTTATGGAGTATATTGTGAATAAATTGAGAACAGGAAGTGAACAAAAGTTTTAGCAACTGTTATGTAAAAGAAAAGGGGTAGGATTAAATAAGCTCTGCTTCTTCCTACTCCTTTTCGAACATGTTGAAAAGAGGAACTGGAAATTGTGATGTATCATGTTGTATGCTTGCATGTTCGAAATAAACACAAACTCAACTCAACTCAACTAGATGCAGGGTGTTGTTTCACCTTACCGGGCATCAAAGTGACCGCCGCATATTAAGTTTATTTTGGAAAAGGTTTGCACACGCCTGCTTTAATGTTTGCTTGTCTAGCGTCAGATGTGAAATATGAAGCTGGAGCAATGGGGTAACAGGAGACAAGGATAGCAGTTACAAGAAAAGGCGACAACTTTAAGGCTTTAAGTGATGAGATGGATGAGGCGGTGGCGTAGTGACACCACGCCAAAGGGGACAAAGTAGAGCGACTGAGAAAAGCAAGGTTTGCTTTAATGTTTATTCCGGGCTTCAATCAGCATTCACCCTCCTCTGCTCCCGACCAATCATCTTTACAACACACACACACAGGCAACAATCTCTCTGCCCATCAACCTTGGCGTGTCAGTCTGAGCGCCATGGCAACACATCACAAGAGTTCAAATTGAGGATTTGGGCAAGCGAGTGAAGGCCCAGATTGATAGATACACCAACTGGCGGAAACACATTCAAAGTAACTGGTTGCGGGCTTGATAGCCACGTTGAAAAAAGCGGAACTGACAAGAGGGGGCTGGAAAAAAAAAAGTTTGTTTAGACACTTTTCCAGACAGCAATAAAGCCCGAGTTAAGACAAGCCTTTGCGGGTTCACAGGCACAGACGCACTTTGAAGTTTTAAAGGAGATTTTAGGCTTTAAGACTGGATGAATGCGGAACTTTAAGATTAAAAGATACACAACAATGGACTTAATTAGGCACCAGGAATAAAAGGGAACAAGATCACATTAAAACCATGGATCTTATTTTTCTACTGAGGGTCGCATGGAAAAAAAACTAAAGGCTGCGGAGGGGCCATTTTTTACACTGAAGTGGCAGTTTACAACTTGCTCAACGTTCCATTTTTCTAACCTAAAAACAAAACAAGTCAATCCAAATCACGTCTTGTTTGTTAGAGTTTTCCTTTGTTTTCAGTCTATTTCTGTTTCAGTGCTCTTTCTGTACGTGCGCTGAATATACACTCCAGTTTCTACTTGTTGATTAACATCCACACCTGCTGTCACCACTAATCACACCCCGCCATATACCCGTTTCGCTGTTCACTCGGCGCAGGTCTATTGTTCGCTTTATGCGACAGTTTGTATTTGTGGTTTGCTTGTCCATATTGTTAATGTTTTATGTTAGCTTAGTGCTACCTCATCCATCCCTGCCTTGCGATGCTAGGCTAAGGATAATCCACATTTTTGTTGCCTGTGGCTTTACATGCGCTGCCCAAGCGGCAGAGCTCCTCTTTTGTTGTAATTTTGGCCTTGAGTTAAAGAAGTAAAGACTCTTCTTACTTGCACTCTGCATCCTTCTTCCGCATCCGGGGAACATGATCGTCACTACAATGCGACCTGAACGCAACAACAAGAACACCACTGGCTATCTGATGTTAACGCTAGTCGTTTAACGAGAACAGATTTAATAAATAAATATCTATAAAGTAGTACCTTAACTTACGAGTTTAATTAGTTGTGTGATGGAGCGCTTAAATCAAAACACTTTTATCTTATTTCAACATCCCCTGTTGAAATGAGCTGAAATAAGTTTAATTGGTGCTTGCTCATTTTATAATATATAATAATAATAATAAAAATAAATGTAAATAACTTAATACAATTGTTAGACATACATACACACATACGTACATACATAATTACCATTTGAATAAAAACAGTACAATAGAATGTATTAACTACAGTAGTTTTATGAAGCATTGGAGAATAGACTACTTCAGTATATCCTTCCAGCTGCCGTCAAACACACCATCAGCATGTATTACATATGTTCATAGATAAATGTCCGCAATTTGGATATATATGTCAGCATTCTTGGCTGGCGTCGGACTCATTCTGCTTCAGTATGGTGCAGACTACCAGTGATAATCTCAAATTTCTTAGGCTTTTAAAAAAAAAAAAAAATTATGTTTCTTTAATGCAATGAATACCATCCACTTCTCAGTACTTTCCCTCACACTCTCGTGTTTGGTTCTCATGGTTTGAAAACAAAGTAATGTCGATCTCTAATGCTAGCGAGTAAGACCTGATCCTATGATCGGATCTTACGGGGCTAACTGTGACATTTGCTACGCAAACTAACAGCAGGTATGCTTTCTCAGGACGTTCAATCAATCGCAACTGGACTGTTTGGTTTGTCTTAGAAGACTTTTCGCCTTTCATTCGAGTAGACTTCATCAGTTCATGCTCATAGACTTAGATTGGTCAGATCTAGTCTTAGACTTAGATTGGTCAGATCTAGTCTTAGACTTATATTGGTCAGATCTAGTCTTAGACTTAGATTGGTCAGATCTAGTCTTAGACTTAGTTGGTCAGATCTTGTCTCAATATATGCTTGTAACTCAAATTTTTGCTTGCAACTTAAAGCAGAACAAAGCAGAACAATTATCCGAGAGACAGCTCTTTTCAAAATGCTTTTAAGTTCAGGTACTACAGTATTTGTCACATTTCAAAGTTAATCTTTGTAAAACACTTTCTGAAAAACCAAATGAGCTGTTACCTTCGATTGGTTTTCATGTTTCATGTCCGTGTCCCACCCACCCTCTTCGCGTACGATTTAAAAAAGCGGACGTAATGGCCACCATGTAAGTTTAAACTAGTGAGTGATACCATATATCGCTCCAAACACCGCCCTTGTGCTATGGGAATGTTTAACATTAAAGTAACATTACACAAGCCCTATAGCCACCTTTACAAGCCGCTAACTTCGAAGTGCGATGTGGCGAGGGACGACTCTATTACAATACTCACTAGGCTAGCCTTACAGTCCGTACTTAGCATGCTATACGAGTCCACAAACAAAATCTTGTTTAGGACCACATAAAGCAATAGTGCCAGCCCTGGCTAAAAACAGTACAATGGCACTAAAACAGTGATTCACCAACCAAAAACATTTTTTGAAAAAATAAACAACTGGACTGTGGTGAGATTTTAAACCATCATTGTTGAGCTATCAAAATAATATAAAACAATAAAATAAAAATAAGTGGACCATGTGACCATGTAATATCCACATTTTTCAAAGGGTATGTCAGGGTACCAGGACTGAGTGAAAATACAAGTGTGATTTTAATTGTTTTAATTTTTTTTTAAGAAAATTAATTACAGTTGGGAAAAGGAGTAACAAAAATAAGCAAAACAATATACTGTTTATGAAACATGTACATGATCATATTTCATGTTTAAGTATAATTTAATTAATTATTATTAATTAATGCAATTAACACTGTGCAATACATTTTCATAACATGGTCACTACCATGAATATAACTACTGTTATATTCTTATTTTTACGGTTATAATTTCATTGTTATTGTTGCTTTTTATTTTTATTCTTATTGTTATATTTTCTATTTTTAATTCCATTTATACCCCCATTATTTACTTTTTACTTTTTAAATTTGATCTCAATTCTGTACACTGCTGCTGGAATTGTAATTTTCCTGAGGGAACTCTCCTGAAGGAATCAAGTTAAAGTACCAATGATTGTCACACACACATTAGGTGTGGTGAAATTTGTCCTCTGCATTTGACCCATCCCCTTGTTCCACTCCCTGGGAGGTGAAGAGAGCAGTGAGCAGCAGCGGTGGCCACGCCCGGGAATCATTTTTGGTGATTTAACCCCCAATTCCAACCCTTGATGCTGAGGGAGTTAATGGGTCCCATTTTTATAGTCGTTGGTATGACTCGGCCGGGGTTAGAACTCACAACCTACCGATCTCAGGGCGGACACTAACCAGGCCACTGAGCAATCAATAAAGTACTATCTATCCATCTAATTTAGGAAGTGGAGAGGCTATTTTCCCAACGCTCAAGAAAGTGTGTTTGTATTTATTAAATATGCAATAGATCATTGAGCAGGACACCTTGCTTATTTTACAATTAATTATATCATGCGTTTATATATTTTATTTCCTGAGGACGCAGATTGCACCGACTCAGTAAATAAGCTATCTGAACAAAACAATGACATCTTACACTTATTGGTTATAGGTGACAAAACAAATTAGTGTAAGGGCTAATGATATAATTGTATTTCTAAACTCCCTGGCAAGCTCGAAACTGCCGGCCCGGGCTGCACTTTAGACACCGGCGCGATACATGAAGGCCAGGGATTATTCTCATCAGATAAATGTTGTTCCCTCAGATGCAGTAATTGGAAATTACAGTGTGGCCGTGAATTTGTACACATTTTTTTTTTAACATTGTGTGTAGTTCAGGGTCTCTTTAAACCTAACGAACAAGGTGCTGCTTTCCTACCTTCCAATTCAATTAAAAAAGGAGTTACAATTATAATGATCTGCAGTATAATAAAGTCTAAGCTGTAGATAAGCAAGAATGTGACCGAGTGTTTACATATATTTGCTCTGTAGTGTGCGTGTGTGATAAATAGTGTTTATATACATGTGAAGTTCTGTTTCCAGTCGGCTGTCTGGGAAAAAGAGTGAACGGAGTCGTAGGATCAAGGAGAATGAGGGGGAAAAAATGACAGTTTTAATGTAGCGAGCACATGGAAGATGCGGTCGGTGGCAGTCAGGTTGTCACTCTCACAAAGAAAGAAAAGGGTTGAAGAGGGTTTTAAAAAAGGAGTTCACATCCTATAATATGAAAGTAAGTGTGGCCCTGGATCATGTCTTCATTAGGTGTAGTGCTCAGGATTTAGTGAAAATGATACCAGAGAAGATTGTAGGAAAATGTGAGGAGAAATGATTAAAGTCAAGTCAAAGATCCACCGCATATTACAGCCTTTAAAGGACTTAGTGCAATAACGCTAGGCAAGATTCCTTTCCAGTACGTTCCAATGCCCTTTAAAATATTACCACTTTTATTTCAATAACTATGTTAAATACCTTCTCAAATGACTCAACTCACATGAAACTATGGTCTAATAATAACAAACATCTATTTCAGATTGTAATATACCGTGAACTAGCGCATACTGAAACAGGTCAATTTATGGAAAAAACACATACTGATAAAATTTAAGGCAACAAAATGAGGGGGTCATTAAAAAAAAACTAATGGGATATCAAGTAAATACATTTGAAATAATAAATAAATTCATATAATTTTGAACAAACTGTCAAAATGTTATACCGTAATTTCCGGACTATAAGCCGCACCTGACTATAAGCCGCACCAGCTAAATTTAGGGGAAAATACAGATTGCTCCATATATAAGCCGCACCCGACTATAAGCCGCAGGGTTTTGATGTGTAATTAGCGTAGTATATAGGGGTTCCTGCTACCACGGAGGGGATTGTCGGGACAGAGATGACTGTTTGGGAACGCAAAGCGTCCCATTTATTAACTATAAATCTTTCAATCGTTCAATCAAACTTTCACATCTTTCACATGGCGAACAGCATTCGTGCAGAGTACAAATAATACAACGGTGCAAAGTAATACAAAGTGCTCGCCTGTACGTTATCAAAATAACCAGCCTACCGGTATATGAAAAGTCAGTCTTTAATCATTGTGTCATCGTCTTCCTCCTGCGTACTAAAACCACCGGAATCCTCTTCGTCGGTGTCGGAGAAGAACAGGCCGTATATAAGCCGCACCCTTGTATAAGCCGCAGGGACCAGAACGAGGGGAAAAAGTAGCGGCTTATAGTCCAGAAATTACGGTAATCTGCAAAATGATTGAACAATTCTTGGGCATTACTTCCACAAGTGGCAGTAAGATGTATTACAAGTGAGCATCTCAGACATCTATGGCAGCCCACCAAGGGGCGCTCGCGAAAAAGGGAGAACTCTACTGCACAAACACTTAACAACAAGACCACTTTGCTGCTTTTTAGTATAGTGCAAAAATGTCCATTTTCCATACCTCGCGCCGTGGCGACAAGAAAAGATGGCCGCGCACGAAGAAAAAGATGTCACTAGTGGTTTTGTAAAGTGGAATTTCAATGTTGATGTGTTTAATAGGGGGAAAATAATGATGTTACGGCAGGAAAAAAAATGTGGTTTTCAACTAAATTCCCTAAAATACACATTGGGGCTATAAAGTGTATTTTATTTGGTTATGCAATTATTCGAACAAACTGATAGATTACTAAAATAGTCGATGGCTGCAGCATTAGTCAATAGCACTCCCCAGATATGAATTATAAAATATTCAGTTAATACATGTGATCATATCGGCTGATCTCACTTATAGATGATGGATATTGGAATTGGCAACATAAAAGTATCATAAAACCATGATCCAAGCATCCGTAGATGCGGTCGCAGATAACGAGCCATTTTAACGGCACAAGGTCGTAGTTCAGTGTCAATCATCAATCAAAGTTGACTTATACAGCCCTTATACACAAATGTCTCAAAGGGCTGCACAAGCCACAACGACATCCTCAGATCCCACATCAGATCAATAAAAACCTCAACCCAATGGACACAGTGAGAAACCTTGGAAGGGACACCAGGTGGCCGGTGCAATGAATGCAGAGTAGATAGTTAATAATGTGAGAATCCAGTCCATAGTGGGGCAGACAGCAGGGGATCCTCTTGGATGTAGACAGTCGGGGCACCGAGATGTCACCCACTGTTGCATAAAGAGTGATCACCCCGGGTCCCGACTTCATGTGCAAGACTAGTCCATTGGGAGACCAGCAGGGGATCATCTTGAATGGAGACAAGTGAGGAGCGCAGAGATGTCACAAACTAATGCAAAGAGGAGTGGTCCACCCTGGGTCCTGACTTTGAACAGATAGCGCGTCATCTGTGGAGGCTGATCCGTGGTCACCTGATAACCTCTACACGCAGGAGAGGGGCGCAAAGCAGAAAAGGGAGATGGTCTAAAAACAGCACTTTGTAAACTGTGCCAAGCTGAAAGGTCTTTTCACAGCAGCACCGCTGCAACACACGAGCGATTAAAAATAGGGATGTTTCGATCAGCGTTTTATGCTGTGGAATCCATGAGATCGGCCGATAGCAATGTATATAATACGTATTAACTGTATATGTTTCCATTTATCTTTGGTGAGTGCTATTCACAGGGTAACAATATTATTCTCTTTGAGAAAAACAAAGTCAATAGTACCCAATAACTAAACAAAAGCAAAAACTACTCTATAGCGGTGGCCACGCCCGGGAATCATTTTTGGTGATTTAACCCCCAATTCCAACCCTTGATGCTGAATGCCAAGCAGAGAGGTAATGGGTGCCATTCTTTTTATAGTCTTTGGTATGACTCGGCCGGGGTTCGAACTCACGACCTTCCAGTCTCAGGGCGGACACTCTAACCACAAGGCTTACTTTCTGCTGCAACATGGTTCCATCTACACTTCTTAAGGTTTACTAAGCACGTATGTGTTGGTGTTGTTTAAAACTAGTTTAGCTTAGCAAGTGGCTGCTCTCAGTGTGTAACATGTGTCACCCCGTCCTCCAGTGATAATGTTACATGATAATGATACTTAACTAGAAAATGCAGTTTATTTGCTGCTATGGAGGTAATTATCATTCATTTAGGGGAGCGGCTCCACACTGCGTATGGAGATACATAATTCGCTCCAGACGGCTTGTCAGCCGGGTGACCAAAAATAAATAGAATAAGTCTGACAGGGTCTGTGTTTGTGGTCAGCATTACAAGACATCGCCAATTGGCATACTTTTTCACGAAAATCGTCCGATAATGAACGGGGGCGGATTGATGATCAGCACATCCCTACTTAAAAGGTGGTATCAAGGGCGACACTCCAAGATGGCAGAGGTAAAACGGCTCTGAGTAATTTATTTTGCTACCCTGATAACATACAAGAAAATTGTTGGTGTATTTTTCGTCATGGTAGCGCATAGTTGCGACTGCAAGATGCGGGGCAGGAGACAACGTGCAAGTAAGAATGTCGTTAATTCTTAAAATAGGTACATAGAAAGTGAAAGAAAGCTTTGCAAGTTTAGCAAAAAATAATTACTACTGCAATCATAAATGGTTGACAAAGCAATAATCCAGACTGTCTGAAGATGCGGCCTGGCAACCCCAATCAGGTTTGCCCAAATTGCCAATCAGAGAAAGATGCGGGAGGCACTACTCAAACAGTAGGGAAGCCAGAACAGGAAGTGAAACTAAAAAAAGAGCCTAAAACAGGAAATAACAATAGACTCGAAAAAAACAATGCAAAACTACAAAATAGGGTCAGGCCTGGCATAACAGGTCCTGGCATTTTAGTGTGTAAAATGTGTTGTACCACTACACTAAAAAACAGATACACAGATTAATAATTCAATAAATAATTGTTGGGTACAGCCCTAAATTTAGTACCATTTATCAAAGAGCCTTTATTACGACAGGACCGCTCTGCACTTTTAAAAACACCTTTTGCAAAACCACAAGTCAAAGATCATCTATATGACATCAGAAGGTCTACTTTGTTGCCAGACATTGTGTCACAGAGTCACCCACCTCATGATTCAGTACTCGGTTTTGAATCATTCGTGTGCTAACAAGCCAGATGCACAACATGTGTGCCAGCGGCAGATAACATCCCCAACTCTGCATCCTGGTAGCTTAACAGAATCACCCATTACCACCCTCTTTGAGTGTACAAGGTGCTAATGGCTTTGGATCCCATTCAGGGAGCGCTTGTGGCCTGGCTCTCAATGAGCTGGCCAACACTGCTGCGGTGCCCTTGTGCAATGCTTTTTTTTTTTACATGTATGCATGTATTACATTTATTCAGTTTCATCCACCCAAGTGCAGCTGGGATAAGCTCCAGCACCCCTGCGACCCCAAAAGGGATAAGCGGTAGAAAATGGATGGATGGATGCTCCCAAAGCCACCGACCTGCTGGAACTGTAAAAAAGTAGAACACACATCTCAATTTACAGGGCGACAAAAGCGTTTGTGCGCCGGCAAAAACCTTGACTCCAGCTGAGCTTTATAGGGGCAGCACTTTGCAACGTGTCCTTTTCTCTCGCAGTTCATCGATCGCTTTGTAAAACAGCAAACTGCACTGCGTGTCATACAGGCATGCAGCGCTGAGTGACACCAAACATGCTCTGATGGTTCACATTTTCACTATAAATCCACCATGTTTATTTTGCATTGAGTTGCTCTTATTGTAGAGACTGAAACATTATGAAACATTATGGCTGCTCAGATACAAAAATCCATGAAATCAGATTTGATGCTTTCTGTGTGTGTGCGTCCTCACTCAGCATCACTGCCTGTCCCAGACGCAGATTACAGATCTGAAACTGATCTGTGATCAGCCGTGCTGTAATCGTCTGTCATCATTTCCTTCCGTGATGCCAGCAGACAGGATGACTATTTATTAAGCAATAGATATCAAAGCAAACTTGGACCTATGCTGGAAATGTCAAGCGTGCCGTGCATTATTACACTCTCCCACCCACCCCGCTCCCAAAGCAGATTAACCATCACTTTAATTGGGAATTAATTCAATTTCAAATTAATCAACTGTGCTGCTAAAGGATTGACCCGACTCGAAGGCGGGGAGGCTGCTGCCTCCAATTTTTTCCGTGCAGTTGCAAATTGATCTTATTGTGGAATCCAGTCACACACTGCGGTTACGTATTAATTACTTGACCTCTTTACCCCGAAAGGTCGGGATTAACCAGGATTATTGCAGACGGTAGAGGAACGTTGAATAGGTAGCAGGAAAAGAAAGTGATAAGAGATGAGGCTAGTGAAATGATTGTAAATGAACTGTTAAGAATACAGAGTTGTATTGTCTGTCAATCATTGGTACAGTTCACTCATATTGATGGTTTTAAACCACTTATATTTACATTAAAAGGTCTCCTTAGATTTAACCCTAACGTGTAAAATATGTATCCTTAATGACAACATACACAGGATGAGACCGCCCTATGTAAACATTTGTCCCGATACCAATATTTTGGTACCGGTACCAAAATGTATTTCGATACTTTGATACTTCTCTAAATAAAGGGGACCACAAAAATGGCATTATAGGCTTTATTTTCACAAAAAATCTTAGGGTACATTAAACATATGTTTCTTATTGCAATTTTGTCCTTAAATAAAATAGTGAACATACAAGACAACTTGTCTTTTATTAGTAAGTAAGCAAACAAAGGCTCCTAATTTAGTCTGTTGACATATGCAGTAACATATCGTGTCATTTTCCATTCTATTATTTTGGTCAAAATTATTAAGGACAAGTGGTAGAAAATGAATTATTAATCTATTTGTTCATTTATTGTTAATATCGGCTTACTTTCCATTTCAACATGATCTATCTACACTTCTGTTAAAATGTAATAATCACTTATTCTTCTGTTTGGATGCTTTACATTAGTTTTGGATAACACCACAAATTTAGGTATCAATCCGATACCAAGTAGTTACAGGATCAAACATTGGTCATATTGAAAGTCAAATAGCAGAATTAAATGAAGAGTGAACCCTCTTGTCAGTCATCCACAATCTTTGTCTGGGTGGGTGGAGGCAGGACGCCTATGTTACACACAAAGGATGCACAGAGAGCTTAAATTAGAGACAACAATTTGGAGGGGAAAAAAATTATTGCAAGACCAAATGTTCAGTGTAGGAATATTTTGCCTTCAAACCGAATGAGAAAGATGAGTCCATCAACACAAACAAACAGACAAATTAGTATGCCAAATATGTTGGAAAGTGAGAGGAACAGACAGAAAAAGACAAAAAAAAAAACATACCCAGTTTCTCCAACAGGGGAAAAAAAACAATTGAACCAGGGTTTCCCCATAAAGGCCTAATGAAATGATTTTTATTTATTTAAATGGGGATAGCAGATCCATTCTATGTGTCATACTTGATCAATTTTGCGATATTGCCATATTTTTGCTGAAAGGATTTAGTAGAGAACATCAACTATAAAGTTCTCAACTTTTGGTCGCTGATAAAAAAAAGCCTTGCCTGTACCGGAAGTAGCGTGATGTCGCAGGTTGAAGAGCTCCTCACATTTCCCCATTGTTTACACCAGCAGCGAAAGCGATTCGGACTGAGAAAGCGACGATTACCCCATTATTTTTTTTAATTTATTTTTTTTTTTTTAATAATGTCCTGCCCAGCTTCTCGGGCAAATCATATAGCAGATGTAGATGCCCATATCGGCTGTTCAGATTTACTTTACAAAAGAGACCCCATTAATTTCGGAAGTAGCGTGATGTCGCAGGTTGAAGAGCTCCTCACATTTCCCCATTGTTTACACCAGCAGCGAAAGCGATTCGGACTGAGAAAGCGACGATTACCCCATTATTTTTTTTAATTTTTTTTTTTTTTTTTAATAATGTCCTGCCCAGCTTCTCGGGCAAATCATATAGCAGATGTAGATGCCCATATCGGCTGTTCAGATTTACTTTACAAAAGAGACCCCATTAATTTGAGCGAGGATGAAAGATTCGTGGATGAGGAACGTGAGAGTGAAGGACTAGAGTGCAGTGCAGGACGTATCTTTTTTCGCTCTGACCGTAATTTAGGTAAAAGGGCTCATTGGATTCCACACTCATTTTTCTATTGTGGATCACGGATTTGTATTTTAAACCACCTCGGATACTATATCCTTTTGAAAATGAGAGTCGAGAACGTGAAATGGACATTCACAGTGACTTTTATCTCCACGACAATACATCAGTGAAGCACTTTAGCTACGGAGCTAACGTGATAGCATCATGCTTAAATGCAGATAGAAACAAAAGAAATAAGCCCCTGACTGGAAGGATAGACAGAAGATCAACAATACAACTATCAGGAGACACCGAACCAAACACTGGACCTGTAACCACACGGTTAATGCTGTGCCGCCTGTCGAAGCCTAGCAATGCTGTTGCTAACAACGCCATTGAAGCTAACTTAGCTACGGGACCTCGTCAGAGCTATGCTAAAAACATTAGCGCTCCACCTACGCCAGCCGTCATCTTCTCATCAACATCCGTGCTCACCTGCGTTCCAGCAATCGACGGCGCGACGAATGACTTCACCCGATCATCGATGCGGTCGGCGGCTAGCATCGGATAGCGCGTCTGCTATCCAACTCAAAGTCCTCCTGGTTGTGTTGCTGCAGCCAGCCGCTAATACACCGATCCCACCTACAGCTTTCTTCTTTGCAGTCTTCATTGTTCATTAAACAAATTGCAAAAGATTCACCAACACAGATGTCCAGAATACTGTGGAATTTTGCGATGAAAACAGAGCTTTTTGTATTGTGATACAATGTGTCTGAATACTTCCGCTTCAACCATCAACGTCACGCGCAAATGTCATCATACTTGGACGTTTTCAACCGGAAGTTTAGCGGGACATTTAAAACTGCACTTTATAAGTTAACCCGGCCGTATTGCATGTGTTGCAATGTTAAGATTTCATCATTGATATATAAACTATCAGACTGCGTGGTCGGTATTAGTGGGTTTCAGTAGCCCTTTAATGTAACTGATCGTGACGCACTGCCACACCTTATAAGTAAGAGTTTCACGTGAAAACAAATTAAATATAATGTTTTGTAGACTCCAGAAGAAGTCACAAAGTCCGACGCTATCTTTAACTTTTATTGCCAATCGTACGCTAACAACCGGCCCACCACATATTCCCTCCGTGAACACATATTCCCTCCGCGAAGCTACGTAGCTTAAATAATTCCCAGTAGCTTGACAGTAGCTTCGCTACTTTTTAAACGAGTAGCAATTTCTGTAGCTTTGCTATTTTTAGACCCATGTAGCGGTTAGCTCAGATACAAAGCTACAAAAGAAAAGAGAGAGGGAGAAGAGATACAGAAAAGAAAGAGAGAAATTGACTGCAAATCCAGGAGCAGGGGACAAAAAGAGGTAATCCATGATGATTGGTTGGTTTACTATGATGATTCAAGATTGGTTAAAGTTAAGGAAAAACGTTACGGACAGGCCAATCAGAGGCAAGATAGGGCGGGTCATCAAACCAGGAAGGGAAATCATAACAGACATCCCAAATGACGACAAGAGAGTCGAAGAAGGGAAGAGGAAATATTCAAGCAGGCGATTAAAAAAAAAAAAGAGAAGGAAACCAACCAAGTGGAAGATGGCAGAGGGATTCTCTCCCTTAGAATGTTCCTTTAGTGATGAAGACGCACAATGCGTCTACTTGGCCACATTTGGTCAGATGTATGCGTTTGGATAAAACAATGTCCAAAACATTCATTTTAGTCGTTTACCTTGTAAGCCCAAAACAAAACTGCTCTCGACATGGAAGATGTGGAACACACATTTAAGAACGCACATTAAGGTGAGTGGAGTTCAAAGTTTTGCTGCAAATAATAATTATTATCAACTGTTCCCAAACACACGAGTCATTGTTTTTATGTCAAGATTATAGATAGATGCTGTTTGTATTTACAGTAGGCAGAGAAAATGAAACAGATTATAGGGGTGGGCCAAAGAAAAGGCACACTAAAATAAATACATACAGTGGGGTCGTGGGGACCCCCAGAGGGAGTTGTAGGGTGCCCCCTGCTAAATGACAGTTAATAGTAATGGACCCTTATGGGGTCTATGTGGTTCCATGTGTACACTCTCAGGTACATTAACATTATTACCTACTGTATATAACTTAAAATGTAGGAGTTGGGGATGAGTTGCATTGTGTTTGAGTCGATTCCACTGACAGGAAAATATGTTTACTTTAAATATGTTCAGTTTTATTGATTTCTGTTATCTAAAGTTGGAGATCTTTAATGTCTCTTTTGTTAGACAAATGTTTTGTTCCTTTGGCCAGGTTATTGTCATTTTGGCACTGTGGTTTCTGTTATAACAGTATTTTTTTCCTGTGCTGGAAGGTGTATATTTACTATCATTATTATTGTTTCACTGCCTTTTATTTAATTTGTTTCCTATGATTTCCCCCCCTCATTTTGTACATGGTACACAATTTAAAAGAAATGTTAAAAAGCCAGAGAGAGGGCATGTTTGTAGTTTGCATTTATTATATGAACAAACTGAGCATTTCTATGTTGTTGTACATTAAGTTATAAATGTATAATGTAGCTTTAATGTAACAAGCTCATTTTGCCATGTAGCTTGTAGTGTAGCTTGCTACTGTTCTCTGTGGATAGCTTTCCCTGTAGCTTAACTACATTTAATCAAGAGTACTTACAACATTTTCCAAGTAGCTTGCCCATCACTGAACATTACCACCAGCAGGTCCTTACAGTATAAATTGGATATACACTATATTGCCACCCATCCAAATGATCAGAATCAGGTGTCCTAATCACTTGGCCCGGCCACAGGTGTATAAAATCAAGCACTTTCTACAAACATTTGTGAAAGAATGGGCCGCTCTCAGGAGCTCAGTGATTTCCAGCGTGGAACTGTCATAGGATGCCACCTGTGCAACAAATCCAGTCGTGAAATGTCCTCGCTCCTAAATATTCCAAAGTCAACTGTCGGCTTTATTATAAGAAAATGGAAGAGTTCGGGAACAACAGCAACTCAGCCACGAAGTGGTAGGCCACGTAAACTGACAGAGAGGGGTCAGCAGATGCTGAAGCGCATAGTGCAAAGAGGTCGCCGACTTTCTGCACAGCACCAAACTTCATGTGACCTTCCAATTAGCCCACGTACAGTACGCAGAGAGCTTCATGGAATGGGTTTCCATGAAGATGCAGCTGCATCTAAGCCATACATCACCAAGTCCAATGCAAAGCGTTGGATGCAGTGGTGTAAAGCACGTCGCCACTGGACTCTAGAGCAGTGGAAACACATTCTCCGGAGTGATGAATCACACTTTTCCATCTGGCAATCTGATAGACGAGTCTGGGTTTGGAGGTTGCCAGGAGAACGGTATATTTGCACTGCATTATGCCAAGTGTGAAATTTGGTGGAGGAGGAATTATGGTGTGTGGTTGTTTTTCAGGAGTTGGGCTTGGCCCCTTAGTTCCAGTGAAAGGAATTTTGAATGCTCCAGGATACCAAAACATGTTGGAGAATTCCATGCCCCCAACCTTGTGGGAACAGTTTGGAGCGGCCCCCTTCCTCTTCCAACATGACTGTGCACCACTGCACAAAGCAAGGTCCATAAAGACATGGATGACAGAGTCTGGTGTAGATGAACTTGACTGGCCTGCACAGAGTCCTGACTTGAAACCGATACAACACCTTTGGGATGAATTAGAACGGAGACAGAGCCAGGCCTTCTCGACCAACATCAGTGTGTGACCTCACCAATGCGCTTTTGGAAGAATGGTGAAAAATTCCTATAACACACTCCGCAACTTTGTGGACAGCCTTCCCAGAAGAGTTGAAGCTGTAATAGCTGCAAAAGGTGGACCGACGTCCTATTGAACCCTATGGGTTAGGACTGGGATATAGCAACATTTTGACCGCCGAAAATAGACTTTGATCATCGAAAACAGCACTGCCCAAGCAGGATGCTGTGATGACGTAAACAACGCGGATGTGAACGCAACTTTAATATATCCCAAATATGCTTGCGGACAGCGATCTACAAAATGAGCAAATATCAAGAAGACAGAGGGTGGCTTTTAAGGAGCCCAACTAGAGCAGCAGGGCGAAGCAAGTGTGACGTCATGCTCCCTGCGGCTTGCCTCTTTCGCCACGGACATCAAGGGTCAAAAGTAGAGTCTCTAAACACAAGTAAAATATATTATAACACCAGAAAAATATACTAGATATGATGTTAGTCGTTTTTAAGAAAAGTCACTTAAAGTCTCTAGAATCCTTAAAGGCCTACTGAAACCCACTACTATTGACCACGCAGTCTGATAGTTTATATATCAATGATGAAATCTTAACATTGCAACACATGCCAATACGGCCGGGTTAACTTATAAAGTGCAATTTTAAATTTCCCGCGAAACTTCCGGTTGAAAACGTCTATGTATGATGACGTTTGCGCGTGACGTCGATGGTTGAAACGGAAGTATTCGGACACATTGTGTCACAATACAAACAGCTCTGTTTTCATCGCAAAATTCCACAGTATTCTGGACATCTGTGTTGGTGAATCTTTAGCAATTTGTTAAATGAACAATGGAGACTGCAAAGAAGAAAGCTGTAGGTGGGATCGGTGTATTAGCGGCTGGCTGCAGCAACACAACCAGGAGGACTTTGACTTGGATAGCAGACGCGCTATCCGACGCTAGCCGCCGACCGCATTGATGATCGGGTGACGTCCTTCGTCGCGCCGTGTTGATGAGCAGATGAGGGCTGGCGTAGGTGGAGCGCTAAATGTTTTTATCATAGCTCTGACGAGGTCCCGTAGCTAAGTTAGCTGCAATGGCGTCGTTAGCAACAGCATTGCTAGGCTTCGACAGGCGGCACAGCATTAACCGTGTAGTTACAGGTCCAGTGTTTGGTTCGGTGTCTCCTGATAGTTATATCTTCTGTCTATCCTTCCAGTCAGGGGCTTATTTCTTTTGTTTCTATCTGAATTTAAGCACGATGCTATCACGTTAGCTCCGTAGCTAAAGTGCTTCACCGATGTATTGTCGTGGAGATAAAAGTCACTGTAATGTTCATTTCGCGTTCTCGACTCTCATTTTCAAGAGGATATAGTATCTGAGGTGGTTTAAAATACAAATCTGTGATCCACAATAGAAAAAGGAGAAAGTGTGGAATCCAATGAGCCCTTTTACCTAAGTTACGGTCAGAGCGAAAAAAGATACGTCCTGCACTGCACTCTAGTCCTTCACTCTCATGTTCCTCATCCACAAATCTTTCATCCTCGCTCAAATTAATGGGGTAATCGTCGCTTTCTCGGTCCAAATCGCTCTCGCTGCTGGTGTAAACAATGGGGAAATGTGAGGAGCCCTTCAACCTGCGACGTCACGCTACTTCCGGTACAGGCAAGGCTTTTTTTATCAGCGACCAAAAGTTGGGAACTTTATCGTCGATGTTCTCTACTAAATCCTTTCAGCTAAAATATGGCAATATCGCAAAATGATCAAGTATGACACATAGAATGGATCTGCTATCCCCGTGTAAATAAAAAAAATTCATTTCAGTAGGCCTTTAAAGTACATTGTACAATTTAATGAAAAAAATGGAGCAAATGATATTGAAAAATATATGTTAACACAGATTTGTTTCTAAATGCATGTTTACATTTTTTAGCCTTTTCAAAAAAAAACATATTGTAGCAAATGATTGGATGACGACACTGTGTCCACCCAATCACCGCCACAGGTATCTTGGCAATCTGGGGTAAACCCTGTTGATATTTTAATATTTTTTGAAGTGCAATTTTTGCTAATAGATTGAGAGTCCAACTTAAGTTATTACCTGGTAATTACAAGGACAAAAACGTTTGTGTTTTAAAAAAGTTACTTGCAATATTAGTATTAAATATTTTCATTACATTTGTGCCTAATTTGGTCCCAAAATAATGCTGACATGTTTTTGCTCATTGTTTGATAATCATTTGTGGGACAATATAACTTCCAACAAAATGTGTTATTGGTCCAGCGCTAATTATTGCGGTTCTTCTTTGAGAATCTCATAAACTTAAAAATACCTCCTTAATTGATCCAAGGTCGTTATCTAATCCATTCCCTAGTTTAATTGCACATACAGATCAAGTACTAAATGCTTTAAATGCTGTGTGTTGTTTTTTTTTAAAAAGGAAGAAGTAGGTAAAGTGCTTCTCGGAGAGACACTATTTCGGAGACAGGCGTGGACAATCAGATCATTAGCATTGAAGCTATCGACGCGCAGAATGGCGTGTTCCCATTAGGGCTTACTAAAAGCACTTTGAAACTGTAATCTAGCAACAAGGTTATACTGTGTTCAAACACACTATTGTGAAAAATGAACACAATGTGGGTCCTTGAACCAGCCAGGATGAATACAGACATAGTGTATGTGTTGAGCAAACAGTCCAAGAAATTACAAGGTTAAGGGAAATAGCATTACATCACATCTGCAAAGGCAGAGCAACACACAAGAGGCTGACATTACAGCGTGAGGAAAGCAAAAAAATTAACAAGTGAAAATTGAGCGCTAACCTGAGTAAATAAATCCTTAGGAGATGGGATCGAGAAGAATGGAGGAGGCAGCAGAGCAGCATGAAGTGCATGCACGCCACAGAAGACGAATGGGAACTAAGCGATGGAGGAAGAGGAGGAAGCAGTCGATTTAAAAAAGAAGAAAAAAATAGAACATTGAGAGGCAGCATGTGGAGGAAGAGGTAGGAGAGAGGAAGCAGCGATTCATGTTTGAGCTGCAGCACCTTGAACTACAGCTTTATGGAGCGCACCACATCCATGTCAAGGCTCATGTCCAGGTGCATCAGAGCAGAACACATTTTTAACCACACATGCAGGTACAGTAGCTTGTGCAGGTTGTACACAAGAAGCACTTCCAATACTTGTGTTTACAGCGCTGTTTTTTAAACTCTGCAGTTTAACTGCAGTGCATTTCATCCAGCAATATAACATGCTGAGAACTGTATCGGACGCACTTACAATGGCGCCACAGTCTGAAAAATAGTACAGTAAAGGTCACCAGGGGGTATGACTGACGCGTTGAGTCAATGAAGCGGTAGAGGGAATTACAGTGCGTGTGTTGGGAGTGAGAGTTGAACAGATGTTGCGCTGTGGCTTTTAACTTGTAATCCGATTCATTGTGCCGCCATGTGCGGCATCAAACGGGTTAATGTTGCAGAATATAGGTTAAACTCTGGCGAGGCTTCTGCTCGCCGCTAACAACGAACTTCACGCCACCGTACGTAGAAATAATTAATGCAGCCTTTGTACACTGCCTTATTTTGCCAAACTAAATCTAGCATACGCAAATTTATAAATGAGTTATAAATAACCAATCGTATAATTCAAAGTGAAACAGGGTTTTCGTAACTGCACATAATACTCAGTGGTTTTGTGTAAGCTAGTGGTTCTGTCATGCCCTTGATACCATTATAATATTCATTTATGGATCAGTTAGGGATGGGTACGGTACCTGGGATTCAATACTGGGAAACAACGGTACCTCTGTGTGTCCCAATAAATAATAGTATTAATAATCGTTATTATAATAGTAAAAAACATTAAATTTTTTTAATGTGACATTTAATAATTATTGATTATGGCAACCGTGCTGTCCAGTTAATATACAGTTTTCTTTATTACATTTTACTGAGCCTCATTTGCAAGTATTATATAGTAGACTTTGCATGCAGTTAGATATCAGTAGTATATAGACTACGGTGTGTTGCCTGGGTAGGAAGTAACCTTTGTCAGTAAGTAGAATGTGGCACTCCAGTCTTATGATGTGCCCACGAAGTATTTATACTGTAAATATTGACCTTATTACACTCAAGCTGATTGTAATGTGCATCTTGGTTTAATTTTCATAACCAAATTTGGAAGTGTCAAAATCGCCATGTAAAATCACTAGTGCAAATAAGTCGAATGTATAAGCATTATGCTAAAAATAAATTGGCATCAAGCTAGTGCATTTTGGAAAAATGGAGCCTTCCTTTACGTTCTGTTTTCTATCAGGCATACTTACTTTGTTGGCATGGAGAATTGCAACTTTATTTTGTGTCAAAACCGGCCCGCTAGGGGGTTCAATATAGTTGTTTGGATTGAATACATCCAGTAATGATAATAATAAATAAGAACTAAATAATAAACATAAATAATAATCGCATGTATACCGTTCTATTCCTTAATCATCCACTTCAGGTGCACTGTGTTAGGAGGAGTGTGCACTGTTGTAATTACAGTAAAATAAGCAGCACAACTTTGGCACTCAGACTGGACAGCAGATGGTTGTTGTGAACCTTTTGCTAATTAAAAAGGTGTAGGCTACCTTAGCTTCTACTTACACACGCGTTGTGGCTAAAATGTCCTTCTCAAAAAGGAGACGAGCGAATAACGATTAACATTTTCCAAGAGAAATGGAACGCTTCGTATTTAGAGGGGAAAAAATATATCAAAATATGGCACTGTTTGAGTATACGTGAATCGATACCAGGTAGTACTGACAGAATTCGGTCGGTGCTTGTAAAAATACCGAATTCAGTACACATCCCTAGTATCAGTACATGTTAAGACCAGCACTTGCACCAAATAAAGATTAATATTAGATATTATGCATCCTCATTACTCACCATATTCAAGGTAAATTCAAGCTCAATAATAGTCATATTTTCTCGTCATCCTGTTGACTCATTCAAGCACTGCTACCACCTAGCTAGAGGCTTGTGTATTGTTTAAGCACCTCACTATATTTAGTTTGCCTTTTCTTTGGCCCACCTCTATAATGCTATTCAGTTAAAAAAAACAGCATCTATTTACATCCTGACAAAAAAACAACAATGACTTGTGTGTTTGGGAACAGTTGGTAATGGTTATGTGCAGTCAAACTGTTCATGAACTCAATTCATCTTAATGTGTGTTTCTAAATTTGTATTGGATGTCTTAGATAAAGAGAGCAGTTATGATTTTTATTTCAAACAATTAAAAAAACTAAAGTTTTGGGCATTGTTTTCTCTAAACGCATACATTTGTCTAAATATGGCTAAGGACATGCATTATTGTGGGTTTCCTGCACGTCATCTTCATCACTCAAGGAATAATCTGATCTGTGGGAGCGAATTCCTCTGCCATTTTTTTTTTTAATGGTCAACTTGAAGCGTCCCTCGGTTTCCGACTCCCTCGTCATCATGTGACATGAGTGCATGACTGCTATGATTTTTCCTTACTATTTTCTATGACCTGCCTTATCTTGCCTAACCTTAGCCAATTGTGACTCATCATACGAACACCAACCAATCATCATGGATTTTCTCCATATGTATGGCTGTTCTCATTCATCAGGTCATTGTATTTTCTCCATATTTTGGGGGGGGGCCTGGATTCACAGTCTATTTTCTAGTAGCTTTGATGTAAGCTACATGGTTCTAAAAGTAGCTAATCTACAGGAAAAGCTACTCATTAAAAAGTAGATAACCTATTGCCAAGCTACTGGAAAATGAAGCTAAGCTACATAGCTTAGCCACATGTAGCTTGTTACTGCTCATCACTGGAAAGATGAACATACTTTGACCAGACAGCAAAAAAGGGCACTTTATAGGTATCATTGTCACATACAGAACAGATAAGCCCAAAATGAGGCAAATTTTAAATTAAAGTAAATTTGTAAATCCTCCTGAAACCCAGCGTCCTTAGTCATTCTGACACAACACAAATGTCTA
This sequence comes from Entelurus aequoreus, assembly GCF_033978785.1. Taxonomy (NCBI): domain Eukaryota; kingdom Metazoa; phylum Chordata; class Actinopteri; order Syngnathiformes; family Syngnathidae; genus Entelurus; species Entelurus aequoreus. The sequence goes on from NC_084745.1 coordinate 30,203,435, forward strand.
CTGCAGGGGATGCTGGTTCTCTGAATAATATTGTGACTGCATGGGTGTATTTGTGTGGAAAATAAAACTATAACCATTGTTGCATGTTGCTGATATTCAACCAAGCAAGAACACAATCCAGTTTCAATAACAGCTTGCATGTGAACAATGCAAACAATGTGCACTAATCATGACAGTGCAGCAAGCCTGAACACAAACATGCAACTCTAATGAAAGCGAGGTGAAATTTAACCATGTTTATCAATAACAATTACGATTAACAGTAAGGAATTGATTGCAATGCCTCCCCATGCAAGCACATATCGATATTGACCACCGTGGCAGTACATAGGTGTTTATTGACAAGCAATAGCATCAAGGTAAGAACTCTCGCCGGACACGATAGTGATCAGAATTCCGGAGTTGGCTTCCTGGATGAAATTGGCAGTGTTTGTACGTGGGAAGCCATGGCGGGGAATCATGTTCTTATCGAATCCTGTTTCATCGCTGGACACCAGACAACTCCATTAAACGCCCAGCCAGGATTGGATGCAGTTCAAGTGTACGTAGAGGAAGTGTTACACAAATAACTATTTGCTGTCAAGGGGCGAAATTCTGCTTTAGTTGAAAACGGTGATTAAGATTTAATCGGGGTCTGGAATGAATGACAGAACACTTCTAAAGAGACTTCATGTTGATACACATTGTAGTAATATTACCAAGGAGGATTTGAGTATTAGATAATGGAGAAAAATAGAACACTTTTTTTACCATCACTGTGCTTCGAGATGTATTTCCTTTTTTATTTTTATAAATGCTTTCATTCCTTTCTTCTCCGGTTCCTACCATCATGACATTGCACTCTCCACCCGAGCGAGCATAGTCAAATGGAGAAGATGCACTCGGACGGTTTATGACAAGACCACATCCACTGGGATAGCTTTTGCATTAACACAGAAATGTTAACTATTGAAAAAACAAATGCACTACTTCTCTGATGTGTGCATGATAAACGCCTGGGACATCGGGATACTCTGCTCTGCTGTTTAGTTTGCAAGGGACGATGTTACAGAAATGACTTAAGAGTAGTCACTGCACTGCTTGTTTAGCAGTATAGATCAATATCTACTGAAAATGAGTCAACACTAATAACAGGCACTTTTAAAAATCCACTAGCTCAATGCAAATTTACAATGGTTTTGCCACATGCACTGCATTAGCAATTTTACACGGTGTTTAACACCTCCTAATTCAGTAACAAAAATGACAAATTAGATGCATGTGACAGTTAAACAGCTGGTGTGTAAAAGGTACAATACAGTATACACACAAACACACAAGAAAATATTGGCACATTCAACTTAATGACAAAGACTACTTCCCGGCTAAGGCGACACTGTAGTATATACAATAGTGCCACCTAACGCCTTGTAACTGCAACTGCATGCACAGTCTACTATATAAGAACAGTACAGTACTTGCGAATGACAAACAGAATTGTAAGAAAACAAGTTAACTGGACGGAACAAATATTTTTAAACAATTAACATTCGACACATTTGAACAGGCAAACTAAAGTACCAAAAATTGGAATCGATAATTACCAGTATTGATTTTCAGTGACAAGTGCATAGAGTCAGGGATGGCAGCGGTTGAGTGCTGCTTGTTCATTGAGTGAAATATGAATTCAAGCACACACTTAAAGCCAAAACTGTGTTCCAACACGATAAAGGAAACCAAACGCTCCCAACATGACAATTGTCTTGCTGAGGAATGTCTCCAAACCTGAACCCAATTGAGCACCTGTGGAGGCATCCTCTAGTGAAAGGAATGTGGAGGAAGTGCAAGGTGTCAAACTTTCCACGACTCTAGTGGACTCTTCTGGATTTGTGATGCAGCAAACATTTTCACGGGAATAACGCCGCATGACTTGTTTGTGGATTTAAATCAACACACCCTTGTTCCCACAACAAAACAGAACTGAATGCTACAGTGAGGCTAAAAGAGACATTTTGTTGAAGTATGAAGTGGGTTACAGTGGTATAGCTGCCGTTTATCGCTTGGACCAGGCAGTGATACTCAAAGATCTGGATAAAAATACAGCTATAGTAAATTTATAATGTACAGTATTTACCTTGGAGAGTTGACTTCTACAGTGTCTCTTTACAGCTGCTTATTTGTCAAACACACCATCGGCAGTTTTTCCATATTGTAATGGATAAATGTCCAATGTTTAGATATTGTTTTTACATTCTTGGCTGGCGTTACTCATTCTGCTTCAGTATGATGCAGTGATATGTTCGAACTGCTTCCCCATGTTTTTAATTATTTATTCCTTTAATTCAAACCATATTAGGTATGTAAAGGTTTTGTACATACCGCGGTAGTACTGTTTCAAAATAGTATCAATAATGCCGTGACATGTGACGATATCAAACGCAAACTTTGTGTGTAGTTTTTTTCTGGCTCCTTTACTTTGGCGGGTTTGAAAAAAATAAACTACATCTCCCAGAATCCTCTGCGCAGCGCAAGTCTGCAATTTGGAGTTGTGGAGCAAAAGAGAATGCAGAAAGTGAAGTGTGTTCCACTTAGCAGATGGAAGGAATTGTTTTTTGCATAATCCGTTTGTGGAGAGTGAGTGTGATCAGCGCGCTTGCAGGAGCAAAGGTTACCGCCTTTATCCATGGTGCTGAAAACAGAGCGCCATCAGATGGGGGCGTGGCATGTGCTGACGGCGAGACACAGCTGGCAGATGATTAGATTGCACAGGTGGTACGTGTTAATCTAATCATCTGTTGTCTTTAAGAGTGAGCGGCCGGGTGCAGGAGCGAAGGGGAAGTTTGGAGAGAGACTTGGAGATCATGAGACAAAGGAGGACTGAAAAGTTGTGTGTCATGCAAGTGCATGATGAAAAAATAAAACCAGTTTTTACATCAGAACACCGGTATCCAGCTGACGTGAGTAATTCCCCCACCCCACGAGAAGGAGACGTCTGCACCGTTCATAACTTTTTGAGTCATTTTGCTAAACAAACAAACCCTGGTGAAAATATAACCTATGTGGCGGAGGTAATAAACACGCCACGTTCGAGTGTCTCGAGTGTTCCATGTCAAAACAGACTCGGTCAAGGCACGCTGTGTTGAGGGAAAGCAACTGCTGCACACCAAACTACTTGATAAGCATCACCCAGAAAAGATGAAGACAGTGAAGCTTAACGTCAATGTGTGTTATATTTACGTTATTAAAAAGTTCAAATGTGATGTAATTTTTCTGAGGAACTACATTTTCAAAACTGATTAAAAATGTCCACTGCAGAGGACACTGCTTCGCTGAAAGTAAAAGTTGGATGTTACCGCACAACTCTTTGGACTTAAAAATAATTATTTGTAGTAGTAAATATAATTGGAACATTTCAGCATTATGTTTGTGTTCAATTACCCACTATGGCATTTTAAGTCTTTTTTATGGACAAATATCACAATAATATCATATCATGGCTTTAACACTGTGATAATATCATACCATTAAATGTTGATACCGTTACATTCCTCATGAATATCATCTATTTGTTTTCCATTTTTCTTTCCAATGCTTAGAAAACAAAAAAGGTATGTCCATCTCTCGCTATAAGCTAATGCTAGCAAGTAAGAGCAAATATTTTGGGCGGATTTTTCGAGGTTCACTATAACGTTTGCTATGCCAACTGACAGCGGGGAAGCATGTACATCATCTTTTTATTTTTCTCATGCAATGAAAATAAAGTGCTTTTTGCAAAACAGAAGCATACGTATTTTTTGTTCCTGTAGCATTGGTCAAAAGTTGTATGTGTGTGTAGGGTAAAATATTCATATGATGGTGGTGGGGATTGCTAAATGTAAGAACTACGAATAGGAGGAGGACATGCATTGGTGTGAATATAGTGAATGCACAAAGAGACCATTTATATTCCAAACTAGCAGGGATTGTAGCATGCTTGTAAGACAGGTAGGAAAATGAGGGGACAGATTGTAAAGACGAGGGACGTGATCATGGTGAGATGATTTCAAATAGAAGACGAGGGAAAGGAGGTGGCAGTAATCAGGAGTGATCAGTGGGTAACCGACAGCCGAAGACCGAGGTGGGAATCGTCAGCAGGGCGGAAAGATAGAACGCAGGTCAGATGTATTCTCAACAACAAATATGGCAGTAAAATTAACAATGTGACCTTGTAAATCTAACGACAGAGGCACTCGTGGGCCAAAACCTCAGGCGAGTGTGCGCACACACACACACACACACACACACAACTGAGCGCCACGTATTGAGCTGATCTAATCTGAGACAAACCAGTCTGCTTCCTCCAGCCTTAATCCTCCCCTCCTAATGGGAGCCATTAGACTGCACAGAGACAGAAACATTGAACTTGATCAAATCAGGTTTTCCGTGGAGAAATTAACTGTATGTTTTAGAAAATAATAACACAGATGCCAAATCAATGACTATGGACCGAGCTGTAAAAACCACAGGAAATGCTTGAAACTAAAAACAGGCAACAGGACGCCCCTAAATAATCTCATTTGGTTTGACAGCGTATAAAATGAATATTACAGAAGACGGCTTGGCCTGAAGGTACTAGCAGACTGATGTCTTTGTCAAATGGCCTGGCATGCTTAATGGGATGAGAAAAGGCTAATCTGATTCTATATCAGACAGGCGCTAGGGGCATCCCATTTAGCCACCCACGGTTTTGCAGCGACTTAAAGGCAAACACTTTGCTTCACTCAATGCTGGCAACTTTAGAATACAATCAATAGAAAGATTGGACGCACATGGCACATCACCACATCGCCGTCTCCATTGGCTTCTTGTCAAGTCCTTTATCAACTACAAGATCATCCCCCTCACTTACATCTTTGCATTCAACACATGGAGCAACTTTTGCATCATGGAGGCGTTGTTGGCCGTTTTCCAGGCAATTTTAGTCAAATTTTACAGACATATGCTAATTAGATCTATAAAAGTTTGTACCAAGTTTGGTAGTGATTCGGCAAAATACCATTAAGTTACAGTGTTTTGAGCTATGATAGAACGTTCAAATCAATGCACAGAGTAAGGGTGCATATTTTTTTCCATAATGTTCGCCCTTTTGTGTGCAGCGGTTGAGGAGTAGACACAGAAAATGAACATTCAAGTGATCACAAGAGGCCTTGTACAATGACATCTCATTACATCGTGCATCCATGCGACTCGCCAAACTTTACCAGCCCACCTCTTTGAGGGTGCATGTATCTACGTGTGCGTTCATCCTATTCTGCCGGAGCGCCACAGATCCCAGCGATTGATACTATTGAGCCAGCCAATTAAAGTGACAGAGGAAAGCATGATAAAGCTGACGGATGCTCCGGGCGTATTGCATGCGTAGGAGAGAAATCGCAGGCTTACAGCTGAACGCACAATCACATGCGGGTGTATACATGTAGGCATGTACATGTAAATGCAAATGAGCATAAAAATACACATTAGGAAGGGGTTTGGGGGGCATGCATGAATCTGTAATTGCTGCTCTGTTGGTATCATGGTGTTCCATTGCTCGTGTTATGTTTGCTCGCTGGAGAATTTCCCCTGTCGCGCTTTAAGAAGGAGGCAGTCAAAGTTAAACTACTTCAGGATGACTTGTTAAAGCTCACTTTCTTGACGCACCAACCTTAAAAGGAGGCATACATAATTCCAAAAAACACACTGTACTTTCCGTCCTCATGCACAGGCATGCACGGACGTCTCCCAAGAAGCTGACAAAGTCTGTAGAACGGGAAGATTAATGAGGCGCACCTTGGGAAACGCTCATCCGGCGCCCTGGCATACAGTGAATGCAACGGTCACACTACAGCCCTCAGATTAGTGCCTCGGTCATCGGCAACATCACTACCAGCTTTATGAGAATGGACTTATATTGCTGATGCCAAAAGAGGGTGAATTCTTACGACAAAAATGTAAACATTAGGATATAGTATCAGTATTGAGTTCAGCCAACTTTAGAACAAGAATGTCAGTTTTAAATTGCAGGACTTAATATGACCAGATCAAAATAAGAAAATTAAAAAAAAACTTGTAATTTATGGTAAAAAAAATTCAATATGGCCAGTTCATAGATACGGTATATGGCTTGATCAAAAATTAAAATATCAAAGAAACTTTCAACGTATGGGGGGTAAAACATTCAATCAGCATAAATCATTATGGCCACTTCACACATACAGGTATGGCTTCATCGTGATAAAAAACCTTCAATATATGGGGGATAATTTTAATCAGACATGAATCGTGTGTATTGCATCACAGTCAACCTTAGAGGAAGCGTGCTTCAATCATCATGACCAGTTCATACATCAGAAGTCAAAGCTGTTTGTATGCATGAGTGTGCATGGAAGTGCCTTCATGGGATGCAAAAACCCCTTAAAAATGTGCTCAATTTTTTTTTTTTTTTTTTACAAAAACAGCCTAAAAAGTGATGCAGCATCTTAAAATAACAGACCCTGAGGGATGAACATGTGTTGGTGTCACCACCACTTGGTGCACCTGTAACCTGGCAGGTGATCATGCTGGTTTAAAAACAAAACAAACAAAAAACAGTACAGCTAACAAAAATGAGACTAAAAAGAAATACTTACGGGTTGTTGGCAAAGCTCCATGCACTCCGTTGACGTTGCAGAAAATCCACAAAGCTGCCATCAGGAACAACAACGTCAGTCCTCCGACAGGACGGTGCATCTTCACGGATGCTGATGAGACCAGGAGAGGGAAGGGAGGAGAAGAAAAAAAATACTAGAAGAGTGGTGGTGCTGGAAGGCTGCTTGGCAGTTGCAGACTGGACAGAAGTGATGCTGCGCCTGCACTCTGCTGTTGTTTCCCCGCTCTCCTCTAACAGTTCAACGCAGTGATGCAATGACGCTCAGGGGAGAAACAGTGGAGTGAGACGCCACGAGCTCCACTGGTTCGAGGAAGCATGTCAGTGCGCAGCTGATAGCGGCGCTCCGGTGCGCTGTCCGTGGTGCTGAACTTCTCTCTCTCTCTCTCTCTCTCTCTCTCTCTCTCTCTCTCTCTCTCTCTCTCTCCCTCTCTCCCTCTCTCCAAATGCCTCCGCTTGTCTTCCAGCTACACACTGCCCCCTCCTTCTCCAAGAGGTGGTAGCCTATTGTTACAAAGACAGAAAAAGTCTCATTTAATCTGTTTGTAACCCTCAAAGTCCTTAAAATTACACTCCAAATTCAAACAGATTCCCCAAAACTGCTGATGAGGAAATATTTGATGTTTAACCTTTAAAAGCAGTGCTTCTTAATATTTGTTTTTGTTACAACCCCCCCAGAAAAATTAAACCATTTCGCGCACCCCTCCCTCACAACTCTAAATAGAATGTGTCTATGCAATTGCTATAAATACACCTCTGCGTAATATTGATCCCTAACATTATAGAAAACAAAAAGAATAAATAGACCATCCATTTTTCTACCGCTTTTCCCGTTCGGGGTCGTGGGGGGTGCTGGAGCCTATCTTAGCTGCATTCGGGCAGAATGCGGGATACACCCTGGACAAGTCGCCACCTCATCGCAGGGCAGAAATAGACCAACTTACAACAAAACAACCTGGTAACACTTTAGTATGGGGAACATATTCACCACTAACCCTTGTGTGGTGTTCGGGTCTGTGGGACCCGTTTTCATTTTTTATTAAAAGAAAAATTATACAATTAATAGATTTTTCAAACTGAGACTCACTGACTTTGGCTCATTTTCTGTGTAGAACATATATCAGAATACATATTTAATGACCACACACCAAATACCCCCCTACACATTTCTATTACATATAAGATGTCCGGGTCCACTGGACCCGGGGCTAATAGAAGTGTGGAAATTGATGTTCCGTGTACCACACACACACACACACACACACACACACACACACACACACACACACACACACACACACACACACACACACACACACACACAACAGGCCTAGACAGGGGGAGGACAGAGTGTAGGTACACAGAACATCAGATTGCCAAATGTGCAAGAAAATGAGAGCAGACAGCATTGAAAAACAATGTTGCAACCTTGTGTGGGAACCGCAGCTGCAGATACATTTTCATAGTGTTGTTACTCAGCCAGCGTCTGTGGGTCTGATGGACCCGTTGCATTTTGTGGCTTTTAATGCCTCACAATCAAACATTTTTATGTTAAAATACTGAACAGATGTTTATTGGGATAAGGTAAACATCTGTTCAGTATTTTAACATAAAAGTGTTTATTGGGATAAGGTAAACATATGTTCAGTATTTTAACATAAAAGTGTTTGATTGTGAGGCATTAAAAGCCACAAAATGCAACGGGTCCATCAGACCCACAAACGCTGGCTGAGTAACAACAATATGAACGTTACACAAGGGTTAATTCGTTGCTTATTAGTATGGGGAACATATTCTAATTAACAAAGACCTAATTTAGAGTTATTTGGACACTAGGGGAACATATAAGGGTTAGGGTTACTAATAAGCAATAATTCTGAGTTTATTGAGGGAAGACTCTTAGTTAATGGCTTACTGGTTGTATAATAAGGCCATGCAGAATAATGCATTAATAAGTACTTAATAATGACTAATAAAGAGCCAATGTGTTACTAATTTGTTTGCATGTTAATAAGCAACTAATTAATGGTGAATATGTTCCCCATACTAAAGTGTTACCAAAAACCTTTATTGACATTGTTTTTTTAGTCTTTAACAGAGAAGATTAAGTGCATCAATTTGCCTGAAATGTAAAACAAAATGTACCCTTATTCAAACTATAAAAAAATTTTGACCGACTTCAACCAATTGATCGTGAACAATAAACTCAAACATTAATGAATTATGATTGATCCGCAACATCAACTCAAAAGCACAATATTTAAAATACTTAAGCAAAACAAAAATTAACAGAATGTGTGCTGATTATTTTTTAATGGCTAAAATGAGCATGTTTTGTAGTGCCCCTGGTATCACACTGCGCCCCAATATTTGAGAAGGACAGTTTTAAAGTCCAGTGTATTTACATAAATTCAGCTTATTTTCCCTGTTCAAAAAATACACAAAAAGGTGCAGGTGCATCTCAATAAATTAGAGTATATTTGAAAAGTTCAATTCAAAAAGGGAAAAATTCATGCTGTGTGTGTGTGTGTGTGTGTGTGTGTGTGTGTGTGTGTGTGTGTGTGTGTGTGTGTGTGTGTGTGTGTGTGTGTGTGTGTGTGTGTGTGTGTGTGTGTGTGTGTGTGTGTGTGTGTGTGTTTCATGAAGTTTGGTTCTTTTATGAATTTATTATGAATTTATTATGGGTCTACTGAAAATGTGACCAAATCTGATGAGTCAGAAGTATACATACAGCAATGTTAATATTTGGTTACATGTCCCTTGGCAAGTTTCACTGCAATCAGGCGCTTTTGGTTGCCATCCACAAGCTTCTGGCAAGCTTCTGGTTGAATTTTTGACCACTCCTCTTGACAAAATTTGTGCAGTTCAGCTAAATGTTTTGGTTTCCTGTCATGGACTTGTTTCTTCAGCATTGTCCACACGTTTAAGTCAGGACTTTGGGAAGGCCATTCTAAAGCCTTGAAGCGGCCACAATTGTTCCACCATAGGCAGCCTGAATAATTACAGACCAGTGGCATTAACGCTGTTGTCTCCACCACCTGCCTCTCTCAGAACTTTGATCAACCACCACTCATATCCCATCGTCAAATTTGTGGATGTCAATGCAGTAATGGGCCTTATCTCCTGTGGCGATGAAAGATATACAGGGAGGAAGTGTGAGGTGTATAAAACATCACAACCTCTTCCACTATCTTTTTAAAAATGCATATCTCGTTTTTCTATGGGTGTATGATTAACTGAAATATTCTAGTCTATATTTTATAGTTGTGTTACAGTATGATCTTACATTTTATGGTTCTTATTGTTGCCTAATAATGCTGTTTGCATTTTTTGCACTGAGGGTGATGAGCACCACGCCACCTTTGTTGGTGCAATGCACAATGACTGTAAAAGGTAATTTATTCATCTACTCGCTAATTTAAGGTTTATCTTGTTGTACCATGGTTCTATCTACGCTTCTGTTAAAATATAATGAGCAACTATTCTTCTGTTTGGATACTTTACATTACTTTCCGGCGATACTACACATTTGAGTATTGCTCCAATACCAAGTAGTTACAGGGGAAGTATTGGTCATGTTGATGCTGAGACTTAATTTTTTTCAAGATCATTGAACAATTTCATTTCTGATCACATTCATAATCTAACAAAAAAGGATGGCAGTGTGACAATATCAATTAAAATATTTAGATAACTTCCATATTTCCTACTACATACAATAATTTGAGCAAAACAAGGCCAATATTGCAAAATAAGGGAATACAATTAATTATATATATATATATATATATATATATATATATATATATATATATATATATATATATATATATATATATATATTAGGGATGTCCGATAATGGCTTTTTGCCGATATCCGATATTCCGATATTGCCCAACTCTTAATTACCGATACCGATATCAACCGATACCGATATATACAGTCGTGGAATTAACACATTATTATGCCTAATTTGGACAACCAGGTATGGTGAAGATAAGGTCCTTTTTAAAAAATTAATAAAATAAGATAAATAAATTAAACACATTTTCTTGAATAAAAAAGAAAGTAAAACAATATAAAAACAGTTACATAGAAACTAGTAAGGAATGAAAATGACTAAACTGTAAACAGTTAAAGGTTAGTACTATTAGTGGACCAGCAGCACGCACAATCATGTGTGCTTTCAGACTGTATCCTTTGCAGACTGTATTGATATATATTGATATATAATGCCGCCTTCCGCCCAATTGTAGCTGAGATAGGCTCCAGCGCCCCCCGCGACCCCAAAGGGAATAAGCGGTAGAAAATGGATGGATGGATGGATGATATATGATGTAGGAACCAGAAATATTAATAACAGAAAGAAACAACCTTTTGTGTGAATGAGTGTGAATGGGGGAGGGAGTTTTTTTGGGTTGGTGCACTAATTGTAAGTGTATCTTTTGTTTTTTATGTTCATTTAATAAAATAAAAATACAAAAAAAAAAAAAAAAAAACGATACCGATAATAAAAAAAGCGACACCGATAATATCCGATATTACATTTTAAAGCATTTATCGGCCGATAATATCAGCAGGCCGATATTATCGGCCATCTCGAATATATATATATATATATATATATATATATATATATATATATATATATATATATATATATATATATATATATTAGGGCTGTAACAACTAATCGATTAAATCGATTAAAATCGATTACCAAAATAGTTGGCGATTAATTTAGTCATCGATTCGTTGGAACTATGCAATGCGCATGCGCGGGGGCTTTTTTTTGTTTTTTTGTTTTTGTTTTTTTTTGTTTTATAAACATTTATTTATAAACTGCAACATTTACAAACAGCTGAGAAACAATAATCAAAATAAGTACAAAAACAGTACAAAACAGCGCCAGGGCATCGCTGAGGCTACGTCTCATGAGTTGGCGTAAGCTAGCCAATGATGTGTCATGTGCAGCTCACGTGACGACGGCGTCTCCTTTGCTGGAAAATTTCGAAAAATGGCGCAGGAAAACACTACCGATAGTTTAGCGGAGAAACATCTTGAGGTTATTGCTTCAATGGAGAAAAGTGTACGACCTAAGTCGTCAAAAGTGTGGGAACACTTCACTTTAAAGACTTCAAAGAAGACCGTTTCCTGCAAAATGGCACGGAAGTACAACATTGCTTCAGAAGCACCTGAAAAGGAAACATGTTGGAGCCATGGATGAAGGGAAGAACTCACAGTACGTAACTTTTTAAGTCCATAGTGGCAACAAGCATTCATGAGTTCAGCTTTTTTGTGAGTAACGTTAAAGTTATGCCTTTGTTGCAACGCGGGGCTGATAATGTGTCTCCGGCACATTTTAATCCGTTTTGAGAGAGAAAACGCACGGTTACCAATTTGGAAATAAACGTAACGGACAGAAATATCTCAGGTTGGTTTCATAATGGATCAATGTAGCCGGGCTGATAAAGCTATATAAATATATTTAGATTTGAGTGACACTTTAGCGTAACTAAACGTTATGAAGGTGCTGGAATATTTCATGCTATTATTCAGAGGCAGCCTAAAATGAATCTTTTATTATTCACAACAGAAACGTGTACAATATCTGATTCAGTTCTGATCTGATGAGTTACATTTCTGTGTTATTGTTGGTGTATGCTGCACCCCCAATGTCCACAACATGGTGCCAGTATGCTGGTTTTTTTCAATAAAATACTGGAAAGGATAGAAATGTAGTGTGTCTCTTTTATAAGATTATTAATCGATTAATCGAAGTAATAATCGACAGATTAATCGATTATCAAATTAATCGTTAGTTGCAGCCCTAATATATATATATATATATATATATATATATATATATATATATATATATATATATATATATATATATATATATATATATATATACATACATATATACACTTATACTTGCTTGCTTATGGTTGTTCATCGAGTCCGATGACGACATCCACTTCTATCGGTGAGTTCGTTGGTGGCTGTATGTATATATATCATCAGCCTGGAGGTTGGGTGTTCCAACAGGACAATGACCCCAAACACATGTCAAAAATGGTAAAAGAATGGCTAAATCAGGCTAGAATGATGGTTTTGGAATGGCCTTCCCAAAGTCCTGACTAAACGTTTGGACAATGCTGAAGAAACAAATCCATGTCAGAAAACCAAACACATTTAGCTGAACTGCACCAATTGTGTTAAGAGGAGTGGTAAACAATTCAACAAGAAGCTTGCCAGAAGTTTGTGGATGGCTACCAAAAGCGTCTTATTGCAGTGAAACTTGCCAAGGGACATGTAACCAAATATTAACATTGCTGTATGTATACTTTTGACCCAGCAGATTTGGTCACATTTTCAGTAGAACCATTATTAATTCATAAAAGAACTAAACTTCATGAATGTTTTTTGTGACAAACAATTATGTGCTCCAATCACTCTATCACAAAAAAATAAGAGTTTTAGAAATTATTGGAAACTCAAGACAGCCATGACATTATGTTCTTTACAAGTGTATGTAAACTTTTGATCGTGACTGTATATCCTGGTGTAGATTTTACTCCATACCATCCCTCCATCCCTAATGTCAATAAAGTTCCTACCCTTATATAAGGCTTCAAATGAGACCTATAATGATTGTAGGTTATATTTAAAACCATTCCATGTGGTCTTTATAAGATGTATCGGATATGCTTTTAAGTGGCATTTATTTCACCACATGTCAAACGTTGGTGGTATTATGCGCATGCTAAGATTAGGGAAAAATATGACTTGATCCTACTTTCTCTTGTAGGTCCCCAAACTCAGATGGCCTCAGGTTGCTGATAGGTTTACTAAATGTCCAAATAAGTATGTCCACCTCTCAGCCAGACTGCAAAAACCCGTCGGGAAAGACACCCAAAACTGCGCGCAATCTCATGCCTAAATGCATGAACCTCATGATTGTTTAACACGAGTGTCCAACATTGTAACAACATTTATAAATCAGAAAAAACTAAACTCATCATAGGTCCCCTTTATCTTGATGATTTACTTACAGTTATAAAAGTCCAAATGGAATGACTTAACATAAAAACAAAAACTCAAAATATGTCAAATTTCAATATTGTAAACTATTGGTTTGTGCTTTTGGTCACTTTGAAGTCTGAATGAATATTTTGAAATTAAATGATTTTTGCACAATTGGCAGATTTATTTAGATGCTTTGTTTGTTATGTTTATTATCTATATAGATATTTACATAAATAGTAGTAGCGCTGTTGTAAATATAAGTATAATTATTTCATTATTATTATTTATATTAGGCCTTGAGATGGGAAAATGTCAACATTTTTTTTTTAATGTGTTTTCTTCTACCAAACGGATGTTTGCTGCTTGCTTTAAATGGCAAAGAAAAAAAAACAGCACCATATCTGGTGTGCAAATACTACAGTATAAAAACCAAAAATAAGAAGCCGGTATTTCAAATAGAAATATCAAAGGGTTTTGCTGGTTTACATTAAGATACATGTGGGGTTCCTCATGCTTTTCAGCAAATAATTGTTTGTTGTGGGCAAATATGTTGCTTTGGTATGGCATTGGTTTTTAAGTTGAGTTATGGGACAGAGTTGTTTTGAAAAGTAATATCCTCTAGATTTACAGTAGAAAGGGGTTGCATATGACCCCATGCGTCATGGTTTTCCTGACATATGAAACGTGACAAATTGGGGGGGTTGCACTATCCACTTTCGCCACCAGATGGTAGTAGAGTGTTGAATATCTTAAAATGTGTTTTGTGGCAATCCAAACATAGACCACAACGTCAATTGCTATGTAGAGTGGCACTTTCCATAATTTTCAGCAGACTGCATTGCAAAGTGATTAACCCCCCCTTTTCCTCTCATGGAAGATCCACCTAAGAATGGGGCCACATGAATCCCTTCCCTATTGTACACCTACAGTCTTTAGCAACACCCTAAAAAAGGCTAAACACCATACAATCTTAAGAACAGCAGGGATATTTGTCATGTTTCAAAGGTAATTAATTCTAACACATTGATCCTATTCTTGGCAACATAGAAACATATGTTTCGCATAGGAAGAAAACAATATGTACAATTAAATGGCAACATATTGAGGCAGGGGAATATTGCAAGTGTCAACACAAAAAAATGTGATGGTTGAATGAATTATCAGTGATAGAAGTGGAGAAGGGTGAATCAAAACTTACACAGAAGCTCCCAGCATGTCCATAACCTGGGAAACGTCTCCAAATGGTGTTAATTTAAAGAAAACTTCTCCCCACCAATGGAAGTTGAAATAATATGTCCCAACAAGGGTATGAACACATACCAACAGAACAGGAGCGGAAGTACACAGGGAGCAATTAACTAAATGAGCCACAGGCTTGGAGAGACATTCAAAAGGGGAAGTAAACAGGAAATAAAGTTTGTAGTCACACACGCACAAGAAAGCACTTCACAATAAAACAGACACCTGCCAAAAACGAACAAAGTGACAGACTTTGAAACACATAGTAGAAGCAGAACTTTAAAATGAAACTGGACTAAAATGACTGTGTCTCAAATTAAATACTTCCATCAATATGTAAACTCGTACTTAGTTCGTCATGGCACATATTTTGTTGTACCGTAGCTTGATACATTTTGCCATACAAGTATGGAACACGCAAAAAAAAGAAAGTAAAATAAGCCTAAAACAGGAAGTAGACCTTTCAAACCAAAAGGCTTGGTCGCCTGAGCTGTATCTCCACCAACTGACATACTAAAATGGTTTCTTTATTGTCTCATATAATTTTCCACAGTAACTTCAACACCCCGCAAATGTGCCAGCATTTTTATTTTTTATTAACGATGAGCACAAATGTATTTGTCAATATGACATGCATGGTAATTTTTAACCATCAGTCATCATGATAGCGAACCAACAAAAAAAATGATTAGAGCTGTGATGAATCTCCAAGGGGACATTGTTGTTGTTTGTTCTGGTTATGGATCCCATTATGGAGCATAATAATAATAATAATAATAATAATAATATGTGATAGAGTAAGTATTCTTACAGATTATGTAAACCCTGCCATTTTGCATTAGGCAACGTGTTACTACAACCACATTCAAAGCAATAACAATGTATATGCTGCAATAAACATTTTGGTATATTTACTAGCGGAGCACTGTTGAATATTAGAGGAGGAGCTGAACTCCTTCTACGCCCGCTTTGAGGTAACACCATCGGAAGCAGTCACACTTCACTCAGTAGCAACACCTCACCCAACAGCCACACCTCAATCAGCAGTCACACCTCACTCGGCAGACCACAGCAGCCTCACCCTTTCAGTGACGGAACACGAGGTCAGACGCACACTGAAAGCCGTGAACCCGAGGAAGGCTGCGGGACCGGACGGCGTCTCCGGACGGGTGCTGAGAGACTGCGCTAATCAGCTGGCTGGTGTCCTCACCGACATCTTCAACCGGTCCCTGTCCCAGGCCACCGTCCCATCCTGCCTGAAAACCTCCACCATCATCCCGGTCCCCAAAAAGAAAAACACTGTCAGCTGTCTGAACGACTACCGGCCAGTGGCACTCACTTCCATCACAATGAAGTGTTTCGAGAAACTGGTCCGGACCCACATCCTCTCATCCCTACTGCCCGCATTGGACCCCCATCAGTTTGCCTACCGAGCCAACAGGTCTACGGAGGACGCCATCGCTACGGCTCCCCACTCCGCCATGTCCCACATGGAGGGGGGGAGGCTATGTACGGCTGCTCTTTGTAGACTTCAGCTCTGCATTTAATACCATCTTACCTGACAGACTGGTGACCAAGCTAGCAGACCTCGGAATATCCAACCCCACCTGTCTCTGGATTAAAGACTTCCTGACTGACCGCCATCAGAGGGTGAGGATGGGTACCCACACCTCCACAGCCCTCAGCCTCAGCACCGGCTCACCTCAGGGCTGCGTGCTGAGCCCCCTGCTCTACTCACTCTACACCCACGACTTCACAGCCACCCACCCCGGCAATAACATCATAAAGTTTGCCGATGACACAACGGTGGTGGGCTGCATCTCTGGGGTCGACGAGACGGCATACCGGGACGAGGTGGAGCAGCTGGCAGTGTTGAGCAGGGTGAACAACCTGAAGCTGAACCAGCTCAAGACCCAGGAAGTGATCTTGGACAGCAGGAGGAGAAAAACTACCATACAGCCCCTGTACATCGACGGGGGCTGTGTGGAAAGAGTCTCATCCCTACGCTTCCTGGGAGTTCACCTGGATGAGGACCTGTCCTGGAGGACCAACACCACGGCCATCGTCAAGAGGGCACAGCAGAGGCTCTACTTCTTGAGAGTACTCAGGAATCTCCACCTGAGACAGGATCTGCTGGTGTCCTTCTACCGCTGTTCTGTGGAGAGCATCCTCACATACTGCATCTGCGTATGGTTCTGCAGCTGCACAGCAGCAGAGAGGAAAGCTCTCCAGAGGGTCGTCAACTCGGCCCAAAAAATCATCGGGTGCCCCCTCCCCTCCCTGGAAGAACTGTATAACTCCCGCTGCCTGAAGAAGGCAGCCAACATACTCAAGGACCCATCCCACCCCGGCAACAGCCACTTCGATCGGCCGCCTTCCGGCAGACGTTTCAGAACCATGCGAACCCGCACAAATAGACTCAGGAACAGTTTCTACCCCCGGGCCATAACTGCACTAAACGCAGCTAAATTGTACAAAAAACAAAAAACAAAAACTCCCTCACGTGCAACATGAGGAAGCCACCGGTCAATCACGATCCGGGACTGTGCAATCAGCGATTACATGCCAACTGGACAATATTTATCATATTTATTCACACAATTAATCCACAATAAAAAGCCTGCACAGCATTGGAGGTAGGAAATGCTGACTCCCACCCCCTTAGCACACTGGGATTCAGCATTACTCCTCTCTAGTCACTTTATACTTTTTACTGTCTCGTTTTCTTTTACATTGCCTCCTAGAGTGGTCTTAGGCCACATTGTATATTGCATATTGTGTATATTGTGTTGTTTTTGTATATTGTGTGGTTTCTTCTTTTTAAAAAATGCAAAGCAACTCAGGGAAGCAATCTAAATTCCGTTGGACCTGTACCTGTACATGCACAATGACAATAAAGATCATTCATTCATTCATTCATTCATTATGGGACACATAAATTACTGCATGTAAACAAAAACAGTGACAGTTAAAGTAGGCACATACTGAGGCCAAACACAATTATATTTCTGCTGGTGTTTTGTTTTATTTTGTCAGAATATTCCAGCAAATAGCTTACGAAATACAATGAGCTGATATTTTAACCACCAAAAAAGGTCTATAGTCATTCCGAATGAATAATTCCAACCCCATCAGTCTCAACTGTGACACATTCTGTTTAGTTCCGCACGCTATTCACACAATACCAGGAAGACGGTGGTGCAATTCACTCCCATGAGAAACCGAGCGGAATTACCTTATGCTAATTAACGACCTTTCGTGTCAATCGTTGCAGAGGACAATTTACATACACTGAAAATAGAACAAAATCTACATTTGTGTAAAACTGCTTGTTTTCTGCGCCTTGCCAAACAAATCACTGCGCGTGTCGTACAAACCACGCTGCGGTATGTTAATCAACATGAGAATGTGTCTTTGGTCTTCATCTGTCGGTGCGGCTGCTATAAAGTGTTTTGGATCTTTCAGGGTTTTTTTGAAGACTCCAAAAACCTCCAGGGGAAATTCTTCTTGGCATGCATATTCTCCTAGCATCCACCCACGAGTTTAATCAAACAGGTCAGAATTCCCTTTCTTGTAACAACAGAGAATCCACAACATCACACTGGAAAAGCGGCATTAGAAAATCTACACCCAAAAGCAAAGGTACTGTTAAAAATCAACAGCAGTAATGAGACAATATTACAAATCTTACTCAGGGGCGTAGCACTAAATTCTGAGCCTCCTTACACAAGACTCCCTAAGACCCCCCATCCCACGCCAAACCTAACGCGGCCATACTTGGTATGTTTAAGTGCACTAAAAATGTATTATTGCATGGATTTGGTTGAAACATGTCAGGACGAGGAGTTTTTTGCAGCTTACTGCGAGGATTGTTTTCCCGGGATGCAATCGGACTAGACCGGACAAGGCTTGCAGGTAAAAACATGATTTCATCTCTCTATAAAGGGGTACAAACAAAAAGCGCTCACAAGGCGAAGGCACAAACTTGGCGCAGGGAACAAAACTAACACTTTAACGTAAATTATGAACATAAAACAAACAACACATGAAAAGAACATGTACAGAGCAGTCAAAGAACATCAGCATGAAACTATCAATGTCGCCAGCACGACTAACTGGCAAAACAGGCTTAAATAGTAGTCTCTGATTAGAGCAGGTGCGTGAGTCAAACACATGAGGCAGGTGAAAGTAATGAGTCGTCATGGAAACTAAAACAAACAGGGGTGCACAAAAACAGGACCTATGGAGTCCAAAACTAACAGAACATAACTAAACAAAACATGATCTAGACCACAGATCATGACAAAACCAGCTTTTTAAAACACATGTAAGAACTAATCAGGGAATTAACATATCTAGAAAATATCTAAATACACTTTCCTAAATATAACAACTTCAATATGAACTGGCTAGAATGTGAATTTAAATAATTGTTCTTCACTGAAATATGATTATAAATCTGTCAAGTTTACCTTTAATTCAGAGTGTAGATAGCTGATACACGTACTGCAGTGGATAATATAAATCATAACAATATATATTAGGGTTGTACGGTAGTACCGCAATACTAATAGATCATATTCGGTACTATACCGCCTCTTAAAGTACCGGACCACCACCCGTCGTGTGTTGTAATTACTTCTAAATCACTAATCCTTGTCTCCATGGCGACTAATATAATATAATTATTTCAAGCATCATCCCTGTAGGACGAGTGACAATTGTCCCTGCTTTACTGCACACCTCAATACACCAGAGTCATAACATTGAGAGTGTTAAAAGTGCTCTCTAATTGGCAAAGATCAAATGTCACTATGTCTGTTCTTTAAACATCAAGAAGATTACTTTACATTTAAAAACACTGTACATGAATGAATGAAGAGCATACTTAGTCAACAGCCATACATGTCAAACTAAGGGTGGCTGTATGAGCAACTGTCATAATCATGTGCCATATAGTGAAACCATAGTAAACAACAATAACAAACACATTTTGGGGAAATATTTGGACCGCAACACAACATAAACACTACAGAACAAATTCACAGAATTCCCTGCAGCACCAACTCTTCCGGGACGCTACAATATAAACAAACGCCATTGGTGGATCTACACCTAACATCCACTGTAGTGATACCAAGTGCAATAGCGTATCTAGTCGATACTACAGTGATTACATTGATATTTTTTATCGTCACTAAATCTTTTTTCCTTTTTTAAATGTATATTATGTTTATAAACTCAGGAAATATGTCCCTGGACACATGAGGACTTTGAATACCGAAAAGTACCGGAATAAATATTGGTATTGGTACAACACTAATATATAATCTAGAGCTAGACTCTCTGGCTGTGGTGAAAGAGAGGAGAAGTCTGGCAAAACTCCTAGCCATTATGGACAACACCTCCCACCCACTACACTCGGACCTTGCAGAGAGAATGAGCACGTTCAGTGGAAGGCTCAGACTACCAAAATGCAACACGGAACGACACAGGAGGTCCTTCATACTGACAGCCATTAGACTGTATAATGCACATGTTCCTTGACTGCACTTAAATGTAGAGTATAATGTAGTATATGTAGAATATATGTATATTATTTATATATTATATATTATATATATATATATATATATATATATATATATATATATATATATATATATATATATATATATATATATATATATATATATATATATATATATATATATATATATATATATATATATATATATATATATTATATTATTTATTATTATTCTTGTCTATTGTGAGTGAACTGTGGTGCTGAATTTCCCCCAGGGATCAATAAAGTACTTTCTCTCTTTCTAATCATTAATATTATTATTGCATCTCTTTGAGTCAATGTCCCTCTGTCTTTGAAAGCTAGTGACGCCTCAGTTTCAACGTTAATCTAGAGTCTTTGAATGCACCACAGGTGGGCATCAAAATGCAAGAGTGAAACATAATAATGCCACAAATAGATTTATAATATGTTTTACCTTTCTTCTAGCACTTAATCCTTGTTTAAAAATCCTGGTGCTGTGTGTGAATGCTTAAAGGTGAGCTTTGATGACTGTATGACGTATGTGTTGAGTAAAGTGTACAAAGTTATGTAGCCTTAGACATTCTTAATTGTATTCAAACAAACTTAGTATTAAACTTTTACGGCTGTATTAATTTTATGTGAACACCTTTTAACATTTATGACATATTTATGATGCTTCTGCTCACATTACTTTTGAGTTGATGGGCATGTTTATGCCTTCCATGCAACTTTCCTGACTTGGAGTTGGTCTGTCAAGTTTTATCATGCAAAATGGTAGTAACTGTTATTGTCTGGTAGCTATGATGGAAAACAGAATTAAATATACGTACATCTACATTTTGTTACGTGCTTGTACAGTGGTCCAACCCTCAGGGTGTGAGGTTTACTTCATTTTCCACCTTGGCTGGAATATGTTAAACAACCCATAGCACACTGTAGGCTTCGACTTTGTGGATTATTTTGTGTATTTTTGTTTATTTCTATCGTGCAAAGTAACTGCAGCAAGGAGGGAATCCATTGATTAAAAAAACAAATCAGTGCAGGGTATTCTTGCATGGCTTGCGTGTGTGCTAAGGGGCCAGTGCTGAAAGCCTGAATCAGTGGAACCAAAAAGTTTATTTCAAAACCGAGCAAAAGGAACAGAATAAACTACAATTATACAATGACAACAATGAATAAATGCATGTGTTCATGTTGTGCAACACTTTTTATATCCAAAGCCTCTTTCTTCAAAAACTTTTTTTTCCCTCTTGGAAAGAAACAATAACCAAGACGGACACAATCTTCTCTTACAAGCAAGACTGGCCTTTTAATAATGTCACTGCATAATTGGTTTGTGAAACATTCAGTGGCCCTAACTGAATGAGCCTCAAGGAATACACGAGCGAGAGAGAAGAGAGGAGGGAAAATCCAGGCAGAGCGAGGAATAATGCCACCGATAGAAATCAGACATCAGACTACCCTTCAGTGTCACTCCATAACTGTCTTTCACTCCAATGTGATTAACTTCCGAAGAGACTAACAGCTTTTCAATAAAAGTGATGAGCACATAAAAAGGATTCGACTTAGGTTATTTTTTAGTAATAGTAATGTTCATTAAGTGTGGTTAGAAGATGACTAGGAAAAATGGAAACTAGTGTATTTGTTACGGTCTTGTTTTGGCGTTTTTTGGTCTGGACTCCAGGATGCAGAGCAATAAAGAACAAGTGCAGGGAAAAGCCATTTTTCTATGGCACAAAAAATAAGGCACAGAAAAAGAAATCTAGTGCAGCAGGGAAGTGTACCGAAGACAAACACTTGTCAAGGTACAAAGCACAATCATCCAGCACCAGCAAGGAGCAACAGGTGAAACTAAATAGGCTTGATTAAGTAATGGGAAATGGGTGTACTGGCAGGAAATAGAACGATCGCCTTCGACTTTGGGGCTGCGTTTTGTGCATTTTGTCATGCCTTCTTCATAACAAGGGTGAGTCCATAGCGTGATAAATGGTGATTAAATGAATGTGTTTGATTTAATGTGAACAACGTAATTAGTCAACCGTCACCTGTTTGCCAATTTAATTGGCGGCATTTTAAGCTTGCGAACCCGTAAAATCCGTAAATTAGCCACAGTGGTACTATTGCTAATGTGCCTTTTTGACACTATCGCCTTTTGTTCTATTTGCCATCAAACACTGACCTCACATTAAAGAAGACTTGGTAGAAAATGGATGGACGGATGGATGAACTGTTTTCAGTCTTTGCATAAAGTGGGATCCACACCTTGCCAAACGTAACACACAGCTTTTTATGAAGCACAGGGTTCAAATTGTGGGGATGAAAGTAACGGCTTATAGTGCGAAAATGACAGCAGTATAATATTCCTTTGTGTGGTTACCCGCTAATTTATATGTATGAATCTCAAAAACACAAATAAAAGACACAAAAATACAGTCTTATATTTGGATAATTTTCAGAGTCGTGCATGGTTTGAATTTGGACGGTTATCTTTCCATTGCGGTTCCGATTCCGGTTCCTCGTTTCGATTATGGTTTCAAGCTATTCTCGATTGTGACTTTTTTAAGAGGCATGGTCAAAAATGTACTTACGGGGCTATTTTCAACCTATATACAGTATAAATATACTAGCTTAGCTATTAGCTAGTCTGCTCCTGGTGGGTTTTACTTTGTGTGTAACATGTTTAGCCTTGTCTTTCAGTCCTCCAGTGATAATGTTACCTGTAAGAAATAAAGTTTATTTGCCACTACAAACGATTATTGACTTGGGAGAGTAGCTCCACGCTGACTATGAAGATACAGCTAGCTGCTGTGGAGATCATTTTACCAGGTGACGGATTGAGTATTGAAAATAAGAAACATTGTTTAAAAATTTGGACGATTCCAGGAGAATCGGAATGTAAGACCCATGAACGCCCAACCCTACAGCAGTAATGTGTCATGCTGTCAAACTTTTTTTTTTTTTCCCAATCAGATTGATCACACTTTGATTTTTGATCTATTACAAATAATCACTATTAATTATTTGCTTACATCATTTAAATTAACTTTAAAAATAGTTTAACATGTTGACACAAATTCAATTTTATTGACAGGATATCACACAGGAGCATTTTTAAATATGTTTTATTTGAATGTCATTTATTTGCACAAAACTTGGTAACATTACAGTATAAAGTGCACATTTTGAACCATTCTGCACTGATATTGCAAATATGGTGCTGATGGACTAACCACATCCATAAACACAACTTTGACGAGTGCACTCAAAATAAATTGCGTAATTAATCTGTGTTTATTCATGCTAACAGTCCTAGAAATTTTTGAAAGTTGAGTTGACACTTTTTCAACCTATATAGTTTATCTATTCTGATATAGCGCATGTCACATCAACAGTTTCCAAGTACAATTCAATCGCACTCAGTGAACACAGGCCCTGAAATTGAAAACACTGATTGCATTATTAGTCGCTGATACAATGGAACATTGCTTCAGCCACACACCTGTAAAAAACATTAACGTCTGCAATAGTGCTCAATGGCTTCTTCTTTTTCTTGTTTCCTCTTCCCACCATGGTCCTCTCCAACCATCACCTTCATTTATCAGCTCATCTCGCTATGAGGTGATACCTTATTGTGTGGGTTTTGTTCTGCTAATAGCTGGTAACATTAGTAAAACCCTTCATCATCTCAAGTGCCAAGGCGACCCCAAACCTCGACAATTCCATCGCCTTGTAATTAATGAGCACTGCTTTTAAGGATTTTGAGCGCATGCTCTACTGACTGATGAAATGTTTGGGGAATGCGTTACCGGGTCACCGTGATTACTGGGGCATCTCATCAATGATGGAATGTTAATGAAGAGGCTAGGTGTAGCTGACATGTGTCCGAGCAGGTGTGGCCATGCTATTAGGTACTGGCTAATCAAAATGACATTAGATGGATGATTGTAATCACCATTAAGGAGTTCTCCAAGACTCTTCATCCTATAGACACATATTTTACACTCTAATCTACCAATACCATAAAGGTGACTGACATATGTGTTATTTAAGTGTCAACTTCATATCAGTTCAGTTCAGTTCAGTTTAGTCTCAGTTTATTTTGAACATGCATACAATACGATGTAATGCATTATATATTTTCCAGTTGTTAATTCATTCCTTAATTTAATTCCACAGATGGATATGCTAAAGGTTTTAAGTGTTGTACGCGCATACAAATGTTTTAAATTAGATTTTCCTCTAAGGCTATTTTTCTCCTCTTTTGTTGAGAAGAATTGTTGTACATTTTTGGGTGGCAGGTTATATAGTTTGCTTTGTACATAATTTTAGCTGTTTGGAAATGCACCAAGTTATTGAATTCGAATATGTTTGATTCAATAAATAAAGGGTTTGTATGTTCTCTATATCCAACATTATGTATTATTCTAACTGATCTTTTTTGTAACACCGTTAGTGGAAGCGCATATTTGTAATTGATTCCCCATATTTCTGCACAATCACTCAGATATGGTAACACTAGCGAGCAGTAGAGAATAAGAAGTGATTTTTTTGTCCATAACATATTTTGCTTTATTCATTATTAATATGTTTCTTGCTACTTTGTTGTATAGTTTTTACATGAGGTTTCCAGTTCATTTTATCATCTATTATTACACGCAAAAATGTTTTGTTTTTTTACCCTTTCAATATCTACTCCATCTATTTGTATTTGTTTGACTTTCCCTTCTACTGTCACCAAATAACATTATTTTAGTTTTACTGAGATTCAAATATAGTCTGTTTTTGTCAAACCATCTTTTTAATTTGTTAATTTCTTCTGTTATTATTTGTATTAGCTTCTGTGTGTTCTCTCCTGAACAAAATGCAGTGGTGTCATCTGCAAATAATACTAACTTTAACTCCTTTGTAACTTTACTAATGTCGGTTATGTAACGATTGAACAATTTTGGTCCAAGTATTGAACCTGAGGTACGCCACAAAATACTTTCAACTCTGGAGAAGTGTGTTCGCCTATTTTCACATATTGCTTCCTGTTGGTTAAGTAGCTTCTTACCCAGTTCAAGACCAACCCTCTGTCGGGACTTGATCAAGAATAGGACTCAGATGCAGAGTGGAGAACAATCCGGCAGGCTTTTATTTTGAATGTTACTTTTTCACCTTCAGAGTCAGGTCAATACAACAATGGCTATATCTGACAACTAGCCAAAAAGGTTCCACAAAAAGTAAACAACCGAAAATCACTCCGAAAGGAGGAAACAAAAATATCAATCGCGAACTACACTCGCAGAATACAACTATGAAATTGATCAATAACAAAATACGCTCCAAAAGGAGGGGGAAACAATGGCTATACAACTTCTACACTGTTTCTGATCTAGAAAAATATTTAACAAAATTTCACTCAAAAAATTTAGGAAAATCAGGAACTGTAAGAATAAACTGAAACTCACCACTTCGACTGCAAAATGTTATAACAAAAATTGGTCTTGACCTGAGTAAGAATATAGCAAATGTCTGCAGTATGATATGAAACACTACTGTATTTTGAGTTAACCCTCAATTTCGTCAGCATATGACTTCAGCAAATAGGACACGCTTTTGAAAAACAAAAAAAAATTCTGACATGTTATAATGCTCAATTAAACACGAGTTAGACTTAATTTGTTTAAATAGTCATGCTGGAGGATGGCATTATTGGTGCTACACAGGCTTATACAAATAGATATGATACATTAAACTAATAACACTATACACCTTTTATTCATTGATCCACTTGAATGACGACACTACAGACAGTAATCCCCACTCAATGTTCCTCGAATGTGTGACAAAAGAGGAATAAATCAATATTGAGAGAAAATTTAAATCCAAGACCTTAGTTGATTGTAACGGCATTGATATGAAAACAATAAAAAAAGGTTATTGATTTCAGAACCTTCAATATTTATCATCAACCTATCATTACTAACAGGCAAATTCCCAGACAAAATGAAAATAGCAAAACTTGTACCAATTTATAAGACTGTAGACAAACATCAGTTTACAAACTACAGACCTGTTTCTCTACTCCACAATGTTCTAAAATTATTGAAAAACTGTTGAACAACAGATTGGCCAAATTCACAAATAAAAATGAAACACAAACAACCAATACGGAGACGGATACAGAGCCAACATTTCAACATCAATGGCATTAGTCGAAATAACGGAAGATATCAACAATGCAATAGATAGTAAACAGTGCGCAGTGGCAGTGTATATGGATTTAACAAAAGCATTTGACACTAACAATCATAATATCTTAGTAAACATATTAGAACAGTATGGCATCAGGGTGTTGGTCTTGAACTGGGTAAGAAGCTACTTAACCAACAGGAAGCAATATGTGAAAATAGGAGAACAAATATCTACAGAGCTGAACATATCTTGTGGCGTACCTCAAGGATCAATACCGGGACTAAAATTGTACATTCTTTATATAAACAATATTTGTAAAGTTACAAATTAATTAAAGTTAGTATTTTTTGCAGTTGACTCAAATGTAGTTTGTTCATGAGATAACACACATAAGCTAATACAAATAATAACAGAAGAAATTAAGAAAATAAAAAGTTTGTCAAAAACAGAGTATCTTTTAATCTCAGAAACTAAAATATGGTTATTTGGTAACAGTGGAAGGGAAAGTCAAACACAAATACAAAAACAGAGTAGATATTGCAAGTGTAAAAGTAAACGCATTTTTGGGTGTAATAACAGACGATAAAATGAACTGGAAACCTCATGTAAAAAACATACAACATAAAGAGCAATAAATATTTCTATAATGACTAAAGCAAAATATGTTGTGGACCAAAAATCACTCCATATTTTCTACTGCTCGCTAGTGTAACCATATCTGATTTATTGTGTAGAAATATGGGGAAACAACTACAAATGAGTGCTTCATTCACTAACGTTGTTACAAAAAGCATCAATTAGAATAATAAATAATGTTGGATATAGAGAACATATAAACCCTTTAATTATAGAATCACAAATATTTAAATTCAACGACTTGGTACATTTGCAAACAGCTAAAATTATGTACAAAGCAAACTATAACCTGCTACCCAAGAATGTACAACAATTCTTCTCAACAAAAGAGGAGAAATATAGACTTAGAGGAAAATCTAATTTAAAACATTTGTATGCACGTACAACACTTAAAACCTTTACGCGGAATTAAATTATGGAATCAAACAAAGCCATAAATGATTCAGATTAAGAGACTGTTCAAACTACAAGTGTTCACAAAGTACAAGAAAGAAGAATTTTGATAAACATCTTGAACCTTAAAAAAAATAAAAAAGAAGATTACTAATGTATTTAAAATGTGTTTAGTATATGAATTCATGTATTATTTATGTATTCATTTATTCACTGTTCTGTTACAAACAGAAAACAAAGAAATGGGATAAAACTGATTTGATATGAAAAGGGGTAGGATTAAATAAGCTCTGCTTCTGGAAATATGCGATGCATTACATTGTAATTGTATTGTATGCATGTTAGAAACAAACTGAAACTGAACACCTCATATTTCAGCTCCCATTTTTATTAGTTAGTCTTCTGGGGAAAGACTAAAACAATTCAACCTGGATATACAGTAGTGCCTCAATTTATGACATTAATTGGTTCAAAGACCGTGCTCTTAACTCAAAACATTTGTATCTCAAGTCAATGTCTCCCCATAAAATGAATTAAAATAAATTAAATTGGTGCTTGCCCAATATTGCGTGTACGCCCAAGCTGTACACTGACCACTCTCAAGTGTAGTCACTTAAGAGTAATAGCATTGTCCCTTGAGAATACATGTGTTGGGGGAGGCATGGCCGGCAGACCGGCAGCGAGGCGGGGCACGCCGGGGCCGACTCCGAGATGGCGGCGAGGAGGCGTGGCCGGCGGACCAGCAGCGAGGCGGGGCGCGCCGGGATCGGCTCCGAAATGGACGTCAGGTGCGTGGATCGCCCAGCTGGGCACAATTCCGTAATCCCCTGTCACTGTATAAAAGGGCAGCAGCAGAGGAGGACGGGGGGAAGGTGGCGGAAAACCAGCGCATGCAGAGCGAGAGCGACCGAGATCAAGAGGCAGACGACGTGAGGCTAAAAAGCAAATGGAAGAGCGAGGAGTTGGAGGCAGAGCTGAAAAGCGACCCGACAAAAGACTGAGGTTTATTGAAATAATAAAGCAAAGTCACGAAATTGCTCGCCGTCATGTCTATCTTTGGTGGTCAGAGGAACCCGGAGGGAGGAAGACTGTCACACTCACTTTTGTGGGATAATTTATAGCCAAATAACCTGAAAAAACTGAGCAATATCCTCCTGAGAACCAGCATCCTCTGCAGTGGACATTCATTTTTGGTCTTTTGTCATAGTTACAAAATGTCAAAAGTTGAGGACCCTGCATCTCTAAGGAAGATATTACATGTTAGTTTTTGTCAAGACTTGGACTATGGCATGGTTTGTTCTCCCGTGGTGCAAATGATTTGGACCAGACATGGCGTGAAAGTGAATACATATTTAATTTTAACACTAAAAAAAAAGAATAAACAAAAGGCGCGCACAAGGGCGGAAGTACAAAAACTTGGCTGTAAAAACAAAACTCGCACAAAGGCAGAACTATGGACATAAAACAAAACTTGCGAACTATGGCATGAATAAAGAAAACTTACTTGGACGAGAAAAGAGCATGAAAAAGAGCAGCATGTATCATAAGGGTGTGTAGAGAGTGTGATGTCGCCAGCCCGACTTCCTGGCAACAATGGGCTTAAATAATAGTGGCAACAATGGGCTTAAATAATAGTGACATGATTAGTGAAAACAGGTGCGTGACATGACAGGTGAAAACTAACGGGTTGCCATGGTGACAAAACAAACAAAAGTGCACAAAGAGTCCAAAAACAAAACCGAACATTACTAAAACAAAACATGATCACACAGACATGACAGTTTTTCACTTAGTTGGTCACACCAACCAAAATATTGGCCAAGATGTCTTAATGCAGGGTATTAAAGCCATCACCATTATTTGACATATGGCAGCCATTATTTAATTGCCATGCAAAAGCAGTTTTTCGCAGTATTTGTTTCCCTAAAATCAATTTACAGTCACAAATCTTTACTGGGTTGTTATTCCACTTGTCCTGTGCATAGTGTGGGTGGGTGTATGCGCTGTTAGGCTGCAAGTCTGGAGGTCATGATGCTTCCTAATCCATAAGGATTGGCTTCCTTCACATACGGACAGCTGCCCGAATGCCCTTGTGCTGCAAGTCTAAAATTCTCTTCTGGCTTTACCAACCAACCTAACCATCTACAAAACACACACACACACACACACACACACACACACACACACACACACACACACACACACACACACACACACACACACACCCACACACACACACACACACACACACACACACACACACGCACACACGCACATGTACATGCACTTTACCTTTCCTTCAATCATTTTCCAAGTGTCTTGGATGCAAACCATTTTTTTTCACCCAGTTTATGCATAATAAATAAATTGTGCATGTACCACAACATTTCTACAGGTTGAAGGGGGAAACAGCAAATAAGTGTGACTGTTACCCCAGAAAAAGTATGACTGTCAGGCAAGTATAAAGAAAATAGAACCACTATATGACATGAATAATTTAAGCCAAAATAAAGTACAACTACAAAAGTACTGGGAGAGCACAGACCTCCCACAGGCTCTATCTCCCAATAGTAAAAAAAAAGTCCTGAATCCAGACAGTAATCCGGATCAACCCCAAACTGTAATCATTTGTTCCTAAGCCTGACATTTTCTGAAAGTTTCATCAAAATCTGCCCATAACTTATAGAGCTATCAATAGCGGAATGAAATAAAGGTAATGAACACTTTAGTCAGTCATCCACTATCTTTGTCTCTGGGGCGGTATAGCTAGGTTGGTAGAGTGGATGTGCCAGCAACTTGAGGGTTCCAGGTTCGATCCCTGCTTCCGCCATTCTTGTCACTGCCGTTGTGTCCTTGGGCAAGACACTTTACCCACCTGCTCCCAGTGCCACCCACACTGGTTTAAATGCAACTTGGATATTGGGTTTCACTAAGTAAAGTGCTTTGAGTCACTAGAAAAAAGCTCTATATAAATATAAATCACTTTACACTTCACTCTGTGGGTCAAGGCAAGTCCGCTTGCATACACACAGAAAAGTTGAGGCTCGCAGTAAACGTAAGGTAATGTAGTACTAACAGTCCGGATCAGCCCCAGAATGTAATCACTTGTTCCTTATCCCATTTTGGAAAATTTCCAGGAAGGCAGATAAAAATCCGCCCGTAATATTTTGATGAAAAAAAACTGAGAGAAAACTCTTGTCTGTCTCCACTATCTTTATCTCTGTGTGGCCGCTAGCATAGACACACAGGCAGAAGCGTTAACGTAAGGTAAATGTAAGGTAAACAGTTGAAATGATATAGATCAGGCCCAAAATCTAATGAGCTTTAACTTCACTCTGTAACATGCAAGCTATATGTAGCAACTGCTTTAGGGGCATACAAATTCAGGATAGTCCAATAAATAAGTCATTCTAAATACCCAAACCGGTTCGATTTTACCAGTAATAACCGTTGTTTTTACATTGTTTTACCTTCTACTCCCATGAATGAGAGAACATAGTAATTGTGTGGTCAGCTTTGAGTTGCATTACGTTTTTCAATATTCACAACATGTTATTTTACAATAATATAAAAAAACAACTACATTTTATCATGCATGGTAGGCATTATTTTCCATAGAGAATCTGCCAACATATTTTACATCCTTCATATGCAGGGATTTGCAATGCCGGGATTTCTAGAAGCATCTCACCACATTCATATATTCAAGCCCAAAATATTCATTCACCTCATTATTTCAACCAACCCAAACTCACCTCACTCTTTCCCTGTCAGTACTTCACCCTCACCCCACTCACGTCATTATATTAGCAGGAATATTTGAAGAGATGAAAAGCAATTTGTTTGTTCGCTGTGATTACGGTTAGAAGGCCCGATGACTCATTCCAGTGTAAGGCTAATGGTAAAGTGACCAGAGCTGACGAGAAGCCGGAGACCTTTTTCAATTACACTGCAGGTGAAAGAGCATCCTATTCTATATACCGATGTGCATACCGTTTATATGATGGGCAATAACACTTTAATTCATTAGGGGGGCTTTGAGGGCAAAGTAATTTCACATTGATGTTCTATATCTTTAAAAGCTACTGGCTTTTTTTTTTAAGCCAGTAGCTTGAGATTTAGAGTACTATGAGGTCAAATTGGCATTTCGGGATGAACAGTAAGATAATCTACCTGTAAAAATGTACTGTGAGTTTATTGGTATAGTGTACGCAACTTCCTGAATGACTGAAAAGCTCTAAGCCCAGATGTGTGCATGCGGGGGGGGGTGGAGGGGGCGCCTCTGGAGCGGCGACCACGCCCGACGGAGCCACCCGGAGCCCACGAACAGGTTCCCCATGCGGGCATGCAAAAAGAACACACACCCACACGCACCCAGAAACACACAAGGCGGGACACACGGGGTTATAATATCTCCCCGATGTGTGCATTCCACGGTACCGGCGCTGCGGAGAAAGGGCTTCCCTCGCAGATGGCACCTCAAACACCAGGGCCGGTGTGCTGGAGGTGCGGACGGCCCGGGCACATGCGCCGGGAGTGCTCCATAATGGAGGTGGGGCAGGTGATGCGGGTTGTCGGGCCTCCAGCACCCGCCCCCGATCGGGGGGGAGACGTACTATGTCCCGGTAAGGGTACAAGGGGGTACATATCGGGCGATGGTGGATTCGGGCTGCAAACAGACCATGATCCACCAAAACCTGGTTCGACCCGGGGAGTTGAGGCAGGCGACACGGGGGAAAATTAGGTGTATTCATGGGGATGTGCACGAGTACCCTATG
>NC_084745.1:30235903-30248403 GCF_033978785.1 Entelurus aequoreus
ATGCAGACGTTTATTTACGTTAATTTATTATTTAGAATGCATACTTTTTTTTTTTAAAAACATCCGTCGTCATGTCTTTCTTAATAGTTGTGAACGATAGGCAAAATTCCAAAAAAGGTGCAGTTCCCCTTTAAGGAATGCCACAGTTTTTTTGACAAGTTTGGACCCCAGTGTTCTACATTTGTGAGCATGTGTAAAATGTCAATGCAAAGATCTGCCAATGTGTTTACAGTGGTCCAAATTACTCTATACAACAGGAGCACTCTAGTGTTTTTAGGAATTTTCTACAAAATGTTTGTCTCCGAAGTTTCGAAATAAATTCGGTTGCCGCTATGGTGTCAAAACCGGGCCGTATTTGGCCCCGGGGCCGTCCGTAGAATATTGCTGCTCTAAAGTAACAGTATCATTCAATTAATCACAGTTCATTTATATAGCCCTTAAAGGCCTACTGAAACCCACTACTACCGACCACGCAGTCTGATAGTTTATACATCAATGATGAAATCTTAACATTGCAACACATGCCAATACGGCCGGGTTAGATTACTAAAGTGCAATTTTAAATTTTGCGCGAAATATCCTGCTGAAAACGTCTCGGTATGATGACGCCTGCGCGTGACGTCACGGATTGTAGAGGACATTTTGGGACAGCATTGTGGCCAGCTATTAAGTCGTCTGTTAAGTCGTCGTCTGCAAAATTCCACAGTATTCTGGACATCTGTGTTGGTGAATCTTTTGCAATTTGTTCAATGAACAATGGAGACAGCAAAGAAGAAAGCTGTAGGTGGGAAGCGGTGTATTTCGGCCGGCTGCAGCAACACAAACACAGCCGATGTTTCATTGCTTTGTTCGGGAGCCTGTAAAGGACTGTATATTTACTTTAGGGGGATGCTCTAATTTTCACTATTTACCAAATAAAGATAGTCTAGGAGAGAGTGAGAGGACACCACTTATAGTTAACCATTTACTATACAATATAATATACAATAATCTGACAATAATGAACACATATTAATTACACTCGTACACTCATCACCTCTCACACGTTACCTCCCCAATGAAACGTCCCGCACTAAACCAATTACACAACACACACACACAGTCCAACCTGGGCCCCTCGGCTGGGCCAGAAGATAGTCTGTTGTGGTCCAGCTGATCGTTGGTGCACGTAGTGTAGTGTGAGTTGAAAATGCTGGATACAAAGGGGGCGTTGGAGAGGGGGGACACCTCCCGTTGTAGAGTAGAGAAGGGGGGGGGGGGTGGTGGGGGGGCTCGGCCGTGCTTCCTCTTAGCTCCCTCACGAGTCTAGTCTGGAGCGAGAGGAGAACCAGCCTCGTCCTGGGTCACCTCTCTGTCGACTAGCCCGTGAGCGCGAGCCACTAACACTTGTACCTCGCGCTGTCCACTTCCCTCGCAGCAAGGTAGCCACGATAGCACACAACTAAACTCTACAACGTTCTCTAAACAATAAATAGTCCCAGGGGAGAGTGTCTCTTAACTAAACTTAGTCCGAACGTGACGGAACCTGGCGTTCGTGAAGTCACGTTGCAGCCAACAAACACAGGTGCGAGCTGCGGTGAGCTAACTAGCGGTTAGCTTGCGCTTCACCTCCTACTGGCTACGTGAAGCGCCCAAAACGTCTTTAAACTTAAACTAGTGCACTGGCACTTAACTGTGACTTATAACAAACTTAAATACACCGCTTAGAGTACTAGTTACTTATCTGATCTGCAACTGTTGGGATCTCTATCTCCGGGTAGTATTACCGACGCTCCGCCGCCTGTCAATGCTGGAGCTCCTTTTAAACACTTTTTTACCTGCCGGCGGAAACGGAAGTGCCCGTTACCATGGCAACCGTAACCGTGGCAACGATTAAACAACTAACGAAAATACATGCCTTTCCCAAAACAACATATGAAATATAAATAAATAATAATAATAATTAGTCCCTTAACAAAAATGATCTATATATATAACTAAAATGGACAATTTATACAAATATGCAAACCTTCAGAACAGCCGCCCCCTGATTTATGTGAAGGAAATCAGTTACCCTAATGAAGGTTTGATATATAAGCAGATCAGGGGGGTTTAGGGGGAGTCGGATCACAGTATGAGGGAGTCGGGTCAGAGTATGGGGGAGTCGGGTCAGAGTATGGGGGGAGCTTGATAGGGCGAGGCACTGGTCGATGGTAAGTTCTCTGGCCAGTGTCCACTATTGCTGAGCGAACTCTACCATCCTTCCCCTTAGTGACTGTTTTCACTCTGCCCAGGAGCCAATGCGCTCTGGGTAGCACTGGATCCACAATCATGTCTGGCCGCCCCATGAGGAGAGAGTTGGGCGTGATGGGATGGAGGTCAGCCAGGTTGCTACTTGCATATTCCAATGGTTTGGAATTCCGGATTGCTTCCGCTTCGGCTAACACATTGGCGAGGACTTCAGCTTTGGGGACCTGTGTTCCAAGGGTGAAGTTTAGAGTGGGAGGGGCGCTAGGTGGGTTGTACTGGAAGTCAACTTGAAGAGGGGTTAGTTGCTTCTTAAGCTCCTCTGTCATGTCCACATTGTCCTCAATCACATCTGCTTTGATTACCTCAAGGACTGCTTCTGTCTCACTGGCAGCCTTATTGGGCTGGTTTGAGGGTTCCTCCATTTTGCACTCGGCCCCGAGGAAGTGCGTTTGGGTCTGGCTGGGATTAGCACTCTTCAGGTTGATAGGGCCTTGTAGAGTCCAACCAAGTGGGGTGTCCAGGGCGACAGGGCAGCCACATGGGCCTAGGAGGATGCGCCTTGGGAGGGTCAGCCTTGCTTGATCGGACCCGATTAGGATGGTCGGTACCACTTCTTCTCCTTGATCAAGCCTCAACTCTGCCAGATGGGGGTACTTTGCCTTGAGTGCCTTCATTGGATAGCCATAGGTCGAAAGGCTCACGTCAGCCGCGGTGAACACATCACGCAGGGGGTGCACTTCTCCTGGTCGCCCCTTTGCCATGATCTCCAGGGACACTATCTCACCCGCGATCTGGGTGGACTTGGGTTGGATGGTGAGGATCTTCATCTGATGAGGATGACCTTTGAGCCCGAGGGCGGTGGCTGCCTCCTTCATCAGGATTGTGCACTCTGCACCGTCATCAATGATGGCATAGGTCAGGGGTCGGCAACCCGCGGCTCTAGAGCCGCATGCGGCTCTTTAGCGCCGCCCTAGTGGCTCTCTGGAGCTTTTTAAAAAATGGAAAAAGATGAGGGGAAAAAAAAATATTTTTTGTTTTAATATGGTTTCTGTAGGAGGACAAACATGACACAAACCTCCCTAATTGTTATAAAGCACACTGTTTATATTAAACATGCTTCACTGATTCTAATATTTGGCGAGCGCCGTTTTGTCCTACAAATTTTGGCGGTCCTTGAACTCACCGCAGTTTGTTTACATAACTTTCTCCGACTTTGTAGGACGTGTTTTATGCCACTTCTTTTTCTGTCTCATTTTGTCCGCCAAACTTTGAAGGTTGTGCATGAATGCACCAAGGTGAGTTTTGTTGATGTTATTGACTTAATGTGTGGAGTGCTAATCAGACATATTTGGTCACTGCAAGCTAATCGATGCTAACATGCTATTTAGGCTAGCTATATGTACATATTGCATAATTATGCCTCATTTGTAGGTATATTTGAGCTCATTTAGTTTCCTTTAAGTCCTCTTAATTCAATTTATATCTCATGACACACTATCTGTATGTAATATGGCTTTTAATTTTTTGCGGCTCCAGACAGATTTGTTTTTGAATTTTTGGTCGAATATGGCTCTTTCAACATTTTGGGTTGCCGACCCCTGGCATAGGTGGACATCTCCCTCCCATCATGGCGTAGGATGACCGGCACCATCTTAAGTAACACTCGAGGGTTGTTACCACGGACTGGGCCTACGTAGTAGGTACGACCCTCCTGGATGTCACTTGATGGGTCCCGGGGGGACTCTCCGGTCTCCGGCTTGTTGCTTCTAGTATTGAGGTCATGGAGGACTGTGAGGTGTATCCTGCCGCATTCCTTAATACGACAAGGCCTCTTCAGGGTGCATTGCTTGGCCATGTGCTCACGGGCGCACCTCCAACACCGCTTGTTGTCCTTGATCCACTGTTTCCTCTCTTCGGTGTTATTCTTCCAAAACTCTGGACAGTGTTCAAGCCAGTGGGACCCCGTGCAACACGGGCAAGGTGGTTGAAGCTTCTTGTCACCCTGCTTAGGGCCGCCCCACTCACTGTGGGGTTTGTCCCTCTCCTCCTCAGTGTCAGCCCCTGGGATCGTCGTCATCACCCGGACTGACCCTTCCTTCCTCTTGGTTGCTCGATTGGTCCATTCGTGTCCGCCGTACTTCAGCTCAGCTTTTGTTGGGAGACGGATGTGCTTTACCTCACTTCTCAAAAAGTCAGATAGCTCCTCCAATCTGGCTGCTGGCTGGTCGGGATTGAGTTGGTCGTGGCGCCGCCGGAACCTTTCCTCTCGGTGTCTGGGCAGCTTCCTTATGAAGCGCTCCACGGTGGAGCCTGTGTTCAATTCCCTGGCTCCAGTCGGTCCCTGCAGCTTCAGCATCGTGACCAGGGAGCGGATGCGGAGGGCGTAGTCATCCAGGGCTACGTCGGTTCGGATCTCGGGTAACTCCCCGAGGGCTTCAACCTCGTCGAGGATGTGGTCCCATGGACATCCCCAGCGGTGATCTAGTTCATTCATGCTGTATGTGTAGGGAGTGAGGGACTTGGCGTGGGAGAAGCAAAGTCTCTTAGCTATTGGTAGCTTACAATGGAGTTGGAGTGTGAGCCACTTTTGCTGCTCACTGTGGTACGCCTGTGGTTCTCCTAGCAGGTACTCCAGGCTCAGCCGCATCTCCCTGTAGTTCTCCCTGCTGTCTTGGGTAAAGAAGGGAACTATGGAGCCAGGCGGGTGAAGAGGAAGTGGGTCATATGATCCTGTATTACGGCGGGCTGATGGTGATGGTGAGGAGGGGGGAGGGGCGTGTGGATACTGCACCCTGCGATCCAAAAGGGAGTCCAAGCGTTCGTCAGGCTCCATTTCCTCCTCGTGTGCGCTCTGGGTTTCTGGGTCCAGCGCTCGAGACCTCTCGACGCTCCTCTTCCTTTCCTCTGGGGAGGTGTTTGTTATGCAGGATTCATTTGTGGCATATTAAATATAAGCCTGGTTGTGTTGTGGCTAATATAGTATATATATGTCTTGTGTTTATTTACTGTTTTAGTCATTCCCAGCTGCATATCAGGTCCCACCCTCCTCTCACAGCATATTCCCTATCTGAATCGCTTCCACTGCCCTCTAGTCCTTCATTCTCACTTTCCTCATCCACAAATCTTTCATCCTCGCTCAAATTAATGGGGAAATCGTCGCTTTCTTGGTCCGAATCGCTCTCGCTGCTGGTGGCCATGATTGTAAACAATGTGCAGATGTGAGGAGCTCCACAACCGGTGACGTCACGCGCATATCGTCTGCTACTTCCGGTACAGGCAAGGCTTTTTTATCAGCAACCAAAGGTTGCCAACTTTATCGTCGATGTTCTCTACTAAATCCTTTCAGCAAAAATATGGCAATATCGCGAAATGATCAAGTATGACACATAGAATGGACATGCTATCCCCGTTTAAATAAGAAAATCGCATTTCAGTAGGCCTTTAATCACAAATACCACAAAGGGCAACACAGTACACTTAAGTACAATTTTGACGACCCTACCCACCTCTGCCAATGACCAATCCCATAGGAGCATCTATGTGTATTGACTCTTATTGAAACAATTACTCACTGCCATATCAGGACAGAATGTTTAAAAAAACAAAGGCTGGATATTATTTCATTTAAAACAAAGCTTTTTCGAAGGCATTACTTTGCCTTCACTTTATTACTGTCATACTACCTCTTCAGCCTTCTTTTCAATGGTGCATACAACAAAATAACATATTTTTCCTAAAGAAAACATTTGCAACTTTTTAACCTGTAGCTCCAGGCTAACATTTGTGATTGCGTCACATCAATCAATGGGTGTGATGGCAGGTTAGATGACAGATAAACGATCAAATAAGCAGAAAATAGGCATATAGTAGGTCAAAGTGCGTCACCACAGGGGCCTCATATTTGTGTTTGGGGGAAAAACAGATTCACGTTTTGACACTAATGGATAAAAATGGTTACTGACAGAGATGCGAAAATACAAACTGTCCACATTTCGCCGTTCAAAGGCCCGTCAGCTGGATGACAGTCTTGTTTTTGTGAGCACAGGCATACTAATGATCCTTGACTTGCATATATAGTGATATTTCCCCCCGGCGATAGATCATTTGAAGTCAAACTAGATTGAATGATTGTTGCTCACATGTTTGTCCGGCCTGACCATGTGACTTTCTAAAGTCTCTGGAGAGCTTTTGTTACATTTTAAAAAATGAACCAATTTATGGTTTTGTCTTTTTTCTGCAAAATGACGTAGAATAAACATTTTGTTCCTTGTATGATTGTCAAATCTTAACACACCAAAGTGCTGCATGTTTTCAGTGCATAGACAAACTTTACATACTTGGTAAACATGCACAATCAAGGTTCTTATCCATCGTTCATATAATTATTAATTTTTTAAATCATTTCCCCTCCGCTGGAAATAACTTCTGGTGAAAGGCAGCAACAGATAATAATTGGTCAATTTTGCCATGCACAAAATTGTAATGGCCAATGATCACACTCACGGTTTTTGCAATTGGAATGCAAGTGGTTACATTTGTCTTTTATATTCAGCAACTGGGAGAGGAAACAAACTCACTGCTAAGGCTGCGATTGTGTTTTTTATTAATGTGATGATTATGAGTCTGCTTCCATTCATCTGTAGCCTTGGTATTATTAGTTGGCTGATGCAAAGTTCCAAAATAAAAATAAAAAAGGAGTACTTAATTCAGTAACTATACTTGAGCCACTTTTTCCACACACCTCAAAATAAGGATTGATTTAAAAAAAGAAATGAAAAGAGCAAATCAATTATATATAATATATACATACACATAATCGTTGTGGTATTATTAGTTATAAATATCAACATTTCAGATTTGTCTCTTATTTTTTTGCTCCATTTTTTCCACTGCGTTAGTGTGATTTGCAACGCTCTCAAACAGCGCTCTCTTTTTTCAACTATAAATCTGATAATAGGCATATTCAACAGTGGTACCACATAATTACTGTCTGTTTGTTTACTTATAACTGCGTTACAAGTAAACAAACAGACAGTAACGCAGTTACAAGTAAACAAACTTCACTGAAGACCCAAAAGACCAATCAAGATCGCGCTGCACCGATGACAGCCAGCAGCCGGCGGGCCGTGAGTAAAATCAGCTGACGCAATGAACGCGCCGCTGCGCTGTATGAAATCATTCGAACAGATTGTGGATGTGAAATGCAATAAAACCGGATGTTGGAAGGACATTTAAGAATGAAATAAGTGGACATTAAATTGAGCTGTGTGATTACCTGGAATGATGTCTGGCACACCTGAGACGGCAGCTGAACACGAGGACATGCTGAGAACGCGCATTGCTTCGCGCAGAGGCAGACTGGGCGCGTGCACGAGGAGGCTAAATGAAATAAAGACTTTGATGACTGATGTTAGAAATGCGGATAAAGTCAATGATGCATTTGAAGTATTTAAAGGAGCTGTGGATGAATTTAAAAATGCTCACAACTTTGTGCGAGAATTCTTATCAGAAAAGGAAAATGATTATTATGACTGGTATGAACCCAGAATAATAAATTTGAATTATTTTATGAAAGATGTTGAAACATGGAAAAGAGAAATTGCACAATCAAAAGTTGGACCACTGGA
This sequence comes from Entelurus aequoreus, assembly GCF_033978785.1. Lineage (NCBI taxonomy): Eukaryota > Metazoa > Chordata > Actinopteri > Syngnathiformes > Syngnathidae > Entelurus > Entelurus aequoreus. The sequence goes on from NC_084745.1 coordinate 30,243,760, forward strand.
CAGCATATCAAATGTATCTCACAAATCAAAGTCTGCCACTGGATCAAAAGCCTCCAGATGTTCCTCAGTATCCTCAGAATTAAAAATTGCCAAAGCGGAACAAGCTGCTACAATGGCTCGAGCTGCTGCACTTAAGGAAAAACACACCTTGCAACTGGAGGAAACAAAGCTTAAAGCAAAGATGGAGCAAATGGAGTTGGAAGCAGACCTCACAGCATCAACTGCTAAAATACAAATCCTTCAAAGTGATTTAATTCATGAAAGCCATGATGTGGCTCAGGAACTCATGGCATGACTGAGTATTATGATTATCACCATGATACAGAAACTATGGAGAGCAATGTGGACTTTATAGAGTTCTGTGCAATACCCAAAACCCCACTTCACCAAACCATCTTAAGTCTCCACAGACCTCTACTTAAAAGGAACACCAACACATCAGAAGATCTAAATAATCCTCAAAACAAAAACGCAACTAAAAAACACAAGACCCAGATTGTAAATCAGACTCAACCAATAAATCACTCTGCACAAGATAATGTGGTTATCAATGCTGCTCATGATAACTTGGAGATGGTTATTCAAAGACAAAGTGACATCGCAAAACTCATTGTCTCACAGCAAAAACGGTCTCTACTACCAGCAAGAGAGATTTCTGTGTTTGATAGTAACCCACTGGCATATCAGTCTTTTATCCATGCATTTGAACACTGACTGATAATGATCAAGACCGGCTCTACTACCTTGAGCAGTTTACCTCTGGTTTGCCAAGAGACTTGATTCGCAGCTGTTTGCACATGGAAGCCAGTAGGGGCTATAATGAAGCAAGGCGCCTCTTAAAAGAACACTTTGGAAATGAGATGAAGATTTCGGGAGCTTACTTGGAAAAAGCCTTGCATTGGACAGCGATTAAAGCTGAGGATGGGAAAATGCTGCATGCATATGCACTGTATTTGAGAGGATGCTGTAAAATGCAAGATTTACAGTATTTGGAGGAACTTGATATTCCATCGAACCTAAGGCTAATTACATCCAAACTACCCTACAAACTCAGAGAAAGGTGGCGAAGCACAGCTTATGAGACACAACAGAGAACTGGCAGGAGAATCAGATATCACAACTTTGTGGATTTTGTGGAAAAGCATGCCAATATGCTTTTGGATCCGTTGTTTGGAGACATTCAGGACCAAATAACAACGAAAAGGCCTCTCCCAAGAAGCACAAGTGAACTAAAACCAATCAGCCAAAGACACAGCAGCTTTGCTACTTCAGTAGCTGTGAATACAGAGTCACCAGCATGCACTGTAGAACAATCATCTGTTCCACAACAACCTGCTCAAACCACACCTAGTGGTATCATCCCTTTATGTGGATATTGTCATGGCAAACATGCTCTGATTGACTGCTCACAATTCAAAACACAGTCACATGACAACAAGGTTGAACTTTTAAGAAAGCATGGATATTGTTTTGGTTGCCTACTAAAAGGTCATCTAAGCAAAAATTGTAAAAGAAGATTAATGTGTCATGTTTGCAAAATGAAACATCCTACTGTACTTCATATTCCAAGTGAAAAAGGCCCAAGGCAGGAAAATCAAGCAAAGTCCACTGCTGAGACAGAAGAAACCCCTATAAGCAGTACTCTTGTTTCAGCCGGTGATGCAACCGGGGCCGGGAAAGACTATGCACTTTCAATCGTGCCAGTCAGAGTTAAGGCCGGAAAAGGGAACAGCTATGTTCAGACCTATGCCTTTCTCAATCCAGGCAGCACGGCAACATTTTGCACGGAAAATCTAATGGACCGACTGAATGTGAAAGGACGCAAAACAGAAATTATTTTGCGAACAATGGGACAGGAAAAGCCTGCGAAGACCTATGAGGTCAGAGGACTGGAGGTTGGAGACTTGGAAGGGTTCACATCACTGGACCTGCCGAAAGTGTACACACAGAGCAAGATACCTGTCTCAAAGAAAAACATCATCACCAAGGCTGACTTGAAGAGGTGGCCATATCTTGGTGGCATTGACTTAAAAGAAATTGAAGCAGACATTGAACTTCTTATTGGGACTGATGTTCCTCGGGCAATGGAGCCGTGGAATATAATAAACAATCAACAAAATGGACCATATGCAGTCCAAACCAGACTGGCATGGGTGGTAACTGGACCACTCAGTTGCAGTGCTACAGAACATGCTGGGCCCATTGCAGTGTCAACTAACAGAATCTCAGTAATTGAGCTGAAGGACCTCCTCATCAGACAATATAACCAGGATTTCTCTGAAAACATATATGAGAAGAAAAATGAGATGTCAGTTGAGGATAAATGTTCTATGGAGATCGCCTCAAGTTCAGTCTTTCTTAAAGATGGTCACGATCCTCTGCCACTGCCTTTCCGGGATAAAGACAAAGTCACACTTCAGGATAAGTTCAGAGAGAAAGAAAGACATCAGCATTCCTCCTTTTCTTCTTCCAAAAAAAGCCATGACAAAGATAAAGAAAAGGTCAAGAAGGACAAAGGAGACAAACGTGACAAAACGGAGGAACTCAGAGATATGTACGGTCGGAGGGGAAGCTTACCTTTTAACCAAGAGCCAATGCCCTTAGAGGCAGATCCTTACACATTCCCATACGCCGGAAAAGGAGATGGCAAAGACGTGCACAGAAAAGTTGAAAAGGAGAAAAATAACAAAATCAAGGACTCCACCAAGGACAAGACCATGGACCATGGAACAAGGAAACATTCAACAAGACCATGGACCATGGAACAAGGAAACATATAACAAGACCATGGAACAAGGAAACACATAACAAGGTCATGGACCTAAGACCATGGAACAAGTAAAGACATTTCCAGATGCCAAAGGCTTTGTAAGAAGTGTTTTGGTTAAAACCAAGACCAACACAGTTCAACGACCAATAGATGAACTCTGCCTGCTAATGGAAGCAGCTTGATGTACTGAGGGGGGCTTCGGTTCTCCAGACTTGATGACTCGATGACCGTTTCAGATATGACTATGGACTTTGATGAGACTTGACTAATAACTCAAGTAACTTAATTAATTTTGAATTTGAAGAACATAATTGTTTGGATTATATTGTTCTATTATGGCTCCTGTGAATATTATTATTTATGTAATTGTTTTGCTAAAGCACACAATTAGGGGCTGGGATGTTGGAGCCAGTTGGAGCCTATCTATATTATTTATTTATTAATTGTTTGACAATGAAATCAAATAATGTCAAGAATGATGTTAATGAATTAATGGATGTTTTAGATTTCATTGTGATTGACTGATTGTTTTCAGCTGCTCACGCTCCTACTGGTGAGCCACTTCCTCCTCCTATAATTAAGAAGACAGGACAGCTGGGTGCCTTTGTCTGTCTATCATGTTGAAGGAGTGAGGAGTGAAACAGTTTGTTTACCGCTAAAACAAATTTATTTTGAAGCCACGCTAAAACAAGTTATTTTGAAGCCACGCTAAACAAGTTATTTTGATTATGTTGAAAGTCAACCACTGAGAATATTTTTTGTTTGTGAAAATAAATTATGATAATTTTGAATCTAGAAATATCTCCGCGAGTGCTTATTAAGGAATTTAGTGAGTCAAACACCTCCTCCTCAAGACTACTCTGCATTACTTTATTTATATATATATATATATATATATATATATATATATATATATATATATATATATATATATATATATCCTCTCCAACGTCCGCTCACTTGCCAACAAGATGGACGAGCTAGCGTTGCTGATGAGAAGGAACAAGGACTTCTCCTCATCATGTGTGTTGTGTTTCACGGAGACTTGGCTGAGCGCAAGTGTCCCGGACAGCGCGCTTCAACTGGAGGGCTTTCATCTCCTCCGCACGGACCGAGACGCGGCGCTCTCTGGCAAAAAAAGAGGCGGGGGACTATGCTTCTTTATCAACAATAGCTGGTGCACAGACGTGACTGCGATTTTTAAACATTGTTCTTCTTCTCTGGAATATTTATTCATCCACGGTAAGCCCTTTTACTCACCGCGTGAGATTGTTTCATTCATTCTCGTGGCTGTTTACATCCCGCCCGGCGCGGACGTGCGTGACGCTCAGCGCGCGCTCGCAGGACAGATCTTACATGTGGAACGGTCTTTTCCTGACTCTCTTGTTATCGTGCTTGGTGACTTTAATAAGGGAAATTTGAGCCAGGAATTACCAAAGTATAGACAGTTTATTAAATGCCCAACCAGAGAGGAGAACACGCTCGATCACTGCTACACTACATTGAGCAAGGCTTTTCATGCAGTCCCGCGCGCTGCTCTTGGACTATCAGATCACGTGATGGTGCACTTAATCCCTTCATACAGACAGAGACTGAAACATGCTAAACCTGTTATGAGGAACATTAAGTGTTTCACCGCCGAGTCTGTGGACGAGTTGCGTGCTTGTTGGGAAACGACAGACTGGGAGGCAATTGGAGCGGCCACGAACAATCTGGACGAGTATACGGACACTGTGACCTCATACATACAGTTCAATGAGGCGCGCATCATTCCAACGCGCACCAGGGTTTGTTATAACAACGACAAGCCCTGGTTCACACCCAAGCTCCGACAGCTGCGCAAGAAGAAGGAGGCTGCGTGGAGAAGCGGGGAC
>NC_084745.1:30255903-30285903 GCF_033978785.1 Entelurus aequoreus
TATGTATATATATGTATATATATATATGTATGCATATATATATATATACAAACCCCGTTTCCATATGAGTTGGGAAATTGTGTTAGATGTAAATATAAACGGAATCCAATGATTTGCAAATCCTTTTCAACCCATATTCAATTGAATGCACTACAAAGACAAGATATTTGATGTTCAAACTCATAAACTTTATTTTTTTTTTGCAAATAATAATTAACTTAGAATTTCATGGCTGCAACATGTGCCAAAGTAGTTGGGAAAGGGCATGTTCACCACTGTGTTACATGGCTTTTCCTTTTAACAACACTCAGTAAACGTTTGGGAACTGAGGAGACACATTTTTAAGCTTCTCAGCTGGAATTCTTTCCCATTCTTGCTTGATGTACAGCTTAAGTTGTTCAACACTCCGGGGTCTCCGTTGTTGTATTTTAGGCTTCATAATGCGCCACACATTTTCAATGGGAGACAGGTCTGGACTACCGGCAGGCCAGTCTAGTACCCGCACTCTTTTACTATGAAGCCACGTTGATGTAACACGTGGCTTGGCATTGTCTTGCTGAAATAAGCAGGGGCGTCCATGGTAACGTTGCTTGGATGGCAACATATGTTGCTCTAAAACCTGTATGTACCTTTCAGCATTAATGGCGCCTTCACAGATGTGTAAGTTACCCATGTCTTGGGCACTAATACACCCCCATACCATCACACATGCTGGCTTTTCAACTATGCGCCTATAACAATGCGGATGGTTCTTTTCCTCTTTGGTCCGGAGGACATAACGTCCACAGTTTCCAAAAACAGTTTGAAATGTGGACTCGTCAGACCACAGAACACTTTTCCACTTTGTATCAGTCCATCTTAGATGAGTTCAGGCCCAGCGAAGCCGACGGCGTTTCTGGGTGTTGTTGATAAACGGTTTTCGCCTTGCATAGGAGAGTTTTATCTTGCACTTACAGATGTAGCAACCAACTGTAGTTACTGACAGTGGGTTTCTGAAGTGTTCCTGAGCCCATGTGGTGATATCATTTACACACTGATGTCGCTTGTTGATGCAGTACAGCCTGAGGGATCGAAGGTCACGGGCTTAGCTGCTTACGTGCAGTGATTTCTCCAGATTCTCTGAACCCTTTGATGATATTACGGACCGTAGATGGTGAAATCCCTAAATTCCTTGCAATAGCTGGTTGAGAAAGGTTTTTCTTAAACTGTTCAACAATTTGCTCACGCATTTGTTGACAAAGTGGTGACCCTCGCCCCATCCTTGTTTGTGAATGACTGAGCATTTCATGGAATCTACTTTTATACCCAATCATGGCACCCACCTGTTCCCAATTTGCCTTTTCACCTGTGGGATGTTCCAAATAAGTGTTTGATGAGCATTCCTCAACTTTATCAGTATTTATTGCCACCTTTCCCAACTTCTTTGTCACGTGTTGCTGGCATCAAATTCTAAAGTTAATGATTATTTGCACAAAAAAAATGTTTATCAGTTTGAACATCAAATATATTGTCTTTGTAGCATATTCAACTGAATATGGGTTGAAAATTATTAGCAAATCATTGTATTTGTTTATATTTACATCTAACACAATTTCCCAACTCATATAGAAACGAGGTTTGTACTTTTTTGCTCTAATCTCTTAATTAAATGTAGTCCTAAATAAAAGTAGCAAACACTTGTTTTGTTTTTAAACCCTTTGATTGGCCATTTGATCTAAACGTCTTTTTTTTTTTTTTTTTTGGGGGGGGGGGGTTCACAGATTTGCATAAATAGGAGTTATAATTTATATGATACGTGTCACAGGACTGGGAGTATACTGGGGGTAAATATCAGGCCTGAAAAATACAAAGAATTAGTAACAAAATTACATGATTTTGCTTGCCCACTACAGCACGGTGGCACAGGGGTTAGTGCATGTGTCTCACAATACGAAGGTCCTGAGTTCAATCCCGGGATCGCAATTTTTCCGTGAGGAGTATGCATGTTCTCCCCGTGACTGCGTGGGTTCCCTCCGGGTACTCCGGCTTCCTCCCACCTCCAAAGACATGCACCTGGGGATAGGTTGTTTGGCAACACTAAATTGGTCCTTGTGTGTGAATGTGAGTGTGAATGTCCAGGGTGTACCCCCGCCTTCCGTCCGAATGCAGCTGAGATAGGCTCCAGCGCCCCCTCGACTCCGAAAGGGACAAGCGGTAGAAAATAGATGGATGGATGGATGCTTGCCCACTACATAAACACATGACAGACAAAACTTTGTTTGCAGTCGTAATCATTTGTTTTGTTTTTCATTGCATTTCTAAGGCTATGTCTACACTAAGCCGGATAACCCCTTAATTATTTAGCCTAAACCCCGTTTCAGCCACACTAAACCATTGTTTAAGGTAACCCTCCTTGAATAATTTTTTACACGGGTAAGTGCGCCGTGTAATTCTTGAATCTCCGGCTCTTAGCTTTGTATGGACTCATTGATCGTTTACAAACTGAGTTCGGAGAGGAAGTGAAGTGAGAAAGGCTGCGCCCCACACAGGAAATGACGTCAGAAAGAACGCGCCACAGCCAGCTTCATAACAACCGGAGCTAACCACTGGAAATATGGAGGCGAGTCATCCAGACTTGCCCGTGTTTATCCTTCTTCTACATGTACAGACGCTTGTGGAAATCACACCTTAAGAGGAAGCGATTGCAGCTATTTGGGATACAATACTTCTCAGACGGCAAGAGAACTTTTGAATGTCGAGGTCAGCTGTGATTCTCTTTAGCGAAAAACTTTGTCCATTTGTCGAAGGAGAGTCAACGAAAATGCGGGCTCCTATGGATGTGATAAATAAGGTAGCGTGTGCTTTATATTACATGGCCGACTGGCGAAGCAGACTGTATCAGTTATTGTCCGCCATGTATGTCGCGGATTCAACGTCTAGGTACAGAGTATATAAAGTCACCAAAAAGGAATGGAGAATGAAGGTGAAGGCAAAAGAGTGAGGAGTGTCCTGACCAGATATCTAGATCCCTAAATTGATTGATGTAGAATGTTCTTTATCACATTGTTTACGTGTCTAATAAAGATTTGATACATTTATGATGGCTCAGGTGTGATTCTCTACAATAGGGCCCCACAGCACACTGGATTCCAGTTAATTGAAATACCACAACACTGGATATTGTTCAGATAAGTTACATTTAATTTAAGAACTTGCACACATAGCAACACTGGAGGTGACTATGACATTTGCATTTTTCGCACATGCGTACTTGGTCGCGTTGAGTCGGCGGACGGAGGGGGTTTTAAACGACCATTGTATGTGTGTGGACAAGGATAAGGTTAGGTGGGATTTACCCTGGATAACCTTAGTGTAAACGGGGCCTAAAGCCTCATTAATGCCATCGACTGTTACGTCATCACGTTGACGGAAGCCACCACCATTTCAAAAGCCTTTGAGAAACACTTGACCAAAATTGTCTCAGCTACTGTAATTCGAAACAATAAATATGACAAAATGTACTCATTTTTTTTTTTGGGGGGGGTATAAAAAAATAAATAAATGCATGATTATTTTTTGTAATACCTGTAAATAAATTGTAATTATAATGGTAGTCAATGGGGACTTGTTTGTCCCCATTATTCTACACTGCTATTAAGTTTATAATCTGAGACAGCAAAAAAATAGAACGATGCATCAAAATGTATTTTATTATTAATTGTATGTATATTTAGGCCTGATCTTTACCCCAGTACCCAGCCCTTCAGCATTTACCATATTGATTATAACTCATGTTATGCTAATTTTCTAAACAAAAACACTGACATAATTGGGTCAAATGGTCATTCCAAGGGTTAAAATAAAAATAAAAAGTGACATGTTTTTGCCATTTTTAAGTTGATTCTGAGGTTTGGGCAAAAAAGAGAAAAAAAACTATGAATCCAAACCTGTTTTATACACTCTAAACTCCCTGAGGACTTTTTCATCTTTTAGTTACTGTACGGCTAAAACTGTGTTCCAAGTGTATACTTACAATTAAGTATTTATAATGGAAATATTAAAATGTAACATTAAAAAATAACTTGTATTTTGAGTAACAACTAAAGTTATGGCCAAATATAAAGCAGGAATTTACCTCAAAGGACAAAAAAGTCCTGAGAATAATCTGAGGATTAAGAAAAAAAACATGTGACCAATATAGCTGCTCTGTCATTTGAATGTGAAGCACCAAACTATGTTTATCAAGAAGCACTTCTTTAAACCCTCAAGTTACAGCTCGTACGGAAATAAATCAGAGGAGTGGCGTGATCTAAATGGAACTAAAGAGGAAAACATCCAATCATTGGGATTTTACGGCACAAAATAAGGTAAATATTCTTATTTTCTTGTTTAATATTTGGCTCATTGGCCAGAGCAATCAAGCAGATGGCGGATGACCATTATGAAACACCAACACAGGGTCCGTTCCATGTCAATACAGGTGGCGAGTGTGCCATACACTCACTGAGGCATCATTTACCCATCACTAGTAATGATTGAACACGCTTCGTGCAACAGATACCAGCTGGTGCCGCTGTGCCATAGTACCGGTACGTTGGCAAACTACTCGATGATGCATTAAGAGTTGTGCTGGATAATAAAGCTGAAAGCTCAGGATTTTGGGACATTTGCAAACAGCTAAAATGATGTAGCTAACAAAAACATTCTACCTAATATTGTATACAATTATTATCAACCAAAGAGAAAAATATTTTTTAATGTAACACCCTTGTTAATTGTGGATTGGACTAAGCAAATAAGTTAAACATTGTACTAAAATTAATCAGTTTAAGAAAGTGTTCAAACTCAAAGTGTTTACAAAATTAAGGGAATAACTGTATTGATAAATCATCCATCTCATATTCAGCATATTATGTGAGCCATAACTTAATTATCTATTCATGTAAACTTCATTAATATTAGTTGATTCATGTATATTGATGTTTGTTAGTCTAAAATATAAAGACAGGAAGGGAACAAATCTGTTATGAATTGCTTCGAAATGGAAAGAAAGGGGTGGGATTAAATAAACTCTGCTTATACTCCTTTTCGGACATTTTGGAATGTGATAAGGTAAGTATGTGATGAACCATATTGTAACTGTATGCATGCTCAAAATACACTAATCTAATACATTAAAGTATATCACATATGTTTACACTTCTACATAAAAAAGTCAACATATCTGAAAAGGAGTAGGAAGAAACAGCGCCTATTAAATACTCCCCCTTCTTCAGTTAATCTGTTCAATTCCTAAATTTAACATCTGCCAGTTTACTATGTTCTAATACGGAAAGAAAAGGGTGAGAGTCAAAACGTATTACATAATCGTAATACATTCGCCAAAAAAGGGCTTTCTGCTTAAATATGATGACTTAAAACAGGGGTTCTTAACCTTTTTGACCTCAAGACCCAACGTTTCCACTACAGAGGGACCTGGGACCCACTCAAATACAACACTGAATTAGTAATTTTACTCTTGATTTTAATCGTATTCAATAATCACATCTAACCCAGGGGTTCTTAAACTTTTTCCACCAAGTGCGGGCGTCATGGCGTAGTGGGTAGAGCGCCCGTGTCAGAAACCTGAGGGTTGCAGGTTCGCTCCCCGCCTCTTACCATGCCGTTGTGTCCTTGGGCAGGACACTTCACCCTTGCCCCCGGTGCCGCTCACACCGGTGAATGAATGTTGAATGAATGATAGGTGGTGGTCGGAGGGGCCGTAGGCGCAAATTGGCAGCCACGCTTCCGTCAGTCTACCCCAGGGCAGCTGTGGCTACGAAAGTAGCTTACCACCACTAGGTGTGAATGAATGATGGGTTTTTAACATGTAAAGCGACTTTGGGTACTTAGAAAAGCGCTATATAAATCCCAGTTATTATTATTATTATTAAGTACCACCTCAGAAAACACTTGGCTTTCCAAGTACCACCATTATAATACAGTAGGGTAGTAGGCCTAAATATTAATTAAAAACAAGTCAAAAGTTTTATGTAGAAATTATATTTGATATTTTGGTCACTGTAACATCACACACAGTTTGAATATTTAATTAAGTGATTATTTGTTGTACCATGAGATGGAGCCTGCGTACCGTGAGTGGTACACGTACCACAGTTTGAGAATCCCTGTTCTAACATACTTACAGTTTAACACAATAAAACTTGCCAAATGATATGAAACAATGTGTTAATCACAAAGGTTTATGTCAAGCTGATTACAAAAATAAATACTATTCAAATATACTGCAAAAGAAGGCACCCATAAAAAACAATCAAAAATAAATGCATGTACATACAACTACGCAATGCTAAAATAAATACATTCTAACTAAATCCATTATATAATAATAATAATAATAATAATATGTATGTTTCTTAAAAAAACTGTCAATAAAATGTACGTTGAAATGAAAATACAGCTTTCCCAGCAGACACAAGACATTGATACAGTGTTGATTATACATACATGTTTTTTAAAACTGACTTTGAAACATTCATCCATCCATTTCCTACCGCTTGTCCCTTTCGGGATCGCAGGGGTGCTAGAGCTCAGTTGCAATCGGGCGGAAGGCGGTGTACACCCTGCACAAGTCGCCACCTCATCGCAGGGCCAACACAGATAGACAGAGGAATCCGGAGTACCCGGAGGGAACCCACGCAGTCACGGGGAGAACACGTTGCAAAATAATTGTATTTGTAAATTGAGACAACGTTGATGTCCAACGTTGGATCCACGTTGTTGGTTAGGAAACGACCAAATTTAAAAGGTCATATCAACGTCACAACCTGACATTGATTAAACGTCCTCAAAAAGCATGTTGTTTTAATGTTGTAATTGTGTTGTAGAGAATTGGTTGGGAAAAAACCTAAATTCAATGGTCAAATCAACCTCAGAACCCAAACATTGTCAAAAAGCATGTTGTTTCAATGTTATGTCGGTGTTGCTCAACTTCAGGACCTAATTCAACAAGTTCTCAACGTTGTTTTAATGTCTTGTGTCTGCTGGGTCACCACTCTAGTATTATTTTGCGCTTAAGAAATGTCTCTATTACTTTAGCTTAAGCCTTGTTCTGTTTGTTTGATAGTTGTTACTGCCGCAAGTAGTGGAAAAGTGTATTACAACTGAGTACCCCTGCTGAGAAACAGACATTTTTTGGTGGCCCTCAAGGATGCGCTCGAGCCCCACCAATGGCCCTATGATTAAGAAACACTGACTTTAATTATTTAAATGGTATCGAAACCATGATTCATTTTGTCTTTTAAAAGACAATCTTGAAAAAAGGGTGTCATCATCTTGCATTCAGGTCAATGCAGTTATTTCTGACAGAGATCATTTTAGGTTAGCAACTGCATCACATTCAGATTTGAGCTGTTGTGTGTGGTTGCTAAAGCCGAGGGAAGAAATGGAGTGAAACAAGAGAAGGCATTCAGAGCTGTTCCTGTCTCGCTTCATTGTTAAGATGACAGGAAAAACGCTGAAGTGATCGTCACCTCAAACTGAACTGTAGACAAACTGTCTTCTGTTGTCCATCACAGAGAGACGAGCACATTTATTTTGCAGATTGGTGCCATACAGAATTGTCATGGTGAAGCGACAAAGACAAATTTGGGAATACAAGCAGCCAAAATTATTCGGTAATGGTCTGGGTTCACCGGTAAGTAGCTTGGTCATCTGTAGAGCTGCTCAGGTGGCTCGGATATCTTTCTGCATTCTCTATGACAGGAGTGTCCTATTTAATACTGTTGTATATTAAAGATTCTAAAAACCAATCCAGTGCTATCTCAACAAAACATTGACATCTTAGCTTTTCCAGTTCAGTTTCAATTTATTTTGAACATGCATACCATACAATGTGATGCATCAAATTTTTCTAGTTGTTTCATTCAGCACATCCGAAAAGGAGTAGGAAGAAGCAGAGCTTATTTAATCATATCATAGCAGTCTTATCCCATTTCCTTGTTCTCCGTTTGTATCAGAACAGTGAATAAATAAATAAATAAATAAATCTACCATAAATAAGTAGAAAGCATTAAATACATAAATAATCATTATCTCATTTTTTTTAAAAAAAGGTTGAAGATATTTATGATAATTGTTCTTCTTTGTACTTTGTGAACACTTGCAGTTTGAACAGTCTCTTAAACTAAATCATGTTGGTGCTTTGTTTGATTTATTTGCTTAATTGATTCTCTAATTTAATTCCACATACAGATATACTAAAGGTTTTAAGTGCTGTATGTGCATACAAATGTTTTAAATTGGATTTTCCTCTAATGTTATATACCTCCTCTTTTGTTGAAAAGAGTTGTTGTACATTCTTGGGTTGCAGGTTATAGTTTGATTTGTATATAATTTTAGCTGTTTGCAAATGCACAAAGTCGTTGAATTTTTATATTCTTAAATGTAATTAAAAAAGGGTTTGTATGTTCTCTGTATCCAAAATTATGTATTATTCTGATTGATCTTATTTGTAACACCGTTAGTGAATGAAGTGCACATTTGTAGTTGTTTCCCCATATTTCTACACAATAACTCAGATATGGTAACACTAGTGAGCAGTAGAGAATATGGAGTGATTTTTGGTCCAAAATATATTTGGTTTTATTCATTATTGATGTGTTTCTTACTACTTTGTGTTGTATATTTTTTACATGAGGTTTTCAGTTAATTTTATCATCTATTCTTACAGTGTTTTTCAGCCTTTCCCTAAGTCGAGGCACATTTTTTTCATTGAAAAAATCCGGAGGCACACCACCTGCAGAAAACATTAATAAATGAAACTCAGCAGCCGATATTGACCGTAAAAAGTCGTTCTCGCAATTTTTGGATATGAATTCAAACCATAACCAACCATGCATCACCATAGCTCTTGTCTCAAAGTAGGTGTACTGTCACGACCTGTCACATCACGCCGTGACTTATTTGGAGTTTTTTGGTGTTTTCCTGTGTGTGGTGTTTTAGTTCTTGTTTGTGCTCCTATTTTATTGGTGATTTTCACGTCATGTACGAATGTACTTTGTAGACGCCGTCTGCTGCTCCACACGCTGTAAGTCTTTGCTGTGGTCCAGCATTCTGTTTTTGTTTACTTTGCAGCCAGTTCAGTTTTAGCTTTGTTCTGTATAGCCATCCCTAAGCTTCAATGCCTTTTCTCAGCGGCACTTGCCTTTTGTGATCACGAAAAACCATGTTCCCGACATCTACAGAGCAATTAACTACCTGCTACCACCTACTGATATGGAAGAGTATTACACGGTTACTCTGCCGGGCTGTAACCAGTACAGACACTCAACAACGGCACATTTGCGGATTACTGGATTGCAAAAAATATTTTTAACCCAATTAGGTGAAATTACATAATTCCCCACGGCACACCAGACAATATCTCACGGTACACTAGTGTGCCGCGGCACAGTGGTTGAAAAACACTTACTATATCCAAACATTTTTTTTTTTTTACCTTTTCAATATCTACTCTGTCTATATATATTTGTGTTTTAGTTAGTGTTTGTGTTTGACTTTGTTATAGGTGATAAAACAGCCTGCCACAATTGCATGTTGACCGCTGCAGAAAGTTTTGCTGTTTTGGGGGGATTCTCAAAAACATTATGACGGGACAGTTATTGGAACTCGTTCCAACTCCGTACAGTAGACATCCTAACTTTGCATCTTAGCGCACTCTATGCAGTTGTTTAGAGCCACAACCACGAGAGGTCAGGGCTTTTGTAAAGATTTGTGTCACGGCCAGGGCGCATTCCAATGCGTCCTCATCTGTGCCTCATGGCGAGCGCACCGCGGGCCACGCCCACATGCGCTCTCTCATCCTTGCGCCCTGCTCGTCTCACCTTGGGACACGCCCACGGCCGCGGCGCACTTCCAGCTCGGCAGCAGCCACCAGCTGCAATCATTCACTAACAATCGACGCACCTGTCGGTAATGAGGACGCTGCCTTCATAAGCCTGCTGAACCGGCCATCAGGCGCCGGAATATAGTCTACTGTACAGTAAGCGATCATCTCCTGCTTTATGTATCTGGCTCTCTCAGTGTTTTCCCTTCCGTGTTTCATTGTCGTGTCATCCTACCGCAGACCTCCGTTCCCGTGTTTTGACGTTGCTGTGTGTCTCGTCATTCCTCGTCGTTCCCCTGCTTCTCGGACTGCCCCCTTGGATCTCGACCTCCCGCTTGGACACGGATTCCCCTCTTCCCCTGGACTTCCTCATCTCTCGTTCAACACTTGTAACACACACTTCAGCTAACTACACACTTAGCCTAACACCACATACACTTTTGGATCTAGTTCACACTCCACTCTATTGTTTATTTGTATAGTTTGATTATTATATATATATATATAGTAGTGATGGGTTGATGAGGCCTCATGAAGCGTTTCGACACATTGCAAAACTGTATTGATACTGTGTCGATACTGTGTCACTAAATACTGACATCTGCTGAACATTAAAAATCCCTACAGGCAACCTATGGACCGATTCAACTGACACTGATTTTATGACCTAGTATATACAATAATATAAACCAAGTCATTGTATTTCATTTAGGATTATTTCATATCTTCATTTAAATAAAAATATATTTTTATCTTTTTTAGATACAGTCAAATAATGTGAACATGTATCGTGACTAGGATGGTAGAAGGTGGGGATTGAACCCCAGTAACCAGCAACCCTCCGATTGCTGGCACGGCCACTCTACCAACTTCGCCACGCCGTCATTCCTGTACCTACTCTAGTAACAGTAGTGATGGGTCCTGCAACACAGATGCATCGGCGCATGCGTCGAGCTCATAGAGAGAAACCCTGTGTCGGTGCGCGTACCGCTTTTAGAAAGTCACGTGACCAATCATGAGCTGCTTTGGTCACGTGACCGATACGCGAACTGTATCGCACTGACGCCTCCTCTGTGCCCTGTGAGCAACATTCCCTCTAAGGTGCGCGCCTGCGCAATTGCGCAGTGCTCAAGCGTCCTCCGCGCACACCGTGCGCCTCTGCGCACAGCCAATATATGCCGCGCACCAAATCAAACCCTTCTGAATTCTAAACAAAATAAACACATTTATTCTGTGTATTTTTAAGGAGTTTGTGATATTGGCCAGGGTTTGCGATCCGAAAACTCAGGAGGTGGTGACGAGGTTTCTGCACATGCCAGTGTGCAACATTGGCACAGCAGAGAACCTCTTTGAGTCACTGAACACAGTGCTAAGGTAAATGTAAAGTCGCTAATGTGTAAATGTAAATATATTACAATATGCTAGGAGACAGACCACTAATAAGTAATGTTGTGCTTTGTTTATTCCTAGTGACAGAAAAATTAACTGGAGAAACGTTGTGGCATTTAATAGTGATAATGCCAATGTCATAAAGGGGAAGCACAATTCTGTTGTCAGCAGAATCAAAGACATGCAGCCATCCCTAATTGACATGGGGTGCATCTGTCATCTGGTCCAGCTGGCCACAGGATGTGGCATTAAGGCTCTACACCAGCCTATTGAAGACATCCTCATCAGTATACATGCTCACTTTGACATCAGGTAAGCATATTGATATGCTGCATGTTACACTTGCACATAAGTTAAAAGAGAGCCTCTGTGCCACAATTTGACAGTTATTGGACTTCATCTTGGTTGCCTTGCTTTTCATTATTTAACAATATCTTTCCTATTTTTTTTTTTAACCTTTCTCAACTTCAGTGCCAAACGTTGCGAAATGTTTAGAGAGTTTGTGGAGTTCACAGACTCAGAAACTCTGAATATACTCCGATACTGTGCAACCAGGTGGCTCAGCCTGCTGACTTGCATAAACCGGGTGCTCAACCAGTGGGATGCACTGCAGGCATATTTTGCCAGTCAAGAGGATGTGGAGAAGCCTGGCAAGGTGAAGATGCTGGCTGAGCATTTAAAGGCCTACTGAAAGCCACTACTACCGACCACGCAGTCTGATAGTTTATACATCAATGATGAAATCTTAACATTGCAACACATGCCAATACGGCCGGGTTAACTTATAAAGTGCAATTTTAAATTTCCCGCTAAACTTCCAGTTGAAAACGTCTAGGTATGATGACGTATGCGCGTGACGTCAATCGTTGAAACAGAAGTATTGGTACCCCATTGAATCCAATACAAAAAAGCTCTGTTTTCATCTCAAAATTCCACAGTATTCTGGACATCTGTGTTGGTGAATCGTTTGCAATTTGTTCAATGAACAATGAAGACTGCAAAGAAGAAAGCTTTAGGTGGGATCGGTGTATTAGCGGCTGGCTGTAGCAACACAACCAGGAGGACTTTGACTTGGATAGCAGACGCGCTAGCCGACGCCCGCACGGATGATCGGGTGAAGTCCTTCGTACTTCCGTCGATCGCTGGAACGCAGGTGAGCATGGGAGTTGATGAGCAGATGAGGGCTGGCTGGCGTAGGTGGAGCGCTAATGTTATCTGTGAGGTCCCGTTGCTAAGTTAGCTTCAATGGCGTCATTAGCAACAGCTATGTTAATTTTCGCCAAGCTGGAAAGCAATAACCGTGAATTTACATGTCCAGGGTTTAATAGTATTGTTGATTTTCTGTCTATCCTTCCAGTCAGGGGTTTATTTATTTTGTTTATTTCTGCATTTGAGCCCGATGCTATCACGTTAGCTCCGTAGCTAAAGTGTTTCGCCGATGTATTGTCATGGAGATAAAAGTCACTGTGAATGTCCATTTCGCGTTCTCAACTCTCATTTTCAAGAGGATATAGTATCCGAGGTGATTTAAAATACAAATCTGTGATCCACAAAAGAAAAAGGAGAAAGTGTGGAATCCAATAAACCCTTGTACCTAAGTTACGGTCAGAGCGAAAAAAGATACGTCCTGCACTGCACTATAGTCCTTCATTCTCACTTTCCTCATCCACAAATCTTTCATCTTCGCTCAAATTAATGGGGTAATCGTCACTTTCTCGGTCCGAATCTCTCTCGCTGCTGGTGTAAACAATGGGGAAATGTGAGCAGCACTCCAGCCTGTGACGTCACGCTACTTCCGGTAGGGGCAAGGCTTTTTTTTATCAGCGAAAAAGTTGCGAACTTTATCGTCGTTGTTTTATACTAAATCCTTTCAGCAAAAATATGGCAATACCGCGAAATGATCAAGTATTACACATAGAATGGATCTGCTATCCCCGTTTAAAAAAAAAAATTCATTTCAGTAGGCCTTTAACCAGCAACAAGACAAAGTTCTTCTTCCTCTTCCTCTCCCAGGCTCTGAAACCACTGGCAGAGTTCAATGTTATGTTTGAGGTCAGCCAGCCTATCAAAAGATTAACTTAACACCATTATTTATTATCATAATTATTTATCATAATTGTTTTCATAACTTATAATCAATGTGTTTTTAGGCTGAAGGAGTGATGGTTCATCGGCTGCACCGGGAGATGACCAGCCTGGTGAGAAGAATAATGGGAAGATTTCTCCCTGCCAGCCTTATTGCTGATGTCCCACTGAAGGACATCATGTTCAAGGATGCCAGCTTACAGTTGCCAGACAACGAACTCTTTCTTGGAAAAGCTGCACCAAGCCTCTTGGAGGACAACATGGATTGACTTTCCTCCTCTGTCCCAATGATGATGAAGTAAACATGATTATTGTGTTATCCAAAGCTAACTAACTGATATCCCATCATACAATGGCTGTAATTGTTAATCTGATTATGTGTCACAGGGCAGTGAGAGACTTTTTTGTAGCTGTGACCACAAAGATGAGACTGCATTCCCCCTTGACAACAACATCCTCCAAAACCTGACCGTGTTGGACCCAGAGTCACGGCATCAATTTTCCACAAACTCAGGTGCATCCCCTTTTTTAATTGATGGCGGTAGTTGTTTAATAATCAACTTCAGAAGTTATAGAGCAGGGGTAGGGAACCAATGTCTCTAGAGCCAGATGTGGCTCTTTTGATGACTGCATCTGGCTCTCAGATAAATCCTAGCTGACATTGCTTAACACGATAAGTAATGAATAATTCCGCTGGTCATCACAATAACCACGTATCAACCAGACTACAAAACCATCAGCAAAACCATGCAGCATTAATGGTAAGAAGTATTTGATTTATTATTGGTTACCTTCAGAATAGCAATGTTATTAAAAAGAAAAAGAGACTTATTATACTCTAAAAATGTTGGTCTTACTTAAAAATGCACGCACTTAGTTGTATTCAGAGTTAAAGATTTTTATATGGCTCTCACGGAAATACATTTAAAAATATTTGGCTTTCATGGTTCTCTCAGCCAAAAAGGTTCCCGACCCCTGTTATAGAGGATAAGACTAGAAAAAGCAATTATATTCCCAGCTCACTTGTGCTTAATTTGCTCATTTTCATTTGCAGTTATAGAGCTAGGAAAAAGTGATTGGACCTGGCAGTGGCGTGCCGTCACTAGAGGCAGGGGAGGCACGGCCTCACCTGCCATCATGGAAAGAAAAAAAAAAGTAAAAAGAAAAAAATAATAATTAAATTGTTATATGTATCCAGTGATTATACTAAAGTTATTTTCCATTTAACTTCACCAGTTTTAGATTATTTTTATTTTTATTTTAACATTTGCCGTTCAAATACTGAGAAGAGACGGTGTGGTGATCAGCAGCCAGTTGAGGCACGTCACTGCGTTGTGCCTCAACATGGATTGTGCGCAATGACTCGGCTAACTGCTGGCCTGCTGTGCAGTGATACCGCATTGCTATATGAACTATAGTATACATTTCCATAGTTTAGTTAGCTGAGGTATATAATGTACAGTGTATTTTGTCAAGAACTGTATGTGTGTAACGTATTTTTAGTGCTGAGCATTCATAAAACTCTGCTGCGAAGACACACTGTGTGAGACTCGTCTCATAACCCCGCCTCCTGGTGCCAAGCACCTCCGCCGCAGAATGCACCCCCGACGGGAGCGCCGCGGCCACACCAACCAAAGCCCACACCCAAACCCTCCACGTGCAAGACAGAATCCACCCAAAAAAAGTCACTTAACAAGAAGCCAAAAAGTGCAAAAACAACAATGCTCGCGCTGCAGGAGCCGCGAACGACCGCAGGGACACAACATTAGGTACACCTGCACTGCAGGTTCATATGTTTGTAAATCTGACTGTGATGATGCAGTCGTGCCTCACCAGACATTAACCTCACCGCACGCCACTGGGACCTGGATAGCCTCCGGGAAGAAGTAGTGGAGTACCAAGTGCTTGGCAGTGAAGATATTCCTCAGGAAGCAAGGATTGACCGGTTTTGGGCCATGCTAGGGAGAGATGGAAGATTCCACACTCTCGTGCATTTGATGAAAGCACTTTTGTGCGTGCCGCACATCAATGCATCATCAGAGAGGGTGTTCAGCATGGCTAGAAAAATAGTGACAGAGAATAGAAAGAGGATGGACAATTCAACCCTTAACTCACTCCTTTCCTGCAAAATACATTTCACAGATGCTGCCCACACCTATGCTCCTTCAAAGGCTGTGCTTCTGGCTGCAAAACATTGTACTTTCAAGTACAACAATGAGTAGATGAGGGTTGTGTGCGTATATGTGTAAATAAACGAACACTAAAATTCAAGTATTTCTTTTATTTATATATATAATAAAATAAATATATATATAGCTCACTGAAAGTCAAGTATTTTATATATATATATATATATATATATATATATATATATATATATATATATATATATATATATATATATATATATATATATATATATATATATATATATATATATATATATATATATATGTATCAGTGACGTGCGGTGAGGTTCATGGCTGGTGAGGCACTGACTTCATCACAGTCAGATTTACAAACATATGAACCCTAAAGAGTATCTTATTCACCATTTGATTGGCAGCAGTTAACGGGTTATGTTTAAAAGCTCATACCAGCATTCTTCCCTGCTTGGCACTCAGCATCAAGGGTTGGTATTGGGGGTTAAATCACCAAAAATGATTCCCGGGCGTGGCACCGCTGCTGCCCACTGCTCCCCTCACCTCCCAGGGGGTGATCAAGGGGATGGGTCAAATGCAGAGGACACATTTCACCTATTGTGTGTGTGACAATCATTGGTACTTTAACTTAACTTTAACTTTACACATACAAACTGTAGCACACAAAAAGCACATTTAATAAAAAAACGTTAATATGGTCTTACCTTTATGTAATATATTGGGTTGGAGGCAATAACCAGGTGAGGTGATGAAGTACGTCTCTTTACTGAAGACTTCATAACAGACTCAACACACTTGACGTCAGGTGCGCAACACCACATAAATCGTTGGCCAACCAAAAAGTAACCCCAGTACGCTATAGCCAACATTAACCAGGAGATGGCAACAGACAAACATAGATCACTCTGTTACATTCCTCCCCTTTTATAAATGTAGAAGTTACTCAAAATAAATAAACAACCCAACCAAAAAATGCAGCAGCTCAATAAGAAGCCAAAAAGTGCAAAAACAATAATGTTCGTGTTGGAGGAGTTGTGAAAGAATGAAATATGAAATCCGTGCTGCAGTCTGCAGGTGTACCTAATGTTGTGGCCCTGTCATTCACAACTCCTCTAACACAAACATGATTGTTTTTGCATTTTTTGGCTTAATATTAAATAACTTTTTTAAATAGATTCAATCTTGCACGTGGAAAGTTTAAGTGTGGGCTTTAGTTGATATAACACTCCCGTCAGGGGGTGCATTCTACGCCGGGGGTTGCATTCTCTACCACCAGGAGGCGAGATTACTGCGAGCCTCACACAGTGCATCTTCGTGTCACAACGATGGTGCAGTTTGTTGCGGTTCGTTCTCTCAACGCAACAAGACGGCTCCGGACGACAGCGTGAAGGTAGGCTTTGGTTTATTAACATAAGTAATCCAAACTACCAACAGTACAGGCAACACAACAAAAAGAAAGGCAGGCGTGCCTAAAACACGAGAGGCTATAATCACTTAAACGGACGCTATGACATGGAACTTACAAAACTTACTTGGGACAGGTGTGACGCAAAAACAATGACTCCACCCCGAGTGACCGGAAAAGGCAGAACTAAATAGAGTCTCTGATGAGTAACAGGTGCGCGTGCAGGGCAGGTGAAAATAATAAGTAACCATGGTGATGAAACAAACTCATAAGTGCACAGGCAATAACAAAAAGGAGTCCAAAACTACCAGAAAACACAAAACAAACATGATCCGGACCCAGGATCATGACAGAACCCCCTCCTCAAGGACAGATACCAGATGTCCATAAAAAAAGAGAAACAAGCAGGGTCAAAAGTCACGGGCGGGCGGAGGGAGGACTTGGAGGTGGGTCGCCAGGCTAAGTGTCCCCGAATCTACCGAGGCAAAGTCAACTGGCGGCGGCGAGTGGAGCGCCGCTGCAGCAGACGAGGCGGGCGACCAGGGAGCGGCCACATCCGTGGCCGACGGCGAGGCGGATGACCAGGGAGCGGCCACATCCGTGGTCGACGGGGAGGTGGGCGCGTCGACGCCTTCATGGCAGGCTTGGACGCCCGTACAGGTGCCTGGCGAGGAGCAGGTACTGGCGCTTGGTGAGGTGCAGGCGTCTGCCGGGGTGCAGGTGCAGGCGTCTGCCGGGGTGCAGGTGCAGGCGTCTGCCGGGGTGCAGGTGCAGGCGTCTGCCGGGGTGCAGGTGCAGGCGTCTGCCGGGGAGCAGGTACAGGCGTCTGGCGAGGTGCAGGCGTCTGGCGAGGTGCAGGCGTCTGGCGAGGTGCAGGCGTCTGGCGAGGTGCAGGTACGGGTGCCTGCCGGGGTGCAGGCACGGGTGCCAGCCGAGGAGCAGGTACAGGAACTGGAGATGGTGGCGCCTGCAGGCCCACCGGAGATGCTGGTGGCGTCTGCAGGCCCACCGGAGATGCTGGTGGCGTCTGCAGGCCCACCGGAGATGCTGGTGGCGTCTGCAGGCCCACCGGAGATGCTGGTGGCGTCTGCAGGCCCACCTGGGCTGAGGTTAGCCATGAGCATGGCAGAGGTGGTCTAGCTGGGGGTTGCGGCTTGGCATGCCGACGGACTGGTGGTGGAGGACGGGCTGGAGATTGCGGCTTGGCAGGCCGAAAGACTGGTGGTTGCGGCCGGGATGGAGGTTGCTGCCTGGCTGGGCGCAGCCGAGCAGCCCCACCAGCACAGCTCCCGGCCCCAGCCCCCCCCCTCAAGGGGCGGATACCAGACGCGCTCCGGAACAGTCTTTAAGGGTGGGTGGCGGGAGGTCAGGCGGGGGGCAAAGTCCTCCCCTCTAAATTGTCCAAAATGTCTTTTCCCATCCCCCACCTGAGGTCTTTTGGGAGGATAAGAGGAAAAAGTCACTGATGTGGGCGGGGCTAGAGTCCTAGGGGCGGAGCTTGGCACTCAGAACGAGACTGTGGCTGACATCTAAATTTCAAAAGAATGTCCTGATAATGTTTAATTTTGGAATTAAAGTCTTTAGTAGGTTGCTGACAGAAAGAGTCAGAAGAATTTGAAAAAAAATCTTCGTCTCTGACGTCATCCACAATGGGCGGGATGACGTCATCCGTGAGGGTCTCCAGCTGACTGACAGCCCAATCGGTGAATTGTTTAGCAAAATGTGTGATGGGATTACCAAACAATGGCGGCGAGGAAGACTGGGTTGCCCATGGAGTATTGCTGTCCGGAGGAGGAGTTTGGGGGAATGACGCGCCCTGATGGCGAAACGAAGCCTTTCTGGCTGGCTTCCGCTTTCGCCAGCGCGTCTCAATCTCCGTGTGGCCAGGTGCGAGAGAACATTGCCATGGTGGAGTTATTCTGTCACAACGAGGGTGCAGTTTGCTGCGGTTCGTTCTCTCAACGCAACAAGACGGCTCCGGACGACAGCGTGAAGGTAGGCTTTGGTTTTTTAACATAAGTAATCCAAACTACCAACAGTACAGGCAACACAACAAAAAGAAAGGCAGGCGTGCCTAACACACGAGAGGCTATAATCACTTAAACAGACGCTATGACATGGAACTTACAAAACTTACTTGGGACAGGTGTGACGCAAAAACAATGACTCCACCCCGAGTGACCGGAAAAGGCAGAACTAAATAGAGTCTCTGATGAGTAACAGGTGCGCGTGCAGGGCAGGTGAAAATAATAAGTAACCATGGTGATGAAACAAACTCATAAGTGCACAGGCAATAACAAAAAGGAGTCCAAAACTACCAGAAAACACAAAACAAACATGATCCGGACCCAGGATCATGACACTTCGCAGCCGTTTTATGATTGCTCAGCACAAGAAATACGTTACACGCATACAGTTGTTAACAAAATACACTGTACATTATATACCTCAGCTAACTAAACTATGGAAATGTATAATATAGTTCATATAGCAATACGGTCTCACTGCACAGAGGCAGGTGAGGCCTCGCCTCACCTGCCTCTAGTGACTGCACGTCACTGATATATATATATATATATGAAATACTTGAGTTGGTGAATTCTAGCTGTAAATATACTCCCCTCTTAACCACGCCCTTAACCACGCCCCCAACCACTTCCCCACCTCCCGGTATCGGAGGTCTCAAGGTTGGCAAGTATGATCTACTGTGCTTCTGGGTTTTCACATTAAAGACTGTCACACGTGTATAAAACTGGATACAATGTTGACGGACATGAGTGTATATGGATACATTACCATCAGTCCATCTAGATATTTTAAACCCATCTTTAATAAAAGATCTTGGAGACATTACAAGCTGCATGCAAAAACTTTACCAAGCTGTAAATCGTGTCTATGGTCATTACGTCCTCCCTCAACCGCTGCAGCACAACGCCACTGATACAGTACGGTTCTGTGGGAAACACTATGCAGAAATTCCATTAATTTCTTTAGAGGACACATTTACAGAAAGCTAAGGCCTGCAAAAGGCGGACTTCTCCCTTCACTATTAGTCTTATTTTGCTTATATTCCATATAACCAGCATCCTCTATAGTAGACATTTGATTTCTGTCAGAATTACAGGACAGCGCTGCTGTTGTTAAGGACCTTCTGCAAAAATGTGACTCTCTCAAAAGTCTGGTGGGCCATCGATTGAATAGTTAAAATGGAACCTTGAGGAACACCACTACTATAACTATAGAAAAACCTTAGTTACATAAATCACGTTACAGATGTATAACTGCCAACAAGGAGAGGACTTAAAGGGGTGTCTCGAGGAACATTCCAGTTACATAAATCACACGTTCTGACCCCAGTGTTTGATAGCATGTTTAAATTGTCAATGCAAGGATCTGCCAATGTAGTGTTGTAACGATACCAATATTTTGGTACCGGTACTAAAATTATTTAGATACTTTTTGGTACTTTTCGATACTTTTCTAAATAAAGGGGACCACAAAAAAATTGCATTATTGGCTTTATTTTAACAAAAAATCTTAGAGTACATTAAACATATGTTTCTTATTGCAGTTAAGTCCTTAAATAAAATAATGAACATACTAGACAACTTGTCTTTCAGTAGTAACTAAACAAACAAAGACTCCTAATTAGTCTGCTGACATATGCAGTAACATATTGTGTCATTTATCATTCTTTTATTTTGTCAACATTATTAAGGACAAGTGGTAGAAAATATATTATTAATCTACTTGTTCATTTACTGATAATATCTGCTTACTTTCTCTTTTAACATGTTCTGTCTACACTTCTGTTAAAATGTAATAATCACTTATTCTTCTGTTGTTTGATACTTTACATTAGTTTTAGATGATACCACAAATTTGGGTATCAATCCGATACCAAGTAGTTACAGGATCATACATTGGTCATATTCAAAGTCCTCATGTGTCCAGGGACATATTTCCTGAGTTTATAAACATAATATAAATGTTTTTAAAAATGAAAGAAGATGTTGTGATGCCTATCCCAGCTGCACTTGGGCGGCAGGCAGGGTACAGCCCAGACAAGTCACCACCTCATCGCAGGGCCAAAATGAATAAGTAATTCTAAATACCCAAACTTGTTAGATTTGACCAGTAATAACTTTGTTTACATTATTTTGTTTGTAGATTTACAGATACGTTCTACTTCGGTAAATCAGAGTACATAGTAATTTTGTGGTCAGATTTGAGTTGCAATACGTTTTCCAACATTTGCAACATAACATGTATAAAAGGTATAAAAGTCATTCTAAATTAACTACATTTTAAAGGCCTACTGAAATTATTTTTTTTTATTCAAATGGGGATAGCAGATCCATTCTATGTGTCATACTTGATCATTTGGTGATATTGCCATAGTTTTGCTGAAAGGATTTAGTAGAGAACAACGACGATAGAGTTTGCAACTTTTGGTCTCTGATAAAAAAAAGCCTTGCCCCTACCGGAAGTAGCGTGACGTCATAAGAGGAAGGGCTGCTCACATTTTCCCATTGTTTTCAATGCAGCGAGAGAGATTCGGACCGAGAAAGCGACGATTAACCCATTAATTTGAGCGAGGATGAAAGATTTGTGGATGAGGTACGTGAAAGTGAAGGACTAGCGTGCAGTGCAGGACATATCTTTTTTCGCTCTGACCGTAACTTAGGTACAAGGGATTATTGGATTCCACACTTTCTCCTTTTTTTATTGTGGATCACGGATTTGTATTTTAAACCACCTCGGATACTATATCCTCTTGAAAATGAGAGTCGAGAACGCGAAATGGACATTCATAGTGACTTATCTCCACGACAATACATCGGTGAAGCTCTTTAGCTACGGAGCTAGCGTGATAGCATTTGGCTTAAATGCAGATAGAAACAAAATAAATAAACTGACTGGAAGGATAGACAGAAAATCAACAATACTATTAAACCATGGACATGTAAATACACGGTTAATGCTTTCCAGCTTGGCGAAGCTTAACAATGCTGTTGCTAACGACGCCATTGAAGCTAACTTAGCAACGGGACCTCACAGAGCTATGCTAAAAACATTAGCTCTCCACCTACGCCAGCCAGCCCTCATCTGCTCATCAACTCCCGTGCTCACCTGCGTTCCAGCGATCGACGGAGCGACGAAAGACTTCACCCGATCATAGATGCGGTCGGCGGCCCGGAGACGGAGGAAGTCAAGGTGAGGTCGCCGGCTAGCGCGTCTGCTATCCATCTCAAAGTCCTCCTGGTTGTGTTGCTGTAGTCCGCCGCTAATACACCGATCCCACCTACAACTTTCTTCTTTGCAGTCTTCATTGTTCATTAAACAAATTGCAAAAGATTCACCAACACAGATGTCCAGAATACTGCGGAATTTTGAGATGAAAACAGAGCTTTTTGTATTGGATTCAATGGGGCCGAATACTTCCGTTTCAACGATTGACGTCACGCGCATACGTCATCATACATAGACGTTTTCAACCGGAAGTTTAGCGAGAAATTTAAAATTACACTTTATAAGTTAACCCGGCCGTATTGGCATGTGTTGCAATGTTAAGATTTCATCATTGATATATAAACTATCAGACTGCGTGGTCGGTAGTAGTGGGTTTCAGTAGGCCTTTAATATGCATGATAGGCAACACTTTCCATAGAGAATCTGCAGTGGTTAGAGTGTCCGCCCTGAGATCGGTAGGTTGGAGTTCAAATCCCAGCCGAGTCATACCAAAGACTATAAAAATGGGACCCATAACCTCTCTGCTTGGCACTCAGCAACAAAGGGTTGGAGTTGGGGGTTAAATCACCAAAATGATTCCCGGGCGCGGCGCCGCTGCTGCCCACTGCTCCCCAAGGGGATGGGACAAATGCAGAGGACAAATTTCACCACATCTAGTGTGTGTGTGACAATCATTGGTACTTTTTTAATCACAACTATTTTACATCCTTTATATGCAGGGATGTGCAAGGCAGGGATTTCTACAAGCATTGCACCACATTCATATATGCAAGCCCAAAATATTCATTCAGCTAAAACCCTCATTATTTCAACCAGTAACCCAAACTCACCTCACTCTTTCCTTGTCAACACAATGAATGGGGACGGTGTGGCTCGGTTGGTAGAGCGGCCGTGCCAGCAACCTGAGGGTTCCTGGAAAAGCGCTATACAAGTATAACCCATTTAGCATTTAATACCTCTCTCTCCCCCCACTCACGTCGTTATATTAGCAGGAATATTTGAAGAGTTGAAAAGCAATTTGGTCCACGTTCCTCTATAGCACAGGATCACTCTACATAGAGTGTTCTTAGGAAGTTGCTGCAAAAATGTTTGTCTCCCCAGTTTTGAACTGAACTCGGCCATGTCATGTCATTCCCAGGTTGCATTTTGCCCCCAGGTTCGCCAGATAAATAGTACTAATGTACAGTACACCTACTGTATTTTTCGGACTATAGGTCGCAGTTTTTTTCATAGTTTGGCCGGGGGTGCGACTTATACTCAGGAGCGACTTATGTGTCAAATTATTAACACATTACCGTAAAATATCAAATAATATTTTTTAGCTCATTCACGTAAGAGACTAGACGTATAAGATTTCATCGGATTTAGCGATTAGGAGTGACAGATTGTTTGGTAAACGTATAGCATGTTCTATATGTTATAGTTATTTGAATGACTCTTAACATAATATGTTACGTTAACATACCAGGCACGTTCTCAGTTGGTTATTTATGCCTCATATAACGTACACTTATTCAGCCTGTTGTTCACTATTCTTTATTTATTTGAAATTGCCTTTAAAATGTCTATTCTTGGTGCTGGGTTTTATCAAATACATTTCCCCAAAAAATTAGACTTATACTACAGTGCGACTTATATATGTTTTTTTCCTTCTTTATTATGCATTATCGGCCGGTGCGACTTATACTCCGGAGCGGCTTATAATCCGAAAAATACGATAATTTGTCATGAATTGTTTTTTTTTTGCAATATACAGAAGGTCAATAAAAAAACTAGCTGCAGGCCAAAAATGCACACACCCCTGCTTTAGGGGGAGGTATTCTGGACATGATCAACCCAGAGTAGACATTGGGGAAGCCCTATAAGGCACACTGGAGGGACACTGTCTCCGGATGAGCAGAGGATAATGAATGGAAACTGCAGCAATTTCATTACACGTGTGCGTCGAAGTCAATGGATATCAACAAGAAAGCACACAAAGCAGAGCTTGCTGCCTTTAGAATTTCTATGAAATCTGCACTGATCGATATTGTACATAAGTAGCTTGATAAATAATGCAATAACACTGAGTGTATGTAATGTGTGAATGTAATGTGGTTATTTTATCAAAGGAAAATTGCTAGTAGTATAGTAACATGACATCTTGCACGCCAAAGAAATATTTATTAATGTTCTTGACTCCATGAAGTGCTATGCTCCTTTAAACAACGTGTAATATTTTGATTTCTACGGTAGGAAGGGGATTCCTATGGCCCCATTCGTTGTGGTTTAACTGAGACATGAAACGTGTCAAATTCAAAGGTTTAGCTTTAGCCGCCAGACGGCATTAAAAAGTTCAACTTAAAGTACCACTGATAGTCACACACACACTAGGTGTGGTGAAATTACCCTCTGCATTTGACCCATCCCTTTGTTCCACTCCCTGGGAGGTGAGGGGAGCAGTGAGCAGTAGCGGTGGCCCTGCTCGGGAATTATTTTGGTGATTTAACCCCCAAATCCAACACTTGATGCTGAGTGCCAAGCAGGGAGGTAATGGGTCCCATTTTTATAGTCTTCGTTTGAACTCACGACCAATCTCAGGGTAGACACTCTAACCACAAGGCCACTGAGCAGGTTAGTTTTGAATATCTTAAAATGTGTTTTGTGACTTTGACTACAGTGTCAGTTGCTTTTTAGAGTGGCGCTTTCCATCATTTTCAGATGCCTGCACTACAAAATGTTAATATCCCACCTTCTTCTCACGCGAGATCCGCCCAGGAATGGGCCATATACAAACCCTGTTTCCATATGAGTTGGGAAATTGTGTTAGATGTTAGTATAAACGGAATACAATAATTTGCAAATCATTTTCAACCCATATTCAATTGAATATGCTACAAAGACAAGATATTTGACGTTCAAACCGATAAAAACATTTTTTTTTGCAAATAATCATTAACTTTAGAATTTGATGCCAGCCACACGTGACAAAGAAGTTGGGAAAGGTGGCAATAAATACTGATAAAGTTTAGGAAAGCTCATCATACACTTATTTGGAACATCCCACAGGTGAACAGGCAAATTGGGAACAGGTGGGTGCCATGATTGGGTATAAAAGTAGATTCCATGAAATGCTCAGTCAGTCACAAACAAGGATGGGGCGAGGGTCACCACTTTGTCAACAAATGCGTGAGCAAATTGTTGAACAGTTTAAGAAAAACCTTTCTCAACCAGCTTTTGCAAGGAATTTAGGGATTTCACCATCTACGGTCCGTAATATCATCAAAGGGTTCAGAGAATCTGGAGAAATCACTGCACGTAAGCAGCTAAGCCCTTGACCTTCGATCCCTCAGGCTGTACTGCATCAACAAGCGACATCAGTGTGTAAAGGATATCACCACATGTGCTCAGGAACACTTCAGAAACCCACTGTCAGTAACTACAGTTGGTCGCTCCATCTGTAAGTGCAAGTTAAAACTATCCTATGCAAGGCAAAAACTGTTTATCAACAACACCCAGAAACACTGTCGGCTTCGCTGGGTCTGAGCTCATCTAAGATGGACTGATACAAAGTGGAAAAGTGTTCTGTGGTCTGAAGAGTCCACATTTCAAATTGTTTTTGGAAACTGTGGACGTCGTGTCCTCCGGACCAAAGAGGAAAAGAACCATCCGGATTGTTATAAGCGCAAAGTTGGAAAGCCAGCATCTGTGATGGTATGGGGGTGTATTACTGCCCAAGACATGGGTAACTTACACATCTGTGAAGGCGCCATTATTGCTGAAAGGTACATACAGGTTTTGGAGCAACATATGTTGCCATCCAAGCAACGTTACCATGGACGCCCCTGCTTATTTCAGCAAGACAATGCCAAGCCACGTGTTACATCAACGTGGCTTCATAGTAAAAGAGTGCGGGTACTAGACTGGCCTGCCTGTAGTCCAGACCTGTCTCCCATTGAAAATGTGTGGCGCATTATGAAGCCTAAAATACCACAATGGAGACCCCCGGACTGTTGAACAACTTTAGCTGTACATCAAGCAAGAATGGGAAATAATTCCACCTGAGAAGCTTAAAAAATGTGTCTCCTCATTTCCCAAACGTTTACTGAGTGTTGTTAAAAGGAAAGGCCATGTAACACAGTGGTGAACATGCCCTTTCCCAACTACTTTAGCACGTGTTGCAGCCATGAAATTCTAAGTTAATTATTAAGTTTATGAGTTTGACCATCAAATATCTTGTCTTTGTATTGCATTCAATTGAATATGGGTTGAAAATGATTTGCAAATCATTGTATTCCGTTTATATTTACATCTAACACAATTTCCCAACTCATATGGAAACGGGGTTTGTAAATACCTTCCCGACTGTACCTTCCGGCATATTAAATAGTGCTTCAAACTGTAGTGTACCCAAGGCGTATAGACAAATACTGCACAGTGTTGCGACTGATTTGAATACATCCCTCTCTCTTACATACAGGCCCTGCAGCTAATATACCCTTGCACATACAGACATGTTCAGATTGAATTTTTTTCTCTGTGCAGAGATAATTACTACAGTCAGCAGTCAGAGTGGAGTTTAGCAGAGGGAGGCAGGAAGGGGATGTGGCCTACAGTACTACCTGGCATTCATTCCTCTCAATAGCGCTGATGGGGACATTAGGAAAAAGTCATTAACTATGGCAGAGACAAGGAGAGATGAGGACACAACCGACTCACAAGCTGAGCTATAAAGGTAGTGGAGCGTGGGGAACTGTGTGTCACAGAGGACAAGTCCGGTATAGTCGATGTGTACTAAAGTGTGCTAAAGAGAAAGTAAGTAAGTGTTGGCATCACTTAAAAGTAAACAATTGTACTGGTGATAAAGCACCTATCAGTGATAGTGTGATAAAGTCACCAGCCAAACCATTAGGTGCACTTGCACAATTGAATGGGATTTCATTTAAAAGATCCAGCAAAAGTTCTACCGAGAGCCAGTTTCAATAGCCCCTTGTGTGGGACCCCTTTTTCACTGTCACACATGTCTGCTGTATAACCAATCAAATGTCAAACATTCTCACTTTTTTGTTTAGATAAACAGACATGTCGATTTGTGATGATAATCTCCATCGGACAGACATATCCTTACCAAACCTTTCTTCCCCTCTAATCCTTGAGGTGCCCCACCAGAGATTGCCACCCTGGACAATTACCTGTGTGCACATTTCTAAAACAGACGCGCTGTTTCTACCTTTTAGTGCTCAACTTTGACAATACGTGTCGCTAAAAACGGCAACCAAAATATTAAACAGTTCTCTGTTAAAATTGCAGCACTGGTCTACACCAAAGTAATGACTGAATAAATATATTAATAATTAAAACAACAGCCTACTGTCCTGCCCAATAAACAACATGTTCCTAATGATTTTGTAATTGTGTGAAAAGGAGCTGACATTTTATATCTTATCATTTTGAGATTTGGTCAGTAACATAATGAATTGCTATGTACAGGAACTATAATATTTGCTACATTTAGAGCAAACACTATAGAAGCTACATATAGAAAATACCAATGGTAGACAAAGTCTCGAAGTCACACAGAAAACGTGCCATGTATGCCTAAAGTCCAGTTTTGGTTAGACATCACTATACCATCAGGGGGGTATTCCAGAAAGCAGGTTAAGTACACATTCGGAGAAAGTAAACGCTGAGATGATTAAAATAAAATTAACCGTTTTTTATTCCAAAAAGGAATGGTAATTTAAACTCAGAGTTAGTTACCATGGTAACTACAGATGTCCGATAATATTGCCATGCCGATATCGGCCGATAAATGCTTTAAAATGTCGGAAATTATCGGTATCTGTTTCAACCTCTCGATTTTCGGTGCCCCTCCCGAAAATCTCCCGGGGCAACCATTCTCCCAATTTCCACCCGGACAACATTATTGGGGGCGTGCCTTAAAGCCACTGCCTTTTAGCGTCCTCTACAACCTGTCGTCACGTCCGCTTTTCCTCCATACAAACAGTGTGCCGGCCCAGTCACATATTGTATGCGGCTGTTACACACACATAAGTGAATGCAACGCATACTTGATCAACAGCCATACAGGTCACACTGAGGGTAGCCGTATAAACAACTTTAACACTGTTACAAATATGCGCCACACTGTGAACCCACACCAAACAAGAATGACAAACACATTTCGGGAGTACATCCGCACCGTAACACAACATCAACACAACAGAAAAAGAACCCCTTGCAGCACTAACTCTTCCGGGACGCTACAATATACACCCCCCGCTACCACCAAACTCCGCCCCCCCGAACACCCCCTACCTCAACCCCCCCCCCATCTCCCGAATTCAGAGGTCTCAAGGTTGGCAAGTATGCTCTAGTATACTCTGGACTGAAGCTGAGTGCCTTCATTGTTTTTGTAGCTGTTGTTTAGAGGCATGTTTAAAAAAAAATAAAAATAATGCACTTTGTGAAAGTCAAAGTATAGTATTTCACATAGTTGTAGTGGGTATCAGGATTATCTCAGGGGGAGCATGTCCAAAATTCCAAGCTGCTGTTTTGAGGCATATTAAAAAAAATAATGCACTTTGTGACTTCAATAATAAATATGGCAGTGCCATGTTGGCACTTTTTTCCATAACTGGAGTTGAAGTTGTTCTTATTTTGGAAAACCTTGTTTTTGATTGATTGATTGAAACTTGTATTAGTAGATTGCACAGTACAGTACATATTCCGTACAATTGACCACTGAATGGTAACACCCGAATAAGTTTTTCAACTTGTTTAAGTCGGGGTCCACGTTAATCAATTCATGGTAAAGTTACATTGTTTAAAGGCCTACTGAAATGATTTTTTTTTATTCAAACGGGGATAGCAGATCCATTCTATGTGTCATACTTAATCATTTCGCGATATTGCCATATTTTTGCTGAAAGGATTTAGTAGAGAACATCGACGATAAAGTTCGCAACTTTTGGTCGCTGATAAAAAAAGCCTTGCCTGTGCCGGAAGTAGCGTGACGTCACAAGTTGAAAGGCTCCTCACATTTCCCCATTGTTTACACCAGCAGCGAGAGCGATTCGGACCGAGAAAGCGACGATTACCCCATTAATTTGAGCGAGGATGAAAGATTCATGGATGAGGAACGTGAGAGTGAAGGACTAGAGTGCAGTGCAGGACGCATCTTTTTTCGCTCTGACCGTAACTTAGGTACAAGCTGGCTCATTGGATTCCACACTCTCTCCTTTTTCTATTGTGGATCACGGATTTGTATTTTAAAACACCTCGTATACTATATCCTCTTGAAAATGAGAGTCGAGAACGCGAAATGGACATTCACAGTGACTTTTATCTCCACGACAATACAGCGGCGAAACACTTTAGCTACGGAGCTAACGTGATAGCATCGTGCTTAAATGCAGATAGAAACAAAAGAAATAAACCCCTGACTGGAAGGATAGACAGAAAATCAACAATACTATTAAACCATGGACCTGTAAATACACGGTAATGCTTTCCAGCTTGGCGAAGCTTAACAATGCTGTTGCTAACGACGCCATTGAAGCTAACTTAGCAACGGGACCTCACAGAGCTATGATAAAAATATTAGCGCTCCACCTACGCCAGCCAGCCCTCATCTGCTCATCAACACCCATGCTCACCTGCGTTCCAGCGATCGACAGAAGGACGAAGGACTTCACCCGATCATCCGTGCGGTCGGGGGCTAGCGTCGGATAGCGCGTCTGCTATCCAAGTCAAAGTCCTCCTGGTTGTGTTGCTACAGCCAGCCGCTAATACTCCGATCCCACCTACAACTTTCTTCTTTGCAGTCTTCATTGTTCATTAAACAACTTGCAAAAGATTCA
>NC_084745.1:30290903-30308403 GCF_033978785.1 Entelurus aequoreus
GCTTTATTTGTGCTGTGGCACTGTTGTCTGTGGGATTTTTCTTTAAAGGCTAAAGTAAAGACGGCAGAAGTATGTCAGATAGAAATGGCCTTTTTTTGTCTGTCAGAAAGGCACAAAATGTGTGGGATAAGTGTATGTAAAAGGAACATAGGGAGACACAGCTCAACATTAATTCACCAATCATCTGAGCTGCTGGCGTTGCTTCTTTCTACTCCTGGGCAAGCAAGTGGAACTATGGCATGCTACTCATTCTCATTGTACGCATATTGGAAAAACTGTGGAAGATTTTGTGTCATTTGTTTGATTAGCGTATGGGTGGTCAGTGGTGTGTGTGTGTGTGTGTGTGTGTGTGTGTGTGTGTGTGTGTGTGTGTGTGTGTGTGTGTGTGTGTGTGTGTGTGTGTGTGTGTGTGTGTGTGTGTGTGTGTGTGTGTGTGTGTGTGTGTGTGTCAGGTCTCACAGGGGGACCGGTTCCAAGCTGGGTGACAGATTGTCCAGACAATTGCTTTTAACAAGCTGGAGGGAAAGTAGGCCAAAAAAAACTAATGTCTCGACTCACTGATCCATTCAAACTCAATACATATTACTTTCTCTTTCTATGATGTATAAGTTAGCACGCCACGCCGACTCATCTTGACCACCGAGGGCACATGTTTCATTTTACCCCGGGGACTGATTTAAAAGCTTCTCAAGTGAAATTATTTCAGGAAGTACCAAAATAAAGACTTTAACATCAATGGAATACAATTGTTTGTTACTAATTAGGGTCGTGTACCTTTCACATTTCAATTGATTCCAGTACCTGGGACTTGATACCGGTATTCAACGATACCAATGTTTGATAATTTTGTGTGTTCGTGTGGTAATAATTGTTCATTTGTTAAATAATGAAATTTGAATCTGAAAATTTAGATTTTTTTTAAACACTAAGCTGATAATGATAACTGTGCTGTCCACTTAACCATCATGGTCTCATTTTCCAGTATGAATTCATTTCAGTTTGTCTTATACGTGTTGTCAGTTTTGCCATTAAGTTCAATATACCAGTCTTGTCTTTGTGTTGAGTCCTACAAAGTTTGTGTACTGTAAGTATTGCACTAGTTACACACAACAAAACATTGAAATCGCCAGTAAAATGGCTAATGATAATTGGTAGCATGCATACGCCATAGCCAACGTGGCGCTTTTTTGAGCACTTTCAATGGGTATTATAGCTGTACCTAGGAAGGGTGCAATGACTTAAAAAAATTTTTGAAACAAATTTGTTAATGACAAATTATTTTTCGATATTGGTCATCGACGCCATTGCTCGTGTTTTTCACGACGGAAACAAATTCGCAAATCAGTTTAACCGGTGAACAGCAGAAAAGAGAATCATGGCTAAGGCCACTGTTCGAAAGTATGCCAACTGTCAGGGTTGCCCCTGACAGTTTGGTTGCGTTTGTCTTAGTTTCCTGTCAGTGCTTTTATTTTGTCTTCATTTCCTGATTATCTCCCTGAGTGCTTTGTCCCCTCAGCTGTGGCTGATTGGCACGTGGCCACACCTGGTGCCAATCAACCAGCTGCTACTTATACCTTCCCCTGCCCTCCAGTCACGGCTGGATTATTGTAGTGTCTACCTGTCTATGTCACTTCTACCTGTAGCTTATAACTGTCACTATTTGTCGTTGTAGCTCTGTCTACTTTTGTCCACTCCGCTCAAGTCATAGTTCCTTCGTGTCACAGTAAGTGTTTTTGTTTCTTGTTTCTTGCTATTTTAGTTCATAGCCAAGTTTGTTCTCCGCCTTGTGCGCGCCTTTTGTTTGTACCCTTTTGTTTGTTTTTTGCCATAGTGTTTAATTAAATCATGTTTTCCTGTTCAATGCCTGCCGTCTCTGCATTTTGGGGTTCGTCACCAACAAACTCTGACATAATAATCCAGCCTAACACGAACCTCGCAGAGATGTCCATGGCAGAGAGGCTTAACAAAGCTTTATCATTGATGGCCGAATCCAAAAAAAGCTTTGCCTCTTTTTGTGATCCCTCCCACCCATCCCTGTCCTGTGTTGGCTTCTAGTGGGACGTCTTGGATCCGTCCCTCGAGGGGGGGGGCTATGAGTAGCTGTGCAGCTGGGGAGGCACAGCTACTCCTCACCCCAGTGGGTCTGCAAGAGATGGCGCCATCATCTCTGAGGGGTCTGCAACAGACGGCGCCATCCTCTCCGGTGGACCAGCAGACGCCACCATGCTCTCCGGTGGGCCAGCAGGGGTCTCCACCACCCTCTCCGGTGGGCCAGCAGGGGTCTCCACCACCCTCTACGGTGGGCCAGCAGGGGTTTCCGCCACCCTCTCCGGTGGACCAGCAGGGGTTTCCGCCACCCTCTCCGGTGGGCCAGCAGAGGGCGCCGCCACCCTCCTTCCCGGTGGGCCAGCAGAGGGCGCCGCCACCCTCCTTCCCGGTGGGCCAGCAGAGGGCGCCGCCACCCTCCTTCCCGGTGGGCCAGCAGAGGGCGCCTCCACCCTCCTTCCCGGTGGGCCAGCTGAGGGCGCCGCCACCCTCCTTCCCAGTGGGCCAGTAGAGGGCGCCGCCATCCTCCTTCCCGGTGGGTCCTCCCACGCCGGCGGTCGAGCCGCCTCGCCAATTGCCACCTGACTCTTCCCCGCTGGTTGCGGGGACACTTGGCCTGGCGGCCCACCTACTTGTCCTCCCTCCACCCTCCCTTGACTTTGGACTGTTTTTTTTTTGGGTGGGGGGGATTTTCTAATACGTCTGGTGTCCGTTATGGGAAGGGGGGCTACTGTCAGGGTTGCCCCTGACAGTTTGGTTATGTTTGTCTTAGTTTCCTGTCAGTGCTTTTATTTTGTCTTCATTTCCTGATTATCTCCCTGAGTGCTTTGTCCCCTCAGCTGTGGCTGATTGGCACGTGGCCACACCTGGTGCCAATCAACCAGCTGCTACTTATAGCTGCCCGGCCCTCCAGTCATGACTGGATTATTGTAGTGTCTACCTGTCTATGTCACTTCTACCTGTAGCTTATACCTGTCACTATTTGTCGTTGTAGCTCTGTCTACTTTTGTCCACTCCGCTCAAGTCATAGTTCCTTCGTGTCACAGTGTTTTTGTTTCTTGTCGACAGTTAGCCTTTGTGCTATTTTAGTTCATAGCCAAGTTTGTTCTCCGCCTTGTGCGCGCCTTTTGTTTGTACCCTTGTTTGTTTGTTGCCATAGTGTTTAATTAAATCATGTTTTCCTGTTCAATGCCTGCCGTCTCTGCATCTTGGGGTTCTTCACCAACAAACTGTGACACCAACATTTCACCCTATACACGTCAAAGCAGACCCTACTTCTAGAAGGGTACGGCTGTAATGTGGGAGCGTTTAAAACGGAGGCATGCCGGACATCTGGAGGATGCGGTCTGTGACTCTCCTGGGGGATAGTTAGCTTCTTGGCTAGCTAGCGGACAACAAAGAGACTGAGTTGTGTAAAAAGTAGCTTTACCTATATCATTTCAGTCAAAGCCTGCCAGCTAAATTGTTTCTACCTCTGTCACAAAATTACATTTTCTTTTTTTTGAGAAAGCAAAATATATTTTGTTTTGTTTTTATTGCTATTTTAACTGCCCTTCCTTAACATACAAATTAATACTTTGTTTTTGTTTGCACTTTGCCTCTCCTTGCTTTAAAATTGACAAAGGTTTGATAGATGTATTATTGTTGTAAGAGCCTAATGAGCCGCACAGTTACATCATAAGTAATATTTTTAAATGAAAAAAGTCATCTTTATATTTATATATCTCAGCTGAATTTAAAAGCGTATGCCTTTGTCTCCAGCAGGTTAGACTACTGTAATGGCC
Source organism: Entelurus aequoreus (assembly GCF_033978785.1). Lineage (NCBI taxonomy): Eukaryota > Metazoa > Chordata > Actinopteri > Syngnathiformes > Syngnathidae > Entelurus > Entelurus aequoreus. The sequence continues at coordinate 30,294,734 of NC_084745.1, forward strand.
TTCTAATTGGGCTGTAAAGCAGCTGCAGTACATCCAGAATGCTGCTGCTCAACTCCTGACTAGAACAAGAAAATAAGACCATATTTGTCCAGTGCTTAGGTCACTGCGCTGGCTTCCTGTTGCTCAGAGAATAGACTTTAAAACAGCTCTGTCTTTTCATGATCTTGTGCCAGAGTACATCTCTGACATGAAAACCTCAGAGAGTGGTGATGTTCAAGGACAAAACATAGTGAGGCTGTGTTTCAGTTTTATGCTCCTAAAATCTGGAATAGTCTTCCAGAAGATGTTGGCATTTTTCAAATCCAGGATGAAAACACTTTTATTAAATTGTACATATCACAACTGATAGCATTTTATCTACGCTTTTTAATTTTAATTCTAATTGTTTTTATGATTTTTTTTTTGCTTTCTTGTAAGCACTTTGAGTTGCCTTATGTAGGAATTGTGCTCTAGAAATAAACTTGTCTTGCCTTAATTACAGCCACTGAATAGTTGTAGACATCATAAAACAACTAATTGTTAGATGAGTCAATGACGAATCAACTATCAAAATATTCGTAAGTTACAGCCCAAGTAGTATCTAGCACTTTTCTATAAGTATGCTTGCTTTGTCAGTATGGAAAATTGCAACGTTACCTAAAGGCAGTTTGGCCGAGTCCACTCCGAGTGCTTAAGTGCTTGTTTTCCTGCCAAGTGCTTCAGTCTGTACTGAGTCAGCAACCAGACATGACATCACATGCAACAAAGGTATCAATGTATGGTTCCGTTTGATTTTAAGTGAATCGATATGCGGTAGCACAGACAGAATTCAGTCCGTACCCATATAAGTATCAAATTTGGTACCCATCCCAAGTACTAATAGAAGTGTATTTTACAATTTGGTTTCTCCAACACATTTACAGTGAAGTTGTTTTACTTGTCAAGTGTTAATATACATTGAAAATGTACAGGTTAATGATGCATTGATAATGTATCGCATTTAAAGTGCCTCAGCAACTCTTTCCGTGACGTATTCATTCCAGTTGAGCTAACGTAAAGACTTAAGCAAGAGCCTAATCTGTTGAATATGCAGGTAATTAAATATGCCTTGCACATGAACACATAAAACCCACATTTACCGTAATTGCTATTAAAGCAAGTCACTGAGGTCAATGCACGTGAGATTGCTCGCTGAGTTAATGCTAATCAAAGCCATTATTTGAAACACTTGAGATGCAATCAATCCGGTATAATTGCTGTAAAAAACGAGCTTTTAATATTTACATGGGTGCGATATGAGCCAATTTGTGTTCTTTTTTGTTTTTTTCTTTGATATACCATATTCATTCAAATAGACTGCATTTATTCCTTTGAAAAACAGGTTGTCTTTTATTCAGAGATGTAGACATCCAAACTAACAGGTGGCGACAAAAGCCTTCTCCCCTAGAAAGTTAGAGCTTTTCTTTTACACTGAGCCCTCATTCATCGCTGTTAATTGGTTCTAGGGCTGACAGTGGTAGGTTTATTTCCGCAAAGTAGAATTTGTGAATATTAAATCAAATAATTACACAGCTAGAACATAAAAAAGCTTTGACGTCCTGAAAACGTTTTTTAACATTATCAGAGCCCTCTAGACATGAAATAACACCCCCACAGTCACCTTTACACACGTTTAATCCGATAGAGTAATGTAGCCTGAGGCTGAGCCAATCAGTGGCCACGATACTAAACAGTGCACTCTGATTTGTTTGGTCTTATCCAGTGGCTAACACTGCTGAAGTATTGATCATTTTAGTATATATAGCCATTTTTTTACATTTAAAAATGCTATTTTTAGGCAAGAAATATGTAGAATATGCTTGAAAATTATAAAAACTTAAAAGAGTGATGTATGATTGTAATGCTAATTTTGAAAATAATTTTGATCAATGAAGCAGATGAAGCATGTCAAGGTAAAAAAAAAACTAAAAAACTATTTCAACTTTGAATTAAAAAAACTGAACCTGCTGTATATCTAACAAGCTGTCAAGCAGATATTAGTTGTAGTTAGATATACATTTTTTTGTAATCTATACAGTGGTACTTCAACTTAAGAGTGCCCCATTTTCAAATTTTCTGGACTCATGCAGATCCCAAATTTACAACAGCATGTACCAATACTGGAGATTTTGCATAATAGGGCCCTTTCAGAATACAGTGATACCTCAACTCAAGAGTGCTTTGAGATAAGAGCTGCCTCCCGGTTAATTGTTCTGATTTAAGTTGCAAGCAAAAAAATTTAGTTAGAAGCACCCGCCGTTATTTAGGGTACCAAATGTCACGGTGAGCCTCGTAAGGTCCGACCAAAACATCTGATGTCTTACTTGCTAGCATTAGCTTATAGCTAGACAGCGACATAACTTTGTTTTCCAGCCATGAAAGAAAGCGAGTGTGAAGGACAGTGCTAAGGAGAAGAAGTGGATGCTATTCATTCAATAAAGAAATAAAAATGTGACCAAGCTTGAAGTTAGGTAAATTGGTGAAGCAGTTGGCGTGTATCACTGAAGTAGAATGCATCTAACACCAGCCAAAAACGGTGTCTCAATTCGGCGGCTGCATCCTTTACAGTGCGCATTCGTGGGGTGCCGACGTCATCGTGGTGCGCGAAGGCTGTCCCAATTCGAAAAAGTTCCAAGTGTCCTTTGAATCTGGCCGACAAATATGTCATTTTCTCCCGTGAGCAGAAAGGTTGCATGTACACTTTGCATACTTTTATATCCCGAGATCCTTTGCGCACTCTTATCTGAAAATTATTTTCATCATGGCGACGCTAAGTGGAGCACAAAGAGCGACTTTAAAACGTAAGTATAGCTTTATTTATTCATGTAAAAACAGCTAAAAGCAGACACGTCAAGCTGGGATGTCAGTAGTGACGTACATGTGTGTTCAAATACGAGACCTCGACTATCTTAATGTAGAGCGACCTCCGTGCTCTTTGCCCCTCCCTTTACCCCCAAAAAAAGAGTCATATATCCGGCCATTACGGACAGCTTAGTGCCCTGAGCTTTCTTTCAACGTTTGAAAGTAAAACCTGACATCTATTAATTAGACTGCAAGAAATTGACTTAATTTTGTTGTATTAATGTGTGGCCGGAATAATAATGTATTTTAAGCGTGTGCATCAATGCAGCAGATATGTGACCTAAGTGTAATGGCGGGGACAACAGACGTAACCAGAAAGAGTCCTGGAGGCAAGACCGTCCCAAATTAGGAGCTAAAAGGTTTGCTTCAGTGATCTCCATCGAGACAGAGAGACTTTTAAAACTGAAGAAAGATAAGGGAGACTTCTATAAACAAGTTATCGATGCTTTTGTTCAAAAGGAGCAGCGCATGGACATCATTTATAAGTAAAGGTAAGACCATAATAACGTTTTTTTATTAAATGTGCTTTTTTGTATGTGTAAAGAATGCTGGTATAAGCTTTTAAACATAACCCGTTAACTGCTGCCAATCAAATGGTGAATAAGATACTCTTTAGGTTTCATATGTTTGTAAATCTGACTGTGATGAAGTCAGTGCCTCACCAGCCATGAACCTCACCGCAGGTCACTGGTCCCAATTCATATCGCTCCAGCCGCTCGAGGACTCTCACCAGGACCCAGCACAAAAGGGTCCTTGGAAGGATGCAGCCCCCCACATTGAAACACAGCTAAAGAGTTTAGAACAATATTTAAACAGCGGACATTTATCAGTGAAAAAAAAGGGAAGCTGTCGATAGTGTGTTTGATGGAGAAGATACCGTAGAAGTCCACTCTCCAAGATAAATGCAGTATATTATTATTGCATTACTTTGTAAAACTACGGTCGCTGTTTTTATACAATATTTCTTGTGTATGTTATTTTTTCTTTTTAAAAGGCATGTAACATGTTTAAATTGTACCGTTTTGACAGGGCTGAGCACAATTTAAATTGATTGTAATTCATTTTAATGGGAGATTTGAGATACATTAGAGATGGGAATCGTTGGGCACCTCACGATTCGATTACGATAACGGATGTACAATTAGATGAAAAACTGGTTATTGATGCATCTTTATGCATAATTTATGTATATTAATGCAGTGTTACATATATTTCCGTTTAACTAAATACTCATTCATCATTTGAAACGTATATAATAATCTTACTTATCTCACCATATGAAATATAACTTACTTCACTAATTATTATTAGTTTTTATTGTTGCTACTTATGGAGTATATTGTGAATAAATTGAGAACCGAAAGTGAACAAAAGTTTTAGCAACTGCTATGTAAAGGAAAAGGGGTAGGTTCATTACCTCCCTGCTTGGCACTCAGCATCAAGGGTTGGAATTGGGGGTTAAATCACCAAAAATGATTCCCGGGCGCGGCCACCGCTGCTTCCCACTGCTCCCCTCACCTTCCAGGGGGTGAACAAGGGGATGGGTCAAATGCAGAGGACAAATTTCACCAAATCTAGTGTGTGTGTGACAATCATTGGTACTTTTAACTTAACTTTTCTACTCCTTTTCGAACATGTTGAATAGAGAAACTGGAAATTGTGATGTGTCATGTTGTATGCATGCATGTTCGAAATAAACACAAACTCAACTCAACTTTTAAAAACAGTGCATTTGTAATAAGAAACAGTTGGATGAATTCCAATTACACATGGAAATGTGTGCAAAGCTGGAACATAAGTGCTAAAAAAAAAGGAGCTGTCTGCATTACTTTATTTACAAAAAATAAATAATGGATTATTGAATTTTAGATTTACAACCTCCCATTTCCGAATTGCGATGCATCTAAAAATCGATTATTTCCCCCACCTCTTTTACATATATTTAAGAACTCTGTCACAGAACCAATCCAAGCTGGTAAATTGAGGTACTCTCAAAATTATTGGTCTTTGATTTCCGTTAAAAATTATGTTTACAAACAAAACGCCTCTTGAACAAAACTGCTTTAGCACAATTAGCTTGACGGAAATGGTCATAAAACAGCATTTCATTTTTCAATGCGGTCATATCTCCTGAAGAATTATAACACGGGTCTACACCCACGCTCGCCTTTAATTTGACTAATCCCTTACTTGGTGAAAAAGCATCATAGATTGCAGCCGCCGCAAGTAAACTTTGAACTCTTATCTCTTCCAATTCCCACTTGGACTTTTTCTTAATACTTTCATAATATCCTTCCATTTCTGAGGAGAAGGGATTGGTGCTGCCTCAGCAGCAGGCTGACAAAAGCAGCAAGGGACATGGAGAGAGATTCAAGGGCTTAGTGTCTGTGCGAGGATGACCCCATATTGTTCCAAAGGCACAAGGGACTAAAAAAAGAGCACCCATGGCGGAGGAGCCTTGGTTTAGCGCGTAATGCATTAAATGAATTTCTTGCAGACATAAACCACTGCAAACCCCCATCACATCATTTCCCACTTGTTCGTTCTAATTCCTTCCATCCACCCTCTGCCTATATAACGCTCTTTATGTCAGGTTGCTCAGCTCATTAAGTTGATAACATGTGTGTGCTGCTCATAAATTAGATACATTGTTCTATCTGATAGCAAGAATGAGTCAAACGAACAATTGAATAAGTGGTTGGTGTGTGAAGATTCTGGGGGTGAAAACAAAACATGATGTCGCAAAGCGGGTGAGGTTGCGCAACATCAAGCGCAGTAAACTATTCTCTTGGTAATTGCTCCTCGCCATAAATGCTAATTCCGTGTCATGGCTGCGCGAGTAAGTCCCCGATGGGATTATAAAAGTATCCACATGATGTCTATTTTAGCATTTTTAACCCACCTACCTTGTTCGGTACAGTATATGTGTTGGCACTAACTAAGCTGACTGCCCCTGGCTTTTATAGAAAGGGGACAAAAGATGATTTGAATCTACATTTTGAGCACTTCCTTGTGGTCAAGATAAAATGTATTTGGATATGCTTTGATGTAACTTTTGCGTTAAATTGTTCTCCCCAGTCACATATTATAACCTGTTTGCTTTCATTCAGGAGGGTGGAGCTTCACTTCCGTGTTTGGATTACAGTTTAACATAAAATATAGATTGTGATTGCAACTGGTTTAGTAAAATAAAATAAAAGCTCAGTAGGAAGGAAAGACGGTTGGAAGGAAGTCTAGAGTAACTTTCAAGTCGTCAAAACACCTTAAGAAAGTCAGTGATTTCACTGTAAAAGTGGGTGACATTGTTATCACCAGGAAGGATGAGGTCACCTACCTAGGTTCCATTCTAGAGGCTAATCTTTCCTGTGATAAAATGGCAACCAAGGTAATCAAAAAGGTCAACCAACGAACGAGATTTCTCTATAGAATCTCCTCTCTGGTCAACAAAAGCACCATGAGGATTCTAGCGGCAACTCTCGTTCAACCCTTTTTCGATTACGCATGCACCTCCTGGTACCCCAGCACCTCCAAAACACTCAAATCTAGACTCCAAACATCCCAGAACAAGCTAGTCAGATTACTTCTAGTCCTCCACCCCAGATCCCACCTCACTCCTACCCACTTCTCCAAAGTGGGCTGGCTCAGGGTGGAGGACAGAGTAAAACAACTTGCACTGAGCCTAGTCTATAAAATCCGCTACACCTTCCTGATACCGAAGTACATGTCAAACTACTTCCTTAACGTAAATGACCGCCATAACCACAACACCAGGGGGAGCTCCACTAACCACGTTAAACCCAGACTCTGATCTAACAAAGGTCTTAACTCATTTTTTTTTTATGCCACATCAATGTGGAATGCACTCCGAACAGGTGTAAAAGAAAGGGCATCCCTATCCTCCTTCAAAACCGCAATAAAAGTACACCTCCAGGCAACTTTAACCCTAAACTAACATCCTCCCCGGATTGTAAATAATCAAATGTAGATACTTTTTCTTATACTTTCTGATCTCTCTCTCTCTATGTCCACTACTTGATGTACATATCCTACCAAGTCAGACCTACACTGTTTCAATGTCCATTTCCCTGTTCTCAATTGTTGATGACTGAAGTGATGACAACAACCAAACCTAACCCCCCCTCCACATCCCACACCCCGGATTGTAAATAATGTAAATAATTCAATGTATATACTCTGATGATTATGTTGTGTGATGTCTGTATTACAATGATAGTATATATCTGATAGTATATATCTGTATCATGAATCTATTTAAGTGGACCCCGACTTAAATAAGTTGAAAAACGTATTCAGGTGTTACCATTTAGTGGTCAATTGTACGGAATATGTACTTCACTGTGCAATCTACTAATAAAAGTTTCAATCAATCAATCAGTCAAGACACCTCTTCTCAAACCAATCACACAATTCATCATATCAGTGCGACGCGTTAAATCCAGTCTAACTAGACGAACAAAAGTCTTACAATACAATCATGCTTTGATCGTCAAAGATTCTTTAGAATGCAATATGTGATAATTTTATCTAAATAAATGCGAGTACATCAGTGGAGTAATATGGGGGTGGATTTTTCTGGCAGGCTAAAACATTGTGTATATTCTTTTTATAACATGTTCTGGTTGACAGTCCTCAATTACAGAAGGTTTATCAGGCTGAATATTACACTTTATAAATAAGTACAGAAGGTAATGACATTGTCATGTAGTGATATGAATACCAATAACTTGTGAAACATGTTATGTACGGAATATCAGAGGCAGTTATTCATAGAAATATCACAGAATATATTACCAAACAGCTTTGACAATAAAAGCCCCTCTCCTCTGAATGCGAGTGCCTCTACAGCATGAATACAAATTATATATTTCGACAAAATACAAAAACTGACAAGAGACCAACGCACTGCAAGGTTTTGTTTTTTCAATTGTCATTGAAATCGTGTCTGTCCATTTTTTGTTGAGCTGTTAAAAAGCATAATGTTTAAAATAACATTTTATCATAACTACAAACCCCAAAACCAGCGAAGTTGGCACGTTGTGTAAATCGTAAATAAAAACAGAATACAAAGATTTGCAAATCCTTTTCAACCTATATTCAATTGAATACACTGCAAAGACAAGACATTTAATGTTTGAACTGGAAAACTTTGTTATTTTTTGCAAATATTAGCTCATTTGGAATTTAATGCCTGCAACATGTTTAAAAAAAGCTGGCACAAGTGGCAAAAAAGACAGAGAGTTGAGGGATGCTTATCAAACACTTATTTAGAACATCCCACAGGTGGATAGGCTAATTGGGAACAGGTGGGTGCCATGGTTGGGTACACAAGCAGCTTCCATGAAATGCTCAGTCATTCACAAACAACGATGGGGCGAGGTTCACCACTTCATGAACAAATGTGTGAGCAAATTGTCTAACAGTTTAAGAACAACATTTGTCAACGAGCTATTGCAAGGAATTTAGGGATTTCACCACCTAAGTTCTGTAATATCATCAAAAGGTTCAGAGAATTTGGAGAAATCACTGCACGTAACATTGAATGCCCGTGCCCTTTAGACCTCAGGCGGTACTGCATCAAAAACCGACATCAGTGTGTAAAGGATATCACCACAGGGGCTCAGGAACACTTCAGAAAACCACTGTCAGCAACTACAGTTCACAGTCACTACATCTACATCTGTAAGTGCAAGTTAAAACTCTACTATGCAAAACAAAAGCCATTCATCAACAACACCCAGAAACGCCGCCGGCTTCGCTCTGCCCGAGCTCATCTAAGATGGACTGATGCAAAGTGTAAAAGTGTTCTGTGGTCTGACGAGTCCACATTTCAAATTATTTTTGGAAACTGTGGGCATCTTGTCTTCCGGAACAAAGAAGAAAAGAACCATCCGGATTGTTCTAGGCACAAAGTTGAAAAGCCAGCATCTGTGATGGTATGGGGGTGTATTAATGCCTAAGGCATGGGTAACTTACACATCTGTGAAATAACCATTAATGCTGAAAGGTACATACAGGTTTTGGAGCAACATATGTTGCCATCCAAGCAATAGTATCCTGCTTAAAAACCCTGTTTCCACATGAGTTGGGAAATTGTGTTAGATGTAAATATAAACGGAATACAATGATTTGCATATCCTTTTCAACCCATATTCAATCGAATGCACTACAGAGACAAGATAGTTGATGTTCAAACTCATAAACTTTATTTTTTTTTGCAAATAATAATTAACTTAGATATTCATGGCTGCAACATGTGCCAACGTAGTTGGGAAAGGGCATGTTCACCACTGTGTTACATGGCCTTTCCATTTAGCGACACTCAGTAAACGTTTGGGAACTGAGGAGACACATTTTTTAAGCTTCTCAGGTGGAATTCTTTCCCATTCTTGCTTGATGTACAGCTTAAGTTGTTCAACAGTCCGGGGGTCTCCGTTGTGGTATTTTAGGCTTCATATTGCGCCACACATTTTCAATGGGAGACAGATCTGGACTACAGGCAGGCCAGTCTAGTACCCGTACTCTTTTACTATGAAGCCACGTTGATGTAACACGTGGCTTGGCATTGTCTTGCTGAAATAAGCAGGGGCGTCCATGGTAACGTTGCTTGGATGGCAACATATGTTGCTCCAAAACCTGTATGTACCTTTCAGCATTAATGGCGCCTTCACAGATGTGTGAGTTACCTATGTATTGGGCACTAATACACCCCCATACCATCACAGATGCTGGCTTTTGAACTTTGCGCCTATAACAATCCGGATGGTTCTTTTCCTCTTTGGTCAGGAGGACACGACGTCCACAGTTTCCAAAAACAATTTGAAATGTGGACTCGTCAGACCACAGAACACTTTTCCACTTTGTATCAGTCCATCTTAGATGAGCTCGGGCCCAGCGAAGCCGGCGGAGTTACTGGGTGTTGTTGATGAATGGCTTTTGCTTTGCATAGTAGAGTTTTAACTTGCACTGACAGATGTAGATGTAGTGACTGTGAACTGTAGTCGCTGACAGTGGTTTTCTGAAGTGTTCCTGAGCCCCTGTGGTGATATCCTAACTTTATAAGCTCGGGCCCAGCAAAGCCGACGGCGTTTCTGGTGTTGTTGATAAACGGTTTTTGCCTTGCATAGGAGAGTTTTAACTTGCACTTACAGATGTAGCGACAACTGTAGTTACTGACAGTGGGTTTCTGAAGTGTTCCTGAGCCCATGTGGTGATATCCTTTACACAATGATGTCGCTTGTTGATGAAGTACAGCCTGAGGGATCGAAGGTCACGGGTTTAGCTGCTTACTTGCAGTGATTTCTCCAGATTCTCTGAACCCTTTGATGATATTACGGACCGTAGATGGTGAAATCCCTAAATTCCTTGCAATAGCTGGTTGAGAAATGTTTTTCTTAAACTGTTCAATAATTTGCTCATGCATTTGTTGACAAAGTGGTGACCCTCGCCCCATCCTTGTTTGTGAATGACTGAGCATTTCATGGAATCTACTTTTATACCCAATCATGGCACCCACCTGTTCCCAATTTGCCTGTTCACCAGTGGGATGTTCCAAATAAGTGTTTGATGAGCATTCCTCAACTTTATCAGTATTTATTGCCACCTGTCACATGTTGCTGGCATCAAATTCTAAAGTTAATGATTATTTGCAAAAAAATATGTTGTCTTTGTAGCATATTTAACCGAATATGGGTTGAAAATGATTTGCAAATCATTGTATTCCGTTTATATTTACATCTAACACAATTTCCCAACTCCTATGGAAACGGGGTTTGTATTTCAGCAAGACAATGCCAAGCCACGTGTTACAACAGCGTGGCTTCATAGTAAAAGAGTGCGGGTCTGTAGTCCAGGGGCCGTACTTATCAAGCTTCTTAGAGTGCCATTTTACACTTAAGTCCTGAGAATTTGCGAAATTTAGTCCTACTCTCAAACTTAAGAATAAAAGCTTTTTATCAACGTTCTTAAGTCTAAGAATCACTCCTACTCTCCACGATATTTAAGAGACCTTCAGAGGTGTCTTAAGTGGTTAGGAGTTGCCAGCAGGGGATGGCATTGAGGCGAGAGAGACGTGCGCGAACGTTCAGGGAACAGAACAATGTTTTTTTTTTTTTGATGATGAGCAGCTGATCAAACGCGGTATCGTTTAGACAGAGCGGGTATTATTTTTGTCACAGATTTAATACTTTTCGATTCCTTGTTGATTTCTGCATGTGTCTGCAGTGGGCTAGTATATATAGAGCCACCCACACCAGTTTCAAATTAGTTGCCTAATTAATGAATTGGAAAGAAAATGTTATGACAGTAGCGTATGTGTGTGGCCGTGAGGTGAGTGACGTCAGTGAGTGTGTGGGCGATAGAAGAGAGGGAGCGGTAGCGTGAGTGCCGGCGGGGACTAGTTTGTTTTGTATTATTTTGTAGTTTATTGTCAAAATATACACTCCCATTGTCCACTTAAATATTTCCAAGATATTTCTTTATTCTTAGACAACGGATTCCCTTCCGTGATTGGTCATTTCTATGGACACAGAAATGACGTCACCTAAAATTCCGTTTACGGCACATAGTAATGTCGTAATTCAGCTCTGAGTGTGACACTTAAGATTCAGTCCTACACTTCGCTGAAAGTGTGAGTAAGACGCTTGATAACTAACTTTTAAGTGCAGCTTTCAGCGAAGAATTTATTTACTCTTAAGTCAACTCTTAGCAGACTTCTTAGGAGTAATTCTAAGAAGCTTGATAAGTACGGCCCCAGACCTGTCTCCCATTGAAAATGTGTGGCACATTATGAAGCATAAAATACGACAATGGAGACCCCGGAGTGTTGAACAACTTAAGCTGTACATCAAGCAAAAATGGGAAATAATTGCACCTGAAAAGCTTAAAAAATTTGTACCCACAGTTCCCAAACGTTAATTGAGTGTTGTTAAAAGGAAAGGCCATGTAACACAATGGTAAAAATGCACTATGCCAACTTTTTTGCAATGTGTTGCTGCCATTAAATTTTAAGTTAATGATTATTTGCTAAAAAAAAATTAAGTTTTGCAGTTCGAACATTAAATATATTGTCTTTGCAGTATATTCAATATATATGTGTTGAAAATGATTTTCAAATCATTGTATTCTGTTTTTATTTACGAATTACACAACGTGCCAACTTCACTGGTTTTGGGTTTTGTAATCGTCCAGTCATGGTATTAAAAACTTGAAAATCATCTTTCTAGAGTGCACTTATTAATAATGAAAAATTATATCTGTGATATCACAATTAATATTAACAATGAACAAAATGCCATTAATCGAGATTAATTATTTTAATCGTTTGATAGCTATAATTAAAACTACTCTGACAAGTTAAATTTAATAAATATAATTATATATTTAATGCTCAAATAAGTATGTTCATGTGATCCCAGGTTGCAGAAAAGGCAAGTGTCGTGCAGGCAGAAGGTCGATTAATTAGGTACCAAGCAGAATAAAAGTAACTCAGATCTAGCAGTAATTTAAAAAGCAACAACAGCACACTATGACATATAACAGTACTAAATACTGAACCAGCCCTAAAAGAGGGAACAAGGTGGAACTAAGAAGAACAAATTAACAATGTAGAACAAGTATGCCGGCAAGACAAGGAACAAAAAGTAAATGTGCTGCAAAACACAGAGACCAAACAGAGAATATTGACAAAACAAGAGCACCAGGACAGGAAGTGATACTAAATAGGAAAATAATGAACAAAGCTTAAACTGTCATGTGGGATCATGACAGTCCAGCTCGCTGGGACATTACAACGGAGCCAGTGTGGGTGCTGAACAAAATCGATTCAAATCTGAATCGTGATACTTATTTTTCTTAAGAAGTTTATTTATTCTAAATTGTTTCATAATTTTCAAAAATCACTTAATCATAAAAAAATCAAAAAAACACTATAATTAAGAATATATTTTTGAAAAGACAGTCTCTGGCTTACTCACTACATGTATATGTTATACCTCAACAGCCAAGAGTAGCTTGGCAAACAAGATTGGGCAAAGCACGAAATTCTGGGCCCCCATACACAAGACTCCTACAGGGCCCTCCAAACACACACCTGGTATGTTTACATGCAGCAAGAAACTGATTGTTGCATGGCATCCGTTCGAAATATAGTATTACCATATCTAGAACATACTGTATCTCCCTACATAATTTGGTTTTGTTTAAAAAAAAAAAAAGTTCAAAAATCCAACAAATTCAATATTAAGTCTCAAGAATATACATTTAGATAGATATATATGCACTGTCATTATTCATTCAAATAGGAGTTTAAATATGGTAATTTATTCAGAGTGTAAAGTAGAATCAGCTGATACACAGTGGATAATAAAAAATATAATATTATAATTATCAAATTACTATAACTATATTATTATTAGTGCATCTCCTGGGAATTAAGTCTCCTCCTGTTTTAGAACCTAGTGACGCCTCACTTTGTAACTTTAATCAAGTGTCCCTTAACACACCACAGTTATGTGCAATAAAAAGCAAAAGTGACACTTGTACATAACTTTTTTCCTATGATGCGACACATATTTGTTATTTTTTTTACCTACCTTCCTTATTGTGTGTAAGTGCTTAAAGGTGATTTTTGATGACGTTAATGGATGTGTGCTGCTATCCAAGTGGAACAAACCATTTTGTATTTTTGACAGGGGCTATAGGTACAGTAGTCTTTGACATTCTTAACTCGATTCAAGCTATCTTAAAATCAAACTTTCACAGCCATTAGTGAT
>NC_084745.1:30316920-30399420 GCF_033978785.1 Entelurus aequoreus
TCACTTTCGTCACTTGATTGACATTCACTGCACCCGAGAGTCGTCTGAGATGACGCTGGCTGCTGCCAGCTCATTATTAAGAAAAAATTACAGCCAGGAAAGCGAGAAACACTTTTTATTTCAACAGACTCTGGCGCTGTACCTGTCGTCAAAACTCCAAAGACCGACTGCACAGTTGCACAATAAAAGCGCTGCTTCATCCTGCCTGCACTAACAAAATAAGAGTCTCAGAAAGCTGGCGTGCACAAGCTAGCAAGCTGCGGAGTTTGCCGCCAATGTATTTCTTGTAAAGTGTGCACTGTATACAAAGGAGTATGGAAGCTGGACAAATAAAATGCCAAAAACCAACCACTTTCATGTGGTATTGGACAGAAAGGAGGACTTTTTTTCTCCTCCATTTGAAAATGCGGACGTTATCAGCACCACTGTCTGATTCCTATCAAAGCAAGTCATCAGAATCAAGTAATACACCAACTTATATTCTTGTCTTCATGAAAGAAATGAATCTATATGTGTTAAACATGCTTGCATTATCTTTAAACACATTTAACAATATTAACTATATGTGTTAAACATGCTTGTATTATCTTTAAACGCCTTTAACTTGTTAACAAAATTAACTATATGTGTTAAACATGCTTGCATTATCTTTAAACACCTTTAACTTGTTAACAATATTAACTATACTGTATGTATTAAACATTCTTGTATTATCATTAAACACCTTTAATTTATTAACAATATTAACTATGTGTGTTAAACATGCTTGCATTATCATTAAACACCTTTAACTTGTTAACAAAAACATATATTTCATAAATAAGTACATATAAATTATATATATGAATGAGGTAGATCCCCGCGACGTGATCAATTGAAAAGTAGCTCGCCTGCAGAAAAAGTGTGAGCACCCCTGCTCTAACCACTAGGCCACTGAGTAGATTTCAGTCATTAGCAGGCTTGCAGTTTTATTATTGTGACTGTGTGACTGTGTGTGTGTGTGTGTGTGTGTGTATGTATGTGTGTGTCTGTGTGTGTGTGTGTGTGTGTGTGTGTGTGTGTGTGTGTGTGTGTGTGTGTGTGTGTGTGTGTGTGTGTGTGTGTGTGTGTGTGTGTGTGTGTGTGTGTGTTTGTTTTTGTTCCGTAAATGCCAGCCTTCATGAAGTTAATTGCACATTTGAGCAAATATTTGACATCAACCTGAAGTGTGTGTTCGTGTTGCCTCAAAGTTCCGTTCCATTAGCAGGACCGCTTGCTGTATTACAATGCTAATGACAGGGGGAGCGCACTGCTGCACACAGGTGTGCTTGGGCCCATTTTTACCATGATTTTTTTCATTGCATTAGAATGTTTGCATAGCATCTACAGAAAACGACTAGACAGTCAACAGTTGTCTAAATACGCCCGAGTGTCATGAAATCGAACATTGACGGTGAACGCGTGCAGCCGGCAGTGGGGAGCACCGGTTCACAAAGAAAAGCATGAATTACAATCTGCACTGTAACATTCAAAAGGAAAAAATGGGCAGTAGTGTTTTTAAAAGAAATCATAACAATCCCAAACACACCTCCGAAAGGGCAAATGAGTGACAAATCCCAGTTGTATTTCTATAATATTGACAAGTAACAATTTTTCCGCAATCTTTGTTTTTAAGTGAGCTAGCTCTTGAACAGGATTATTAGATCAGATTGTATATCGGCCTGGGCCACAAATCGATAATTTAATTAATCAAAGGATTAATGAAAATGAACTTGATAATTTTGCCGTGTTTTCTTCGTCTGCTGCTTCCAAACTGGGAGCAAGAGGGTTCACTCGGTGCATCACTCTCCACACCTGAGCGCGTTTATTCGATAGCGGAGTTAAATGAAGGGAGTGAACCCTCTTGTCAGTCATCCACCATCTTTGTCTATGTGAATGGAGGCTGAACTGCTATCTTATGACAGCAACAGAGCCGGTGAAAAGCAAGGTGACAAATATTAGGGTAAAACAAGATGATTGCAAAGCCAAATGTCTCATTGTGAGAATATTTTGGTTTACCAAATGAGCAAGACTCGCCCATCAACACGGACGAACACGCGTTTAACATTTGTTGCTAAGTTATGGCAAAGGAAAAACTTCAAGATGTTCAATATTTTTGAAAATTAGTTAACAGACATTGAGTCATTTTATTGATGTTTACTTATTTTGGATAAACAAAAACTCTTGACCTTCGAACTTCAATGGTACAAATACTACTAAAAATATCTGTGTTGCATTTGAAAGGGTTAATTGTATAATGCAATTTAAAGTTAAAAAAAACAACGATAGTCACACACACACTAGGTGTGGTGAAATGATCCTCTGCATTTGACCCATCCCCTTGTTCCACCCCCTGTGAGGGGAGGGGAGCAGTGAGCTGCAGCGGTGGCCGCGCTCGGCAATCAATATGGTGATTATATCGTTTGTGGGCAATCATTTGGGACATTACTGTACATCAAATTAAATTCAGGGTAACACTTTAGTATGGGGAACATATTCACAATTAATTAGTTGCTTATTAACATGCAAGTTAGTAACATATTGGCTCTTTATTAGTCATTATTAAGTACTTATTAATGCCTTATTCTGCATGGCCTTATTATACAACTAGTAAGCCATTAACTAAGAGTCTTTACTCAACAGGGTTAGGGTTAGGGTATTTACAATATGTTCACCTAGAGTCCAAATAACTCTAAAATAAGTCTTTGTTACTTAGAATATGTTCCCCATACTAAAGTGTTACCAAATTCAGTAATATACAGGCCTAATTGTAGGTTTTAGTTGATGGTACATTTCAGGGCTACAACAATTGATTCATTCGATAAAAAAAAGAAGCGTTGATTAATATTTTGTTGCTTCAATTAATCAGTTAATAAGTTTAACTAATAACAATTGATAAAATCCAGACCGCATTGAGAACCCGGAACATTAAATGCGTGGCCACAGTTTCCGCATGGCCACTGCACAGTGGGGCGGTATAGCCCGGTTGGTAGAGTGGCCATGCCAGCAACTTGAGGGTTCCAAGTTCGATCCCCGCTTCCGCCATCTTAGTCACTGCTGTTGTGTCCTTGGGCAAAACATTTTACTCACCTGCTCCCAGTGCCACCCACACTGGTTTAAATGTAACTTAGATATTGGGTTTCACTATGTAAAAGTGCTTTGAGTCACTAGAGAAAAGCGCTATATAAATATAATTCACTTCACTTCACTTCCCTTCACTGCAATAAAGCATGCACGATAGCGGTGGTGCCTGGTCTTTTATTTATTTATTTTATTAATGCACAGATGTTATTTTAATTTCAAGGTTAATAACACATTTATTAGAAAACAATGAAAAAAGGTTATGGTTAGCCAAAAAAAAAAAAGTGTTTACCCTAAAATACACATGGGGCTGTAAAGTGTGTTTTATCCAATTGCTCCATCAATCAAACCAATTAGTTGATAGATTACTCGATTACTAAAACAGCCGATAACTGCAACCTTAGTAGAATTGCATTTTCGGAACAAGCAGTAATCTCGAGGCATACTGTACATTGTTCCATAATGATGCCAGCACACATGCAGTCGCATGTTGTGTTTAACTGTCGTCAGGGCTCCAATTTGAGCTCTCCTTTGAACGAGCGGTGTGAAGCAAAGAAACGTGTACAGTAAGTAGGACCACATTGGAGAGAGGAGGAGTAGGAGGAGGAGTGTGACTGAAAGGCTGTGAAGAAGTAGGGAGTAAGTGTTGGATGATGGCCATGAAATAGTGGAGAGCTACTTTGAAGAGAAAGTAATGGTAAAACTGTTTACTGCAGTCAGTTCCATTGAAGTCTACTCTTTAATTCCAAAGTATGCTTCACTTTTAATTTTCAAGTCTTTGACGGACTCTTTCATCATCTTTTCTTGGGTTTCTGTGAATTAGCATTGGTCAACAGGGCCTAATTGTGTCATTTGTGTTGACAGAGTCCGTAGAAAAGCCTGTGAAGTGAATACATTCCTTCTGGGGGAGAATTGTTGCCCTCATTAGGGATGATGTTTGAAAAGAAATTATCGAATTCGAGCCTATTATCGAATCCTCTTATCGAATCCTCTCATCGAACCAATTCCTTATCGGTTCTCTTATTGAGTCCAGATAGGTTGTTGTATATGGAAAAAAACACACAATATTTGGTTTTACAAATCACTTCACATTCTCTACTGCTCGCTACTATAGTATTACCATTTCTGAGTTATTGTGTAGAAATGTGGGGAAAAAACTACAAATGTGCGCTACATTCGTTAACCGTGTTACAAAAAAAAATCATTAGACTGATACATAATGTTGGATATAGAGAACATACAAACACTTTATTTATTGAGTCAAAAATATTAAAGTTTGATGATTTGGTAAAATTGCAAACAGCTAAAATTATGTGGAATTAAATGATGGAATGGATTAAGTAAAGAAGTTAAACATTGTACTGATATGATCCAGTTTAAGAGGTTGTTCAAATGAATAGTGCTTACTAAGTACAAAGAAGAATTATGAGAAATACTTTCAACCTTATTGAAAATAAGATATTCTTCATCTCAGTATATTAATAATGACTGAATTAATTAATTAAATATTACAAAACTGTTGTATATACTAACTCACAGATATGTTATTATAAAAAGGTCAGTAAATGATGTATATATTTGTAAACACTAAGAAGTGGGAAAGGGGTAGGATTAAATAAGCTTTACTTCTTCCTACTCCTGTAAAGTGAAATTACATGAAACTGTAATGTATTATACTGTAAGTGTGTTCATGTTCCAAATAAACTAAAGAAATAAAGAAAGCACTAGTTTATTAGACAGACTTGCAAACTCTGTCGTGGTGTAGATTACAAGATAACGTTAACGTTATAAGACACATACAAAAAGGCTCACGTTAACATTACCGTTAGCCGCTAACTATGCTTAGGTAAAGTTAGTCTAGCTAACATTACTGCAGTCCTGGTTGATATAAGAGGTAACGTTACTACAAGTGAGCAGATATGGAAATTAACCAGCAACAGTTGACGTTAGTTACTAACCGGAGTCACCGCCACTGTAGCTGGGACAGGGGCAGCTGGCAGAAGAAGAGGGGCGTTCTTCGTCGTCTCTGCCGCTGCTTCGAAGACACGACACGCTTGTTGTACTTCCCCCGCTTACACGAGAGCGAAGCCGGGCAATAATTGCATATTGCCGCTTCCTTGTTTTTTTTTTTGGTGAAATTAAGCCATGCCTTAGAGCACTTTTTCCGGTCCATTTTTTTCCTGCTTTTCCTATTTGCTCCTAATGATTGAGCTACGTGACGTCATTTCTTGTGATGTCACACGGGGTATTTCTTGTCGGGACGAGATTCGTTCACAGGGATTCAAATAAAGAACCAACTATTTTTCTTTATTATAGTGGTCTCGATAACGGGTACCGGTTCTCAAAAAGGGATTCGAGTCAGAGGACTCGGTTCTTTTCTTATTGAACAACCGGGAAAACCGGGTTCGAGTATCATCCCTAGCCCTCGTAAAACAAACTTTACAGACAGTAAGCAACACTTCATGCAAATAGAGATGACCACTGTATAATAAAGCTTCAAAAAAAGCAGAACGCAAAACTAGAGAAGGAAATGCATTCAGAGTCTTTCCAAAAAGCAACATAGACCTTTGTCATATTGAGGATCTTAACTAGCATTTTAGCAGGAAGTCCTTAAACAGCCGAGTGGTTCTGTCATTAAAAAAAAACTCTTTGAAATGCATGTTTTTCAGTGTGGTCTTTAACAAGGGTGTGCTCCTTTTTTTATAGACAATCTTTGACTGCTGTTTTTAAAGACCTACAACAAAGATGCTAGACCAATGCTGTTTAATACATGATCTATGGCTATTATTTAGCAGTAAGTCCTTAAAAATATATGAGGCGTTCTGTCAAATAGGGAATCTTTGACAATTTGTTTTGTATTTGGTCCTTAAAAACTGCAGAAGGGTTATGTCGAACAGGTAATCTTGAGAGTTGTTTTTTTTTGTGTGAGGTAGTTAAAAATAGCCGAGTGGTATAGAAGATCTTTGACAAGTTTTTTTTTTCTATGAAGACCTTAAAAACTGCAGAGGGGTTGTGTCATTGAACAAATATTTGAATTGCAGTTGTTTTCAGTGTGGTCTTTAATAAGGGTGTACTTCTGTTTTATATACACTCTTTGACTTTGACCTACGGACCATTGCAGTTTTATGAATGATCTATACTGTTATTTTGCAGCAGGTCCTTAAACAGAGCAGAGGGGTTCTGTTAAAATAGAGGATCTTTGAAAAAAAAAATGTGTTTGTTTGTTTTAGATCCTGCAGAAGGGTTAGGTCAAATAAATAATCTTTGACAAGTGTTTTTGTTTGAAGTAGTTAGCAAATAGTTTATGTCAAAGAGAAGCTCTTTGACAAGTTTTGTTGTATGAGGTCCTTAAAAAAACAGGAAATATTTTATTTTCAAATAGAGGATCTTTGACACATTGTTTTTGTATTTGGTCCTTAAAAACAGCACAAGGGATGTGTCAAATAGAAAATCTTTGACAAGTGTTTACGTATGAGGTCCTTAAAAATACAAGAGTACTTTGCTGTCATGTATTTGACTTAGTTTTTGAAGTCTAAAAAAAAAAAAGTCTACTAATGTAGATCATTTTAATAAACTCTTCATTGTGCAGCTTGTTTCCGTCTTTGAGGTTATGGCCCTGTTAAATCCACCGCTGATGAAAGCTGCCAAGTTCAGAGGTTATCCTATCATTTCCGATTAAATTAATGCACAAAGTCTCAGTTCTAATTTTCTTATCGCTCAAGTGCTGCTTAAAGGCCTACTGAAACCCACTACTACCGACCACACAGTCTGATAGTTAATATATCAATGATGAAATCTTAACATTGCAACACATGCCAATACGACCGGGTTAACCTATAAAGTGCAATTTTAAATTTCCCGGGAAACTTCCGGCTGAAAACGTCTAGGTATGATGACGTTTGCACGTGACGTCAAGGGTTGAAGCGGAAGTATTGGGACACCATTGTATCCCAATACAAACAGCTCTGTTTTCATCGCAAAATTCCACACTATTCTGGACATCTGTGTTGGTGAATATTTTGCAATTTGTTCAATTAACAGTGGAGACTGCAAAGTAATAATAATAATAATAATAATACCTGGGATTTATATAGCGCTTTTCTAAGTACCCAAAGTCGCTTTACATGTTAAAAACCCATCATTCATTCACACCTGGTGGTGGTAAGCTACTTTCGTAGCCACAGCTGCCCTGGGGTAGACTGACAGAAGCGACAGTAGAAAGCTGTAGGTGGAATCGGTGTATTAGCGGCTGGCTACAGCAACACAACCAGGAGGACTTTGAGATGGATAGCAGACGCGCTACCGTGAGTACAGCTTTGGCTTCCAAACATTTGATCGCTTGCCCGTAAGTGCGTGGCGCTATGTGCATGTCACGTACGTAACTTTGGGGAAATATATGTTTCTTGCCGACTCTGATGGCGGCCGGGGTGTCGTCGAAAGCTACAACGCCCGCCGCCGCGCCACTGTCCTCACCTTGACTTCCTCCGTCTCCGGGCCGCCGACCGCACCGATCATCGTGGTGAAGTCCTTCGTCGCGCCGTCGATCGCTGGAACGCAGGTGAGCACGGGTCGTGATGAGCAGATGAGAGCTGGCGTAGGTGTAGAGCTAATGTTTTTAGCATAGCTCTGTCGAGGTCCCGTAGCTAAGTTAGCTTCAATGGCGTCATTAGCAACAGCATTGGTAGGCTTCGCCAGGCGGTACAGCATTAACCGTGTGATTACAGGTCCAGGGTTTAATAGTAATAGTAGTATTGTTGATCTTCTGTCTATCCTTCCAGTCAGGGGCTTATTTCGTCTGTTTCTATATGCAGTTAAGCACGATGCTATCACGTTAGCTCCGTAGCTAAAGTGCTTCGCCGATGTATTGTCGTGGAGATAAAAGTCACTGTGAATGTCCATTTCGCGTTCTCGACTCTCATTTTCAAGAGGATATAGTATCCGAAGTGGTTTAAAATACAAATCCGTGATCCACAATAGAAAAAGGAGAGAGTGTGGAATCCAATGAGCCCTTGTACCTAAGTTACGGTCAGAGCAAAAAAAGATATGTCCTGCACTGCACTCTAATCCTTCACTCTAACATTCCTCATCCACAAATCTTTCATCCTGGCTCAAATTAATGGGGTAATTGTCGCTTTATCGGTCCGAATCGCTCTCGCTGCTGGTGTAAACAATGTGCAGATGTGAGGAGCTCTTCAACCTGTGACGTCACGCTACTTCCGGTAGAGGCAAGGCTTTTTTATCAGCGACCAAAACTTTATCGTCGATGTTCTCTACGAAATCCTGTCAGTAAAAATATGGCAATATCGCGAAATGATCAAGTATGACACATAGAATGGATCTGCTATCCCTGTTTAAATAAGAACATTTCATTTCAGTAGGCCTTTAAAGGGGTAACGCTAGATGAGCAGAATGAGTAGTTAATAATAATGATAATCCTTGCTGGCACCATCAGAGGCTGTCTTTGCCTTTTTGAACCAGGAAATTACTTGTTCTATCTTTGGTAAATTATCAATTTTACCTAACCAAAAACTCTTTTAGTTTCTCCTCATGGGGATTCTACTTGGCACTTTTTATAAATAAGAGCAAGGATAGATATGATACTATTTCATCCTTAAAGGCTCCTGTTGTGTCACCGCCAAGGAAAATACAAAGGTAAAAATTTTTTAAAAAAGAGGCATTCGAGTAGGACCGGTTATTGAGGGGCTTTGCCCTGTAGGACATCATCATATCTACTTCCAGTGATTCACAGCATATCCTGTGAGGTGGTCGTATATTACAGACAGATGGCTCGTACGTCAGCAGAAGTTGTTTAGTTTAGAAGTACATCAACTTTTCAAGGCGTCATTTGCTTTCATTGCCTGCAGAACAGCTGGAGGGCATTAACCTGTTGCTCCCTTGTTTGTACCTGTGTCTCTCCTGACCTGAGCATGTTTACCCTTTCGCACTTGCGCTGGACTTTCACTACCAGAGAAAACTGCAAGGATTATTTTGAAGCGAGCAATAATTGGAGAAAGGCTGTCATTTCAGATACCGAAAAACTCATATTTAATAACGATTTTCTGTGCATGAAAACGTGTAAAAGAAAGCTATTTCGTTTGTATAGTGAAGCAAATTCCAACATAAACAATATGAACATGTTTATTATTATGTACATATTTTATTAAAAGTTTGTACTCTTTGAACACCATATAAGGTGTTATACAGTACTCTACTGTATAACACTACTGTATAATCCGTGGCACAGTTGGGAGAGTGGCCGTGCCAGCAACCTGAGGGTTCCTGGTTCGATCCCCACATTCTACCAACCTAGACACGCCCGTTGTGTCCTTGAGCAAGACACTTCACCCTTGCTCCTGATGGGTCGTGGTTAGCGCCTTGCACGGCTGCTCGCGCCATCAGTGTGTGTGTGTGTGTGTGTGTGTGTGTGTCAATGGGTAAATGTGGAAATAGTGTCAAAGCGCTTCGAGTACCTTGAAGGTAGAAAAGCGTTATACAAGTATAACCCATTTACCATTTACCATTCTGTAACAAACAAACTAACAACAAATTAGGGTTGTACGGTATACCGATATCAGTATAGTACCGCGATACTAATGAATCATATTCGGTACTATACCGCCTCTAAAAAGTACCGGTAACCCACCTCCCTCCTTCTCCCGTCGCCGTCACGTCATGACATTGCTGGTTTACGAGCAGACGAGCATGTTTGGCAGCGCACAATCACAGAGTACTTACAAGCAGACACAGTGTGTAGACAGAAAAGGGAGAACGGACACATTTTGGCTTAAACAACGATAAAGGTGACGCTATAACACTGAAACGCCCTCAGGAAGAGGTGTTTTAAGAAATGGCTAGCTAGCTAGCGGCTAAAGTCCAGCCACAGTCTGCAGTGTTTTAGCTTCTTCTAAATCACTAATCCTCGCCTCCATGGCGACAAATAAAGTACGTTTCTTACAAGTATCCTCTCTGCAGGATGAGGAATAGCTAAACATGCTTCACTACACACCGTAGCTCACCGGCGTCAAAATATAAACACACGCCATTGGTGGATCTACACCTAACATCCACTGTAATGATACCAAGTACAGTAGCGTATCTAGTCGATACTACTATGATTACATCAATATTTTTTAGCATCACATTATTTCATTTTTAAAAAATGTATATTATGTTTATAAATTCAGGAAATATGTCCCTGGACACATGAGGACTTTGAATATGACCAATGTATGATCCTGTAACGACTTTGTATCGGATTGATACCCAAATTTGTGGCATCATCCAAAACTGATGTAAAGTATCAAACAACAGAAGAATAAGTGATTATTACATTTTAACAGAAGTGTAGATAGAACATGTTAAAAGAGAAAATATGCAGATATTAACAGTAAATTAACAAGTAGATTAATAATTCATTTTTTACCACTTGTCCTTAATATTTTTGACAAAATAATAGAATGGATAATTACACAATATGTTATTGCATACATCAGCAGACAATTAGTAGCCTTTGTTTGCTTACTTACGACTAAAAGACACATTTTCTTGTATGTTTCCTATTTTATTTAAGGACAAACTTGCAATAAGAAACATATGTTTAATGTAACATAAGATTTTTTGCTAAAATAAATCCAATAATGCTATTTTTTTGTGGTCTCCTTTATTTAGAAAAGTATCAAAGTATTGAAAAGTATCAAAATACATTTTAGTACCGGTACCAAAATATTGGTATCGGGACAACACTACAACAAACACAACAAACATTTGGTGACCACAAACCCTAGAGTTAATGGAATAAAGCCAATAATTGGAGTATAAACAGTAAACGTAAACCACATACACGTAATAATGAATCAAATTATCTGCCCCAGACACCCAAATATACAAACAATTTTTGTATAGAATGATTCAAAATTTACTTGCATGACATTTGATAAACATTCAACATCAGTTGTATTTTTTATTGCAGACTGGTGAGTCTTTAAGGAGGAGAGTAAGGGGGCGAGACTTACTGTAGTGTGGAGCTTTATGGACTATTACTGTTTGCTGCAGCTTACTTTGAGTCTGACATACGCGCTTTGTAGGACATTGTGTAAGCTCTTCGAGTGAGGTCAGAAACACTGTGGGGGATTTTCCAGTTGACCTTAAGAGCACACGGAGATCGATAAGGTTAAAAGCCGTGCACAGATGCCTTAATGTCAGCCAAGAGATACAGCATCAAGTACAACCAAAGAGGAGCTGGGTCAGCAGCTATAGTGACGGGACAATGTACTGTAGTGATCGTATCAATGGAAAATACAGGTGGCAAACCACATGCAAACGCCTCGTGAAGAGGAATGACTGCACAGAGCAATGTGACTCAAAACTTGCATCGCCTTCCGATTGAATCCGAAGTTTGGAGGTTGAATTGAAAATTGACATATACATTACAGCAAGTCTCTGTCGTAAACTGCTAAAGTGCCATGGTTGTATTCCCATTTAATTGGCACCGCTCTGTTAGCAATTTTGATCCCAACTGAGACAACATTGATCACGCTAATCAATATTTTAAAAGAAAATGTCTTGAGGAGCCATAATGTACAAGACGTGTAGCAGCGGGAGAAGATGTGCGGCTAGATAACTTGTTGTCATCAGCATTCACACTAACACACGCTCTTGGCATACGTGCACTGGCATACAAATATTCAAATCAATGGGTAATAATAGAATATTGTTTCTTAAATGTCAGAAATTGGATTCCCTTTTCTTTTTCTTTTTTTTTCTTATATTTAAGGTAAATACTGAAGTTCACAATTTCAGCAACAAAAACGTTTGGAATGGTTTTAAAAGGTTGTTTAGGGACATAACACATGATTACGGCAACAGGTCACTTCAGTAGCTGATCATCAACGTGGTCGTCATGCTTTGCTGGTGTTTGCTTGTTTCTACTTGTACTGAATCACCTCATGGATAAACATATACTTTGTTTAGGCTAAATTTGTGTTCAACGGTGAGTCAACATGTCCGCGTCCATTCAAAAGCCTGTAGAGATAATAAACCCCATCGAACATCATTGTGACAGATGTTCGACGGGGTTCCTAAAACAACCGTACTATTTAAATTGTTATTCTAACCAAACCTTAAAAGTATAATGTCTAAAGAACATATTTTTTTTCAAAGTTTTTGCCCATTTATTGTGTTTTGTTTACTTTTTCAATTCCTACAGAAGCAACATAGCAGTTTTGAATTGGCTTATTTATTTATTTATTTGAATTATGACAATGCATATTCATCAACATAGAGCAACAATGTAAATATGCCGGAGTTGGCACAATAGCTGATTTTAATCTGTTGTCCTAAAGCAGGTTAATACAGTAAACATTCAACAGGTCATGATACAAAATAAAACATGTATCACAAGACATTACGCATTACAAGCATACCATAAGCACAGACCCTGGACACAAAATAAAACAAACAACAAACAAAACAAAAAACAAGTGAATAACCTAATTGTGTGTGCATGTCTGATTAGTTTTCATTGCGATAGGATATCCAACAATTATTTCCCTTTGTGTCCATCAAACATTTTTTTTTACCCTTCCATATAAACTTTGGACATTCTCTGGAATATAAACACGTGACTATTGAACAAATTGGATTGAAGTTAAGTGTAGATGTAAATTTAGTCGTTTTGTTTGTTTTTTATATACGTGATTCTCTATATCAAGCTAACACTTGGCGTTAAAATAACATTAGCTAATGGCGCACCCATGGTTGGTTGGAACTAGAGATAGCCGATAAGGGCTTTTTTGCCGATATCCGATATTCCGATATTGTCCAACTCTTAATTACCGATTCCGATATCAACCGATACCGATATATACAGTTGTGGTATTAACACATTATTATGCCTAATTTTGTTGTGATGCCCCGCTGGATGCATTAAACAATGTAACGAGGTTTTCCAAAATAAATCAACTCAAGTTATGGAAAAAAATGCCAACATGGCACTGCCATATTTATTATTGAAGTCACAAAGTGTATTATTTTTTTTAACATGCCTCAAAACAGCAGCTTGGAATTTGGGACATGCTCTCCCTGAGAGAGCATGAGGAGGTTGAGGTGGGCGGGGTTGGGTGGGGCGGGTTGAGGTGTGTGGGGGGATTGGGGGGGGTAGGCGGTAGCAGGGGGTGTATATTGTAGTGTCCCAGAAGAGTTAGTGATACAAGGGGTTCTGGGTATTTGTTCTGTTGTGTTTATGTTGTTACGGTGCGGATGTTCTCACGGAATGTGTTTGTCATTCTTGTTTGGTGTCGGTTCACAGTGTGACGCATGTTTGTAACAGAGTTAAAGTTGTTTATACGGCTACCCTCAGTATGGCCTGTATGGCTGTTGACCAAGTATGCCTGGCATTCACTTGTGTGTGTGAAAAGCTGTTGATATTATGTGACTGGGCCGACACGCAAAGGAAGTCATAAATTGTACTTTTTTGAAATCGATACCGATCATTTTGAAACTGATACCGATAATGTCCGATATTACATTTTGAAGCATTTGTCAGCCGATAATATCGGCGGTCCGATATTATCGGACATCTCTAGTTGGAACCAAACCTACAACTAAATTTTAGAGAACATCTCCATTTATGTCGCGCTTCAGAACTGTCTCCCTTACTTTAACATCCAGTACAGGTCAAAAGTTTGGACACACCTTCTCGTTCAATGTGTTTTCTTTATTTTCATGACTATTTACATTGTAGATTGTCACTGAATACATCCAAACTATGAATGAACACATGTGGAGTTATGTACTGTACAAAGAAAGGTGAAATAACTGAAAACATGTTTTGTATTATCTAGAAAGAGGTTCCGCAGCCTCCGCAGCAGAACCTCCAAGTTCTGTAACAGCTTCTTCCCTCAGGCCATAAGACTCTTGAACACATCATAATAATCCCCTCAATTCCCCTCAAAAACGGATTAACTCGCTGGAATATAAAGACAATATAACATACATCCATTAACGTGGATGCATATGCAAAAGTGCAATATATTTATCTGTACAGTAATCTGTTTTTTATATCTGCACCTTATTGCTCTTTTATCCTGCACTATCATGAGCTAATCCAACAAAATTTCGTTCTTATCTGTACTGTAAAGTTCAAATTTGAATGCCAATAAAAGGAAGTCTAATTCAATATTCTAGTTTCTTCAAAATAGCCACCCTTTGCTCTGATTACTTTTTTTCACACTCTTGGCATTCTCTCGATGAGCTTCAAGAGGTAGTCACCTGCAATGGTTTTCACTTCACAGGTGTGCTTGAAGCTCAGCGAGAGAATGCCAAGAGTGTGCAAAGCAGTAATCAAAGCAAAGGGTGGCTATTTTGAAGAAACTAGAATATAAAACGTTTTTTCAGTTAGTTCACCTTTTTTGTTAAGTACATAACTCCACATGTGTTCATTCATAGTTTTGATGCCTTTAGTGACAATCTACAATGTAAATAGTCATAAAAATAAAGAAAACTCATTGAATGAGAAGGTGTGTCCAGACTTTTGGCCTGTACTGTATATAAATAATCAATGTTTGGACATTAGCCCACCGATTCATGAATCAGCCATGCTCTAATCCTGATTCATCGGAGAATTAATCATTTTTCCCACCTCCACATCTGAGAGTTGCCTGCGGTGCCATATTGTACATTGACATTTTTTCACGTAACTTGTAGAATAATTATACATTATTTCTTAATATCTAATTATAAATGTACTCAAACCACCTTTTTGTTGTCTATGCACACTCCCGTAGCCAAATCTACTTCTGGTTGCCAAGATTAATACAGTAAATAGGAATTATTAACTATAAATTGAATATTTGGTAACACTTTAGTATGGGGAACATATTCACCATTAATTAGTTGCTTATTAAAGTAAAAATACTTAGTTTAGAGTTATTTGGCCACTAAGGGAACATATAAGGGTTAGGGTTACTAACAAGCAATAATTCTGAGGTTATTGAGGGAAGACTCTTAGTTAATGGCTTACTGGTTGTATAATAAGGCCATGCAGAATAAGGCATTAATAAGTACTTAATAATGACTAATTAAGAGCCAATATGTTACTAACTTGCATGTTAATAAGCAACTAATTAATGGTGAATATGTGTTCCCCATACTAAAGTGTTACCGAATATTTTTATAGCCAGAGCATAAAACGATATTTACGACTTCCTAAAAAACATTTAACATTAAAAAAGCCCTTTAGTCATGAAATAACTCCCACATGTTCACCTTTACAAGCAGCAAACTTGAAGAGCGCTGTGGTGAGCAAACAGTATTACAATACTCACTAGGCTGCAGTCAGTTTTATAACCCTGAACGTGTTGCTCGAGTAATATTAAATACCAAAAGGGAGCCACAAAAAAGGCCTAGGGCCGCCGCTGCACACAGTGACATACAGTATACAAGAACATATTGGGAATGGGACACATTCAGGATCTAAGATGCATCCTAACCCGCTGCTACAAGGTACCACTGAATTCATATTGAACCTAATAACATGTTTACCTTTGCCGCAAGCAGCCACTAATCTGCTCGACATCTCCCAGGACGTCCGCGCATCTACATCGCATCCTCCTCATTGAGTCATGCAATATTTATGAGGATGTTTTTTTTTTGTCTTTCCTCCTCCTTGGCTCGTGTGCACGGAATGAGTGCCGCTTTTCCTGCAAGATACTTTGGCCTTGCAATGTCAAACACAGCTGACCTCTGACCTTGTCCAGTGCATGTGTGTTTGGAAGAGAGAAACGTGGGAACTCAACATTTCTATTTGGCCTCAGGCGAGGCACACAGCAACAAGTGCAGGGCAAATATGCTTACCACCATGTGTAATTACCAATAATTTATTCTCTCTATGTGCATGGGGGACACATGAGCTGACATAGAAGGCGAAATAAATGTCAAGTTGTATCGTCGGAACAAACTGAGAATCAAGTGATGCAGATGTGTCCTATTAATTACTACAATATTAGTGTTTACCTCTTGTAGCTGAAGTGTCCAAAACAAACACATCTTTGTATGAAAACTTGCTGTGGACTAACGTGACTTCCATCAGTATGAGGTGTGTGTACCTTGCCTAGAGTTGTGAGGCTTTTGAATGCACTGGAAAAGCAATCAATAACTGAGATTATCCTGTTCCAATAAAACAATGGTAATTAGGAAGTGGGGTGCAATGATTGGACATACCATAATATTGGGGAACTGTACCAGACAGCTTTATGATATCAGATGCAAGAAAGTCCTGCAGCGCTTTGACTGTTGCAAAGCTGGACAGCCGGTTAAAGGGGAACTTGACTTTTTTTGGAATGTTTCCTATCGTTCACAATCATTATGAAAGACATGACGACAGATGGATATTTATTTTAATGCATTGTAAATATTAAATAATTGCGATCAAAAGTCTGTTTACAATGGACCCTATGGAAGCCATTCAATTCTGCCTATAGAGCCCCCCCAAAAAACATCCAAACACCTCCATTAAGGTTTTATATACATGATGTAAGTATATATGTAATGTGGTAACGAGCACATATTTTTATCATTTTAAGCATGTGTGGTGCATTAATTTAAAAAACGCCTCACAATGTTTGCTGCTTTTTTTCTTCATCATTAATTTCTGCTAACTGCAGACTTCACGAGAGCCAACAAACAATAAATCATCACTTACTGTGCAAGGTCTGCTGTCATTAGGATGCAGACTGCTAGGATGTTCATATATTCCCATTTAGATGAAAAGTGTCTCATAATCCTCGCAAAGAAACGGGATGGGGGCGTTCTCACCAGTTCCAGGTCCTAAATGGCTGTCAAAGTGTCCCAACTTGTCGGATTATATCCTCAGCCATCTACTTTTCAGGGGAGAGGCATGCTTTATGTTTTACAATGAATATACAGGGAAGAAGCAGCAGACCACTCGATGATGTAAACATACGGACACACGGAAGTGATCACATCGCCGCTAAAAATAGTAAGCGCTAGCACTTCTAATAACAATATCACTAATACTTGGTTAATATTTAAGTCCCAAAATGTAAAATGGAACATCTAAATGTCCTCCAATAAGCACACAAGGTTGGTCTTTTCTTGTATTTTCATCAGGTCATATACAAATGTTAAACATGTAAGGTGCAGCTGCACAACAACCAAGCACACAATCACACACAAATATTAGCAACAACAACATTCCAATCTAAAACACCACATTTGTCAATATGAACAAGTGTCCAAGAGTTATAGAAACATATTACTAACAGATACAAAGTCTCCAAGGCTGAGGGTTATTAAAGTGCCCAATAACAAACGTGTCCACATCATTCAACTTACTGCGTCATTATTGTGGCCACTTGGTGTCGCTAAAACAAATTAATTCAAATTTAAAGACAGGATAAGTCTGTCATAATGTTAATAATAAATAGGGTAGTGTTTTTAAAACCTACAATTGCTCTCCGTTGTCATGTCTGTGTTGATCATGTTTTTGTTTGACCATGTGCTGTTTGTTTTTTAGACACTTTCTTAGTTCCTGGTTGTTCACTCCCTTGTTTTGTTTCCATAGCAACCCATTAGTTTTCACCTGTCATGTCATGCACCTGTTTCACGTTTTGAATCACGCACCTGTTGTTAATCATGTCTGTGTTATTTAAGCTTTTCATTTTCTGTTGGTCAGCCTGGCGACATCACATTTATGCTCTGCACACTTTATGATCACTCTTCTTCATTCCATGTTCACAGTTCCATGCCAAGTAAGTTTTTGTTTCATGTTTATAGTTGACAAATAGACAATTTGGACGAGCTGGATGAGGAAGGAAGGTGATGAGGTCCCGATCCGCCATGGCTCCCAGCGCCTCCCACCTTCCTTCCTCGTCCAGCTCGTCCAAATTGTCCAAATGTCTTGCGGGAGAACTTTTTTGCTGGCGACATCTGTCAAGACTTGGACTATGGTGTGGTTTGTTTTCCCATGGTGCAAAGCGACTTGACCGGACACGACGTGAAGGTAAGGACATGTTTAATATTTTAACTCAAAAGGCTCAAAAGGGTATGAACAAAAGGCGCTCACAGCGGAGGTAAAAAACTTGACTATGAAAACAAAAGGCGCGCACAAAGGCGGAGAACTATAAACATGAAACAAAAACTTACTTGGCATGGAACTGTGAACATGGCATGAAGAAGAGTGATCATAAAGTGTGCAGAGCATAAATGTGATGTCGCCAGGCTGACCAACAGAAAATGAAAAGCTTAAATAACACAGACATGATTAACGACAGGTGCGTGACTCAAAACGTGAAACATGTGCGTGACATGACAGGCGAAAACTAATGGGTTGCTATGGAAACAAAACAAGGGAGTGAACAACCAGGAACTAAGAAAGTGTCCAAAAAACAAACAGCACATGGCCAAACAAAAACATGATCAACACAGACATGACATCCGTTTGACTAGCAAACCTTTTCTAACATTCTGCATGACAAAATGTACAAGTACAGTGTGTACAATGATTTGTGCTGATATCGTATCAGATTAATATTGGCAAGACCTATAGTTAAAATTCCAATATCGGCATCGTATCAGATTATTTTTTTGATAACAATGTTTGAAATAACTTGACGCATGATCAAATAATATTAATGGTATGTTTTTTCATACTGTAGATTCATTATACTACATTGATTGCTGCTATCATAAAATTAGTATAACAACTATATTATTTGCTAACTCGTTCATCAATCGCGACACTCTTTTTTTCAAGTGGGTCTTTGCACATCTCCATGGAACTGGCTCGTGTGAGTGACAGGAAAAAAATGTCAGACTCGGTTGGGGATAAGACATTTGTATACGTGTGGATTTCTAGACCGTGAATACAGTAGAAACTCAAATTACAAGTTTAATTGGTTCTGTGACGGAGCTCTTAACTCAAAACACTTGTACCTTAAATCAATGTCTCTCATTAAAATGTATTTAAATACATTTATTTGGTGCTTGGCCCTTCCAAAACAGCACACTTTTTAATATGTAGCATGCCTTTAAAAAATACAAAAACTAACTTTGGGATAATATATATTGTATAAAAATAGTACAATACAATGTACTACTAACAACTACAGTAGTTTTATGATGTAATGTAATAATAATGTACAGTATTTACTTTACTTCTCCCTTCAGCTGCTTCTCCGCAAACACACCATGCGCAGCTTTTCCATATTTTCATGGATACTTTTACGCTGTTTAGATGTTATATTAACATTCTTGGCTGGCGTTAGACTCATTCTGCTTCAGTATGGCGCTGACTCGCAGTGCTACGCTTGAATTGCTTCACCACGGCGACACACTCGGTCATGTTTTTGATTTTTTTTTATAATAATAATAATTTTATGAATATTGTCCACTTCTTCTTCGATGCACTTTATTTCCAGTAGTTGGAAAACAAATGTATGTCGATCTCTAGCTATAAGCTAATGCTGGTGATTAAGACCAGATGTTCTGGCGAAGATGCTTTTAACTCAAATTTTTGCCGGTAACTTAAAAGCATAACGATTAGTATACTGTATAACAGTGTTTTTCAACCACTGTGCCGTGGCCCACTAGTGTGCCGTCTGAGATTTTGTAATGTCACTTAATTTGGTTAAAAATATTTTTCGCAAACCAGTAATTATAATCCGCAAATATTGTGCCGTTGAGTGTTGGTGCTGTCTAGATTGCAGCAGAGTAACTGTGTTATACTCTTCCAATATGCAGACGACAGCGGGAGGCAGTGTGCAGGTAAAAAGGTATCTAATGCTTAAACCAAAAGTAAACAAAAGGGAAATGCAGCTTAGGGAAGGCTATGCAAAACGAAACTAGAACTGAACTGGCTACAAAGTAAAAAAAAACAGAATGCTGGACGACAGCAAAAACTTACAGCGTGTGGAGCTGAGATGGCATCCACAAAGTACATCCGTTCATGACATGACAATCAACAAGGATTTCTAAAACAAAGCAGGTGCGAGGAATAGCGCTTAAAGGAAGACATGAAACTGCTACAGGACAAGCCACCAAAATAAGAGCGCAAAAACAAGACAAAAACTAAAACACTACACACAAGAGAACACCAAACAACTCCAAATAAGTCACGGCGTGATGTGACAGGTCATAACAGTACACCTACTTTGAGACAAGAGCTATATTGGTTATGGTTTAAATTCATATACAATAATAGCAAGAACGACTTTTTACTGTCAATATCGGCTACTGAGTTTTGTTTTTTTTAATGTTTTTTGCTGGTTGTGTGCCTCCTGATTTTTTTCAATGAAAAACATGTGACTTGGCTTAAAAAAGGTTGAAAAACACTGCCGTGTAAGACAATCCGTCTTTTTCAATCAAACACTTTCTAAGGAAATTTGCATGTGTGTTATAATTAGGTGGATTTTTCAGGTCGAAGCGTCCATCCTTACTTTGGAGCCTTGGTATTGATCATATGTTTGCCGTCATGAGAATACGGAGTGTAAAATCCGGGTGATGTAATTCAGGTGTCTGTTTGAGTAATCGGATCAAAGAGCAGATTCATGTGACTCGCTTAGTTCCATAAGACCGTCTTAAATCCAGTTAAGCTTGCATGTCTGGCACATGTCGGGTGGAGAGGATCTGTACCTAAGGAGTTTGTATTTGACTGCCCAAAATGTCTTCTGTCTACATTTTGATTGGCTTTTTACAACCCCAGTCATGTGCACACCAACAATGATGAACATCATGGACCTTTATAACCTGATGTATCACCATTGTTGTTCCAGGCCTTAATTTAACTGACATTTCAATCACATTTAATAAGCTGCTGTAAATTCCATTGCCTATTGCTTTCATTATCGCCGCCATGCTTTTTCTCTGAAGACTCTTTGTTTACTGCGTCCTCCACTCTGCTGTCGTGACATGTCCTTGTCATCAGTGCCTCTTTCTTTGACGAGAGGTGTGAATTTGTGTGTGTGTTTGTCGGAATAAGAGCAGAACCAAACACTCGCACAGATGTCCTGCTTTGCTCGTTGCCATGGGACACGAGGGGTCTAAAAGATTTAAAGCGACATAAAACGTTGCACGTTATCTTGTTAATTCTTCATCGTGTTTAATCCGATCACCGCTCGTTCATAATGAAATATAATAAATATCACACTTTGGTCGTCCTGCACCTCCCTCCCAATCATGCCAGCATGCAATGCCTCATGAGCTGTGTCCCCACAGCCCTACGTGTTGATTTATTTGGGGTTATTGTCTGTGCAAAGTGTGGGGGATAAAAATCTAATTACAAATATCTGATATGATGGTTTACTTCTGTGTCTTAAAGCAAACTTTGACCATTAGCTTATGTGTGTCATATGTTCAATGATTAAACAAACATTTGGCAGCTCAGTGCGCTCTACAGTACACTACGGGTGTGGGAAAAAATCGATTTGATTTCGAATCGCGATTTTCACGTGCGATACAGAATCGATTGTCATTTTAAAAAAATCTATTTTTATTTTATTTTATTTATTACATTTTTTTTTTTATTTCTCTATTTTTTTTAAAATTTCTTTTAATTAATCAATCCAACAAAACAATACACAGCAATACCATAACAATGCAATCCAATTCCAAAACCAAACCCGACCCAGCAACACTCAGAACTGCAATAAACAGAGCAATTGCGGCGTGGTGAAGTTGGTAGAGTGGCCGTGCCAGCAATCGGAGGGTTGCTGGTTACTGGGGTTCAATCCCCACCTTCTACCATCCTAGTCACGTCCGTTGTGTCCTTGGGCAAGACACTTCACCCTTGCTCCTGATGGCTGCTGGTTAGCGCCTTGCATGGCAGCTCCCGCCATCAGTGTGTGAATGTGTGTGTGAATGGGTGAATGTGGAAATACTGTCAAAGCGCTTTGAGTACCTTGAAGGTAGAAAAGCGCTAAACAAGTATAACCCATTTATCATTTATTATTTATTAATTGAGAGGAGACACAAACACGACACAGAACAAACCAAAAGTAGTGAAACAAAAATGAATATTATCAACAACAGTATCAATATTAGTTACAATTTCAACATAGCAGTGATTAAAAATCCCTCATTGACATTATCATTAGACATTTATAAAAATAAATTTAAAAAAGAACAAAAGCGTCACACTGGCTTACACTTGCATCGCATCTCACAAGCTTGACAACACACTGTGTCCAATATTTTCACAAAGATAAAATAAGTCATATTTTTGGTTCATTTAATAGTTAAAAAAAATTTACATTATTGCAATCAGTTGATAAAACATTGTCCTTTACAATTATAAAAGCTTTTTACAAAAATCTACTACTCTGCTTGAATGTCAGCAGACTGGGGTAGATCCTGCTGAAATCTATGTATTGAATGAATAGAGAATTGTTTTTAATTCGGAAAATATCGTTTCAAGAATCGCGTTGAATCGAAAAAAATCGATTTTGAATCGAATCGTGACCCCAAGAATCGATATTGAATCGAATCGTGGGACACCCAAAGATTCACAGCCCTACAGTACACCCTCCTGTAACCTTAAATAACATTTGGTACTCACCTTTAGCGGACTGACAAACACATGTACAAAAAATATGAGCAAAATGTATTGAAAATCATGGCCGCCATCAACCCGAATGCCGCCACTTGGCAACTGTTTGCATCAGTCAATTGCTTTTCTTGGCTGGGTAAGTGCATTAACTGTGGGTGGATCGATACCAAGGGGAGTATCAGTATCAGATCAATGCTAGCTAGAGATGGGTACCAAATTCGATATATTTTATAGATACCGACTGAAGTCCGTCGGTACTACCAGGTACCAGCTACCATGTACCAATTGACATACATTCAAACGGTGCCATATTTCAAACTTGGCACCGAAGTGATTTCATATGACCCCGTTTGGCGCAGTTTACCTGACACATGAAACGTGACGAATCAAATCACAGACTGAATAGCAAAATTATCTTCCTCTCATGCAAGATCTGAATCCCTTTACCACTGTATCAAGCACACAGAACAGACCAATACCAACAAAGCAAGAACAAGGAGCTCAAAAGTACATACAGTAAGGCACCACTTTTCATGATACGCTAGTTCAACGCTAATTTACATTTAACACCACTAAATTTCAATCAACAATCAAACAGCTGGTGTGTAATATATATACAATACTTACCGTTTAAACATGTTGTAGGGCTTAACATAATAAACTACTGGCACATTCAACTTAATGGCAAAGACTACTTCCTGACTAAGGAAACACATCATAGCCTCTACACTACCGCCATCTACCGTCATAGATTTGCAACTGCATGCAAAGACTACTATAAAATGTAGTGCCTATAAATTAGACACAGACATGTAAACACACATAACTGGGCAGCACAGCTCAGTGTTGACTAAAAAAACATTTACATTTGAAAGTGTGAATGTGGAGTGAATGATGGGTTCTCTGCTATATACATCTAATCCATTATTAGGGCCCGCATGGCCCATTTTAAAAGGAATCCCAACGGGAGTCCTTTTACAATGGGACAGAGGACCCTATTGAAATTGAAAGGTTTTATTCTTCTCTTTCTTTCTTTCTTTCTTTCTTTCTTTCTTTCTTTCTTTCTTTCTTTCTTTCTTTCTTTCTTTATTATACCGCCGCCTCTTTGAGCTGTAATTTGACCCACTTAACATGCTTCAAAACTCACCATATTTGACACACACATCAGGACTTGCGAAAATTGCCATCTAATAAAAAACCAAACCCCAAAACTCAAAATTGCGCTCTAGCGCCCCCTAGGAAAAAACACACACAAAACTGATTGTAACTTCCATTACAAATGTTGTAGAGACATGAAACAAAAACTTCTATGTAGGTGTGACTTAGACCTAGATTTCATACACTAACATCCTTCAGCAAAAATCAACAGGAAGTTGGCAATCACCCCTTCAAAACAAAAGTTTCATAAAAACACTCATTTTTGCCTCTTTGAGCTGTAATTTGACCCCCTTAAAATACTTCAAAACTCACCAAACTTTACACACACATCAGGACTGGCGGAAATTGCAATTGAATAAAAAAAACGAACCCCAAAACACAAAATTGCGCTCTATCGCCCTCAAGGAATAAAACACAGACAAAACTGCTCCTTCGACAAAAACACAGACAAAACTGCTTGTAACTTCCGGTAGGAATGTTGTAGAGACATGAAACAAAAACCTCTATGTAGGTCTCACTTAGACCTGCATTTCATTCATTGACATTCTTCAGCAAAAATCAACAGGAAGTTTGCAATCCCCCCTTCAAAACAAAATTTTTGTAAAAACCGGTCACCTTTTTTTCAAACATTATCTCCTCTGAGCGCGTTTGTCGTTTCGGGTTCAAACTAGCACAGGAGAGAGATTGAACCCTTCTGATTAAAAGTCAAAGACAGAGTTTTAATTACTGCTCCGGTTTTGATTTTACGAGCCTTCAATGAACCGCTGCGCTGATGCTGCTGCGCTGCTGTTGTCTCAAGATGGCTGCTTAATGGCCTACTGAAACCCACTACTATCGACCACGTAGTTTGATAGTTTATATATCAATGATGAAATATTAACATTGCAATACATGCCAATACGGCCGGATTGCAATTTTAAATTTCCTGCGGAACTTCCGGTTGAAAACGTCTATGTATGATGACGTATGCGCGTGACGTCAATCGTTGAAACGGAAGTATTCAGACACCATTGTATCCAATACAAAAAGCTCTGTTTTCATCGCAAAATTCCACAGTATTCTGGACATCTGTGTTGGTGAATCTTTTGCAATTTGTTTAATGAACAATGAAGACTGCAAAGAAGAAAGCTGTAGGTGGGATCAGTGTATTAGCGGCTGGCTGCAGCAACACAACCAGAGGGACTTTGACTTGGATAGCAGACGCGCTATCCGACGCTAGCCGCCGACCTCATCGATGATCGGGGGAAGTCCTTCGTCGCTCCGTCGATCGCTGGAACGCACGTGAGCGCGGGTGTTTATGAGCAGATGGAGGCTGGCGTAGGTGGATAGCTAATGTTTTTATCATAGCTCTGACGAGGTCCCGTAGCTAAGTTAACTTCAATGGCGTCGTTAGCAACAGCATTGTTAAGCTTCGCCAGGCTGGAAAGTGTTGACCGTGTATTTACATGTCCATGGTTTAATAGTATTGTTGATTTTCTGTCTATCCTTCCAGTCAGGGGTTTATTTCTTTTGTTTTTATCTGCAGTTAAGCCCGATGCTATCACGTTAGCTCCGTAGCTAAAGTGCTTCGCCGATGTATTGTCGTGGAGATAAAAGTCACTGTGAATGTCCATTTCGCGTTCTCGACTCCCATTTTCAAGAGGATATAGTATCCGAGGTGGTTTAAAATACAAATCCATGATCCACAATAGAAAAAGGAGAAAGTGTGGACCTAAGTTACGGTCAGAGCGAAAAAAGATATGTCCTGCACTGCACTCTAGTCCTTCACTCTCACGTTCCTCATCCACAAATCTTTCATCCTCGCTCAAATTAATGGGGTAATCGTCGCTTTCTCGGTCCGAATCACTCTCGCTGCTGGTGTAAACAATGGGGAAATGTGAGGAGCCCTTCAACCTGTGACGTCACGCTACTTCCGGTACAGGCAAGGCTTTTTTGTCAGCGACCAAAACTTTATCGTCAATGTTCTCTACTAAATCCTTTCAGCAAAAATATGGCAATATCGCGAAATGATCAAGTATGACACATAGAATGGATCTGCTATCCCTGTTTAAATAAAAAAAAAAAATCATTTCAGTAGGCCTTTAAAAGCAGGAAGCACCAGCGTGAGCACACAATGCAGAGAAGGGAGGTACACTAGACAAAAGTATTGGGACACCTAGGACTAACACTGGACAAACGTATTGGGACACTAAGGACTAACACTGGACAAAAGTATTGGGACACTAAGGACTAACACTAGACAAAAGTATTGGGACACTAAGGACTAACACTAGACAAAAGTATTGGGACACCTAGACAAAAGTATTGGGACACCTAAACAAAAGTTTTGGGACACTAAGGACTAACACTGGACAAAAGTATTGGGACACTAAGGACTAAAACTGGACAAAAGTATTGGGACACTAAGGACTAACACTAGACAAAAGTATTGGGACCCTAAGGACTAACACTAGACAAACGTATTGGGACACGTAGGACTACCACTGGACAAAAGCATTGGGACACTTAGGACTAACACTAGACAAAAGTATTGGGACACTTAGGACTACCACTGGACAAAAGTATTGGGATACTAAGCACTAACACTGGACAAAAGTATTGGGACACTTAGGACTACCACTGGACAAAAGTATTGGGACACTTAGGACTAACACTAGACAAAAGTATTGGGACACTTAGAACTACCACTGGACAAAAGTATTGGGACACTTAGGACTAACATTAGGATTCTTAATATGACTAGTTGTTAAAGATCCCTAAATATTCAGCACAACAATTAAATGGGGTTGGAGATGTCCTCTTGGGTGGGGTGGAGTTTGGCAATAATCATGTGGTACCACCAGTACAACACATCTTCAGTTGTGTTCCCCGACGTGTTCACCTTTAAAGGTGAACTTCAGCAAGGCCCATTTTGTTAGCTTGGTTAATTGATGTGTGCAGCTCCGTTGGATACGATGTTTAATTCTTACGAGTTAACGAAGAATAAATCACGGAGCTTTACAAACTTGCAGTGAAGGAGACATGGATCAAAGGCGTAAGCGTCTATGCCACTGCCTGCCTGGATGATGGCTTCCACCTCTGTTCCAATGCAATTTGGAGTGGAACAATTTGCCCGGCCCAATCCCCTCCAAGCTCCCTGCGAACAACAGATGGTCATCTCATCCCTTTTACAATCGAGAAAGTGGGGCAACCACACACAAACACTCACCTTGCTGGGATTTTAGATTACAGTGGACACAGACATGCAAACTGCACCGACCTGGCCTCACCCGATGATTATTTTTAACATCTTTTATATTGAAGTCGCCAATAAGCAGCCAGAAGACAAGGGCATCACGGTGAGAAGCTAAAAGAGTTGCCAAGGCCGATTAAAGCACACCATAGTGGCGGATAAGATCGAGGGGCACCGCGAGGCAAATTATGGCGGCGGCTGAGAGGTGGAAACCTGGCGTTGCATCTGTCGCTCTCGATTTCCTTACTCTCGCCCTCCCAATTGTCCCTATCTGCCTTTTTTAGAGTAGTATTCATGCCCTTTTGTGGTCATCCCGTCTGGTATTGATCTTGTAATAGACATTTTTGCACAACTAATAAATTAGAAAATATCAAAAGATTATTTTGTAGGATTATATTTTGCGCACAATGAGACAAACGTTGTACACACCACACACACAACATTGTCAGACAACAAATGGAATGCTAACAAACCAAATAACTTTTCCGAAAGGGGCTCAAAGTTACATTTTCCAAACCCCAAAATATAACAAGAACACCATCGGCTAGTTTTGGATCACTTTTGGGTCCAACGTTTTTTTTATATATATATATATATATATATATATATATATATATATATATATATATATATATATATATATATATATATATATATATATATATATATACTGTATTAATGATGTGTGCAATGTCTCAAAATGCTCAACGCTTGTCTTCATTGCAGATGATACGAATATTTTTTTTTCTGATCGTATCTTGAATAGACTTAGTCGTACAACCACTTTAGAAATTATGAAAATACAAACATGGTTCAAAAGGAATAAGTTGTCTCTAAATTTAAGTAAAACAAATATAATTCTATTTGGAAAAAAGAAGATAAATACACAAATAAATATTATGATTGAAGGGATTAACATTAAGCGAGTTGAGCAAAGTAAATTCCTTGGTGTAATAATTAATGAAAAATCAATTGGAAAGCACATATTAAATATATTCATTTGAAATTATCAAGAAGCATTTAGTGCTGGCAAAAGCATGACCAGAGCTAGATGGAAAATCCCTCCAGCAACTCTACTATTCACTTATTTATCCTTACTTAAGTTACTGTGCAAAAGTTTGGGGAAATTAAATATAAAAGCAACACACATCCCTTAACTATGTTACAAAAACGGGCACTTAGAATTATCCATAATGTGGAGTTCAAGGAGCACACAAATAGCTTATTTTTAAGGTCAAAACTGTTAAAATTTCCCGATTTAGTAGAATATTTGACAGGGCTTATCATGTTTAAAGCAAGAAGTTATCAATTGCCTGCAAATATTCAAAGTTTATTCTTAGAAAGGGATGTGGGGGTATAACCTCAAAGGAACGGCAAAATATAAACACACTTTAGCAATCAGCACAAGGAAACGTTTTTGTGTCTCAGTCTGTGGGGTGAAAATATGGAACAGCCTGAGTGATGAACTCAAACACTGTTCAAACATTGAGCATTTTAAGAAATTGTACAAATCTAATATTTTGGTTCGGTATAGTGAGGTCTAGGCTCATTTTGAATATGAGTATGAATTACTTATATGACTTACTTATGATGATATATTGTGAATTGTAAGCACATTGTTCTGGGCAAATTGAGTTGTGTGGATCCAGATGAATTTGATAAAATGTGGTTCAGAGGAAACTGGATATTAGTTAAAGTATTTCTGTAAAAAAAAAAGGGGGGATTCAAAAAGTTTTTACTTCTTCCCATTACCCTTTTGAGATATCCATCCATCTATCGATTTTCTACCGCTTGTCCCTTTCGGGGTCGCGGGGGGCGCTGGAGCCTATTTTAGCTGCATTCGGGCGGAAGGCGGGGTACACCCTGGACAAGTCGCCACCTCATCACAGGGCCAACACAGATAGACAGACAACATTCACACTCACATTCACACACTAGGGCCAATTTAGTGTTGCCAATCAACCTATCCCCAAGTGCATGTCTTTGGAGGTGGGAGTTGAGATATGTTTAATTTAATTATATTTTATTTTATTAATTCAATTTATTTTCTTTTTTGTGAAATAATAATATTGCCATTGAGCACAAGACTTTTCAATGGAGATATGCATGTATATTTTGTACTACATGTATGATGTGGAGCTGACTATGATATACTCAATAAAATAATACTTACTAAAAATAATATTTACTTACTAGTTTATGTTACCTTTAATGGTTAAACAGAAACTATAATTGTTTTATTTTTATATTTTTCACAAGGATTAATTATATTTAATAGAAATTGCATTATTTAACACAGGAGAGGCCCTGAGTAGCTCCTTAAATGTAAAATGGTAAATGGGTTATACTTGTATAGTGCTTTTCTACCTTCAAGGTACTCAAAGCGCTTTGACACTATTTCCACATTCACCCATTCACACATACATTCACACACTGATGGCGGGAGCTGCCATGAAAGCCGCTAACCACGACCCATCAGGAGCAAGGGTGAAGTGTCTTGCTCAAGGACACAACGGACATGACTAGGTTGGTAGAAGGTGGGTATTGAACCAGGAACCCTCAGGTTGCTGGCACGGCCACTCTCCCAACTTCGCATCGCTGTCCCTCTCCTTCAGCAACACAGTTTTATCCATAGTGCAAGGAGTGCTACAGCAGGTCGTTAGACTAGGGTTGTACGGTATACCGGTATTAGTATAGTACCGCGATACTAATGAATCATATTCGGTACTATACAGTCTCTGAAAAGTACTGGTTCGGTTCACTACACACCGCAGCTCACCGGCGTCAAA
This sequence comes from Entelurus aequoreus, assembly GCF_033978785.1. NCBI lineage: Eukaryota > Metazoa > Chordata > Actinopteri > Syngnathiformes > Syngnathidae > Entelurus > Entelurus aequoreus. The sequence continues at coordinate 30,346,760 of NC_084745.1, forward strand.
ATGTAAACAAACGCCATTGGTGGATCTACACCTAACATCCACTGTAATGATACCAAGTTCAGTAGCGTATCTAGTCGATACTACAGTGAATACGTCAATATTTTTTGACATCACAAAATCTTCTTTTGTTTTTTTAAAACTTATATTATATTTATAAACTCAGGTGATATGTCCCTGGACACATGAGGACTTTGAATATGACCAATGTATGATCCTGTAATGACTTGGTACAGGATTGATACCCAAATTTGTGGTATCATACAAAACTACTGTAAAGTATCAACAGAAGAATAAGTAATTATTACATTTTAACAGAAGTGTAGATAGAACATGTTAAAAGAGAAAGTAAGCAGATATTAACAGTAAATTAACAAGTAGATTAATAATTCATTTTCTACCACTTGTCCTTAATAATGTTGACAAAATAATATGATGATAAATTACACAATATGTTACTGCATATGTCAGCAGACTAATTAGGAGCCTTTCTTTGCTTACTTACTAATAAAAGACTAGTTGTCTTGTATGTTCACTATTTTATTTAAGGACAAACGTGCAATAAGAAACATATGTTTAATAAACCGTAAGATTTTTTGTTAAAATAAAGCCAAAAATGCAATTTTTGTGGTCCCCTTTATTTTAAAACGTACAGAAAATTATCGAAATAATTTTGGTACTGGTACCAAAATATTGGTATTGGGACAACACTGCATCAGACTGTATAACACACAATTGTAAATACTGTAATCTGTGCAATCTATAGCAGGGATATGAGATAGGCTCCAGCACCCCCCGCGACCCCAAAAGGGACAAGCGGTAGAAAATGGATGGATGGATTTTGGGGGTCACATCTCTAGAAAGCTAAAGACTGGGGGCCCAGACTTCTCCCTTCACAAGTAGTCTTATTTTCTATATTCTGAATAGCCGAATAACCTGCAGTAGACATTTGATTATGGTCTATTTATTTTGTCATACTTACAGGAGCACCCTGCTGTTTTAAAGGACCGTCTTGAAAAAGCTAGTCAAAGATCATCTCTTAACAGCACTCTAGAGTTTTTAAGAATTAACTGCAAAAATGTGAGTCTCTCACATGTTTTTATTAACCGAACTTATTTATTTAAATGACGATTCTGCGTGTACCATACGGGGCATCACCACGCAGACCCTCTCATTTACTGCACAGCCATGTTATCATCAGAATCAGAATCAGAATCAGAATCAGAATCAGAATAGTTTTATTGCCATTGTTTGAGAACGGGTTCACAAACTAGGTATTTTTCTTGGTGCAATCGTGCAACATAAAACACATATAACACATATTTGGTAATAAAAAGAGCTGTAATTGAGCTATCAGATCATGTTATAGACTTAGAAGGAATTACATGAATTCAAGGAGCTGCTGTTAGTAGTTATTGTTAATTTGCCTACTACCTGTGGCGTTTTGCTATGTTTTCAAACGTGCAGGAGACATCTACCACTTTTTATGGGCATTTTAGAAGCAGTGATGCAGTGCATCTACATTGAAACCACTTTTTAGTTTTTTTTAGTTTGTTTTTTTACCGCCACAGGTCCACTTATTGGTGGGAGGCTGCAGTCACTCCACCTAAGACGCAAAAAATGCATACTTAGACACACATGTGAAAAGTAAAATGTCATTAAAAAATTACTAAAGGACACCAATTGGATTTGTTTTAATCAGCCCCTGAAGTCCTATAGCACCTATACAATTATAAAATGATGTTGCTGTATAGACAATATGTCTAATATTTTTTAATTTACGATCGTCCAAAATGTTGACACAGAAACATACGAAGAAGGATTCGCGTTTGTCTTTGCAGCACAAGTACTGATCCTGCGGTCATGTGTGGAACTGTCTTAGACGTCCTTTTGATACGCGCTAAATAAAGTTAAAGTCCCAACGATAGTCACACACACACTAGGTGTGGTGAAATTATCCTCTGCATTTGACCCATCTCCATGTTCACAACCTGGGAGGTGAGGGGAGCAGTGAGCAGCAGCGGTGGCCGCGCTCAGGAATTATTTGGTGATTTAACCCCCAATCCCGACCCTTGATGCTGAGTGCCAAGCAGGGAGGCAATGGGTCCCATTTTTATAGTCTTTGGTATGACTCCATATTAGCTTTTTCTCCTCCCAGTATTGTGGCCGTTTTGATAAGCATATATCTTGCATATTAATGAAGAAATGGACGCAAAAATGGATTGCACGCCTTATTCTGCTCACTTAACAGACACAATCCACTTTACACACGTTTAGTAGATAAGCATTGCACTTGTTTCAGTACACGCAAACCTTTAGTAAAGCAGGCATATAGTCTTTGATTTTGAAATGTTTTTCCAAAAGCAGCTCTTGACATGGTCCGTCTAGCGTCTTATATGCGGGTCATACGCTTACTGTGCTCGTATCCTAACACACATGAAGACAGTTTTGAAAAAATATTAAAACTGCAAGAACTGATTCATTCCCAGTAATAAAAAACAAAACATGGTTCAGTCCTGAAACGGTTGCGTGAGAGCAGAGCAATTTGTTTTTTGTCAAGGCACAGCAGGGGGAGGTTGCGGGATGGGGGGATTAAGGCCCGCCTCTGTCAAGTTATCGCTTCTAACCGTGAGGACCATTACGGCTGAGATAATACACGGAACAGAAAGGAGCCTAAATTAAGAATTGCAGGACGGAATCAACACAAAGATGCAATTGCACGCTGTGTTGTGAAAAGCATTCAACGGCCGTTAAATTGCTTAGCACAGTCTTACCTTTAAGACATATTTTTCAATATGAGTCACTCTAATGCTTGTGCTTTAATTGTTGTCCCAGCCATAAATCTATCAAGCTACAAGTAGGCCATTCTGCATTTTTTCAACAGCTTAATGATCTCAAAATCTGTGTTTTGCACTGTCTTTGTTTTTGGCAGAGATTTATTTATTTATTTGAATTAGGAAAACGCATTTTCATCAACATAGAGCAACAAAGTAAATATGCCGGAGTTAGCACAATAGCTCATTTTCATCCGTTGTCCTGAGGCAGGTTAATATAGTAAACATTCAACAGGTCATGACACAAAAGAATACATACACTATATTGACAAAAATATTTGGCCACCCATCCAAATAATGATAATCAGGTGTCCTAATCACAGGTGTATAAAATCAAGCACTTAGGCATGGAGACTGTTTCTACAAACATTTGTGAAAGAATGGGTCGCTCTTAAGAGCTCAGTGATTTCCAGCGTGGAACTGTCATAGGATGCCACCTGTGCAACAAATCCAGTCGTGAAATTTTCTCGCTCCTAAATATTCCAAAGTCAACTGTCGGCTTTATTGTAAGAAAATGGAAGAGTTTGGGAACAACAGCAACTCAGCCACGAAATGGTAGGCCACGTAAACTGACAGAGAGGGGTCAGCGGATGCTGAAGCGCATAGTGCAAAGACTTTCTGTCAGTTGCTACAGAGCTCCAAACTTCATGTGACCTTCCAATTAGCCTACGTACAGTACGCAGAGAGCTTCATGGAATGGATTTCCATGGCCGAGCAGCTGCATCGAAGCCATGCATCACCAAGTCCAATACAAAGTGTTGGAATGCAGTGGTATAAAGCACATTGCCACTGGACTCTAGAGCAGTGGAGACGCGTTCTCTGGAGTGATGAATCACAATTTTCCATCTGGCAATCTGATGTATGAGTCCGGGTTTGGGGGTTGCCAGGAGAACGGTACATTTCGGACTGCCTTGTGCCGAGTGTGAAATTTGGTGGATGAGGAATTATGGTGTGGTGTTGTTTTTCAGGAGTTGGGCTTGGCCCCTTAGTTCCAGTGAAAGGAACTTTGAATGCTCCAGGATACCAAAACATTTTGGACAATTCCATGCTCCCAACCTTGTGGGAACAGTTTAGAGCGGGCCCCTCTTCCAACATGACTGTGCACCAGTGCACAAAGCAAGGTCCATAAAGACATGGATGACAGAGTCTGGTGTGGATGAACTTGTCTGGCCTGCACAGAGTCCTGACCTGAACCCGATAGAACACCTTTGGGATGAATTAGAACGGAGACTGAGAGCCAGGCCTTTTCGACCAACATCAGTGTGTGTGACTTCACCATTGCGCTTTTGGAAGAATGGTGGAAAATTCCTATAAACACACTCCGCAACCTTGTGGACAGCCTTCCCAGAAGAGTTAAAGCTGTAATAGCTGCAAAAGGTGGACCGACATCATATTGAACCCGATGGGTTAGGAATGGGATGGCAGTTCAAGTTCATATGTGTGTCAAGGCAGCTGGCCTAATACTTTTGGCAATATAGTGTACATCACAAAACATTACACATTACAAACAGTCCATAAGCACAGACCATGGACAAAGAAATAAAACAAACAAACAAAAAAAAACAAGTGAATAATCTAATAGTGCGTGTGTGTCTGATTAGTTTTCAACCACTGTTTCAGTGCAGTTTTAAATGTTAGATAGGTGTCACAGTTTCTGACATGGGCTGGCAGCCTGTTCCATGACTGTATGTGCATTGTTATGCAGCCAACACAGTGGAGGTGGAAACACACTTTGGCAGATATTCACTTTACCATTTTCATTTTGTATCATTAAAAGCTGAACTCATTCAGGATATTTTCCAGACACTTAGTGCAACCCATCTAAAAAAAAAAACTGCGGCTCAGCAAATGGCAGTTTTTGAGTTATTGCCGTTTAATTGTATTCAAGACAAACCCACAGAGATGAATTGCATGGAACTGAGATATTGGCCCTGTGACCAGTGATGTATGAGGTGTTGTGCATGCATAAGTATAGGTTTTCTTTAGTACATATCACATTGTAGCCTGCAACATGAACCGGGTAGGCTATTAGATAAGTCAGACAATGAATGAAAGATTGCTTGAGTCATTGTGACAAGTCAAACCGTGAAGTGCAGAAGCCATGATGCACTGTCTTCACTTTATCCTCAGTGGACATCTTCTAAATATCTGCAGACATTCGGGCCTGGGGTATTCTGAAGTGGGCCTTGTCCCGCGTTGGCACAACCAGTCGCCACTGGAATGTGCTGACAGATGAAACGACGTGCTGTATGCAGCATTTCGCAAGCCAAGCACTGGCGCTCACATTTCTACAGCGAGGGTGCGCAATTCACGAGACAAATCTTGTCGCACAGTCATTAGAGCCCACAAATTAGAATTCATTACACACTGCGGGGTTCATGCACGGCCCATTTGCCATTCTGCTTGTCGTCTTGACTCTGCGTGAGTTGTTTGTGAGCTCAGCATCACCAAAGGAACTTTTCACCCTCTCCAGTTTCGCCTCTGTCACACATTCCTTAATTACACTCTGCCTAATGTCGTCCGTCCCTCCCCGTCTTTGCTCTTTTGTCCCTCTCTCCGGGGAGCAGTCGTGCAGCATTGGAAAAAAGGAGGACGGAGTGGTTCATGGTACCCAATTAACATGCAGAGTGGGACAGCCTGGAGTACGTGGCAACCGTCAACATCACAGACGTGTTTTGTTTCAGACCGTATGAGATGTAGCAGAATGCTAAAATGGCTGAAGTGATTGAATCCGGAAGGTTAATCAACTCTCCTGACAGCTGTGCCACAGACAGATCTCGCACTATACAATAAGTCCGTAAGAAAGACATTCATTCTCAAGTTTTTGTATTGTGTCATTTATTTTTTACAAGATTGATAAATGTAACCACAATTGCAAAGTGCCACATTGACCTGAATATAAGACGCCAGGGAAGATCACCAGTTACTAAGAACTCTTGTTGGTCTTGGAGACTTCAACAAGGTACAACATCAGCAGTGCTGTTTTTTTCCTATCTGGACTTGGCTTGTTTTGCTGAGGAGTTGTTTTTGTTTTGTAGAGACAACTGTCTGCAGTCTTTTTGATGTGTCATTTTTACTTCACTTTTTTTTTATATAACAAAGTTATCCCAAGTTTAGAAATTTGTGAGGGTATCGGCAAGAGAGAAAGGAGGTCTCGATTATTTCCTACTAACCCTGAGGACCATTACGGCTGAGATAATACACGGAACAGAAAGGAGCCTAAATTAAGAATTGCAGGACGGAATCAACACAAAGATGCAATTGCACACTCTGTTGTGAAAAGCATTCAACGGCCGTTAAATTGCTTGGCACAGTCTTACCTTTAAGACATTTTTTTCAATATGAGTCACTTGAATGCTTGTGTTTTAATTGTTGTCCCAGCCATAAATTTATCAAGCTGCAATTAGGCAATTCTGCATTTTTTCAACCGTTTAATTATCTCAAAATCTGTGTTTTGCACTGTCTTTGTTTTTGGCAGAGATTTATTTATTTATTTGAATTAGGACAATGCATATTCATCAACATAGAGCAACAATGTAAATATACCGGAGTTAGCACAATAGCTAATCTTCTCGATTATTTCCTACGTCTTGCATGAATGGAGGAATTGACATTTTTGAAGTCTTATAAGACAACCCTTTTACTTTTTTTTTGTCCTGTCCAGCTCCTCAGGCAAAACATATTGTTGATGTAGATGCTCATATTTGCTGTACATATTTACTTTACCAAATAAAAGTGTGGGATACTTCTCCAGTTGCCTTATTTGTATTTGACTTTATTGAATGGATTTATATTAATGTTTGGCGCAGCCGGACCGTGGCAGGAGGGCATAGGAAGGCAGAGGGGGAAATTGGGGTGATAAGACAGAGAGACAACAAAAACAACAACAACAATAACAATAACAACCACAACAACAGAACAGCATCAGCAAATACAATCGGTGATACGAAAAGTGATAGCAAAGAAGCAGTTAGTGAAGTAAATATTAATAACACAGAAATGACAATGAGCAATATTACACTACAAATGGAGCAATACAAATACCAATAGAAATAGCACTATTGACAATGAATAATACAAATAATTACCTCCTATTATCAACAATACAATGGTTTAAAATGCAACAATACATTTTTGTAATGATAACTTGAATTACAAAAGAAAGCAGATACATTGAGGGGAAGAAAGAGAAGCTGACTGTTTTAAGGCTTTTACTTTCAGTTTCTATTCAGACAGGGTTTAGTTATAATAGATGTAAATGTATTACCTTGACATGTCATTCTCAGTCTTCTTTATATACGATTCAATTGACCACAGTGATTACATCTACTACACCAACATCAATCAATCAATCAATGTTTATTTATATAGCCCTAAATCACAAGTGTCTCAAACATCCTGTCTGAATTAGGGGTGCTCAAACAAATAATTTACATTGGAGTCGTGATTCTTATTTATACTGATTCCAAATCGATTCTTAATTTAAAAAAATCAATATATTTATAAATATGTTTTTTTAGGCTATCTCTGCGCTTACTCGATGTACGTGTACGTCATCTGTAAGCATTTAAGAGGTCTCATCATTTGTATACCAAATAATGAATACAACCAAATAATATATAGCAAGATTATTTTTGAATCGAATCATCACCCCAAGATTCTGAATCGAATCGTGAATTGTAAGATTTCAATCCATAGAAAATAACCAGCCAAGAGGAGGAAATCAGCCTGTAGATCAACAAGTCAGGAGAGAAAATATTATACACACAGTGCGAAAACAATGTCAGCCATATGTATGAATGGGTAGATTGTAGGTACACACCTTTGAGCTGTAACTTTGACGACTGGGGGGAGTGTCTGGGCATTCCGTGGTTGGAGAAGGACATCAATTAAAACAAATATGCCTGCTCGCTAGTTAGGAACATTTATTTATCTTATCACTTAGCAGGTTTCTACAGTTTTCACATATCTAGTCTATCTTATACATATCTATATTTATATACAGATATCAAATCCACAACCAAAGGAGGAGCCTTTTATACATATTATTCGTTAAATATAATTCATTTATATTAAATAAGAATATACAATATAATAATTGAAGATGCATCGAAGACTCTTCATAATCGAATCATGATAAAAAATGAATCTGTTGAAAAGTCACCTTACTTTTTATAACTTAGAACTTTTTATAACTTTAAATATATTTAAATGTGTTTTAAATTAAATTATATATTTCCATCCATCCATTTTCTACCGCTTGTCCCTTTTATTTTTTATATAAATAAATATTTAATTTTAATGGCCGGGTTGAAATTTATTTGGGCTTTGGGCCTTTTGTCGTCTCTTCTTCATGGCGAGGGTAAGTCCGTAATGTGCTAAATGGCATACAATTTAATGTGAACAATTCGCATTGGTCCACTGTAAAAATCAATAAATTAGCTGCCATTAGCATTGTATAAAGTGCAAGGTTCAAACCGTGGGAAAAGAGTAGGGGTTTATAGATAGTCAATTATGGCATACTTCCTACTTCTTTTCAGAAATGTTTAGTTGTGCACATCATTACCATTGCCATGAAAAATTGTATATTTTATGTATGTTTTAGAGAGTTTATTGCTAAATTGCTTGACCTTTTGAGACAATTTACGAGCAGGTCCCTCCATGTCACTAATGTGTAAGAAAAGCTCTGATTTACAAGTTGTAATCTCAAGATTTGCTTGATAACATTTTCAGACCCTGGATATAAGACATTTTTATTGGTCAATATTTTGTATGATTGGAAAGGCAACAGATGTAAGGATTGAAACACAAACACGGTGCAAGATGAAAATGAGAGGCTTGAGGAAACAGAGGGATAAAAGGATGGAGAGACAGATGGAGAGATCGCACATGAGATAAAAGGGGAGGCTAAGAGATTTAAAGTTATGAGTTTAGTGGAGTGCCTTTTGAGATTGTTTAAGAGCATCATATTGTCGGTGTAAATTCAGTCAATGTTCCTGCCAAACACTGCACTTGTATTTATGTGTGGGCTCGTCTTTGCTCTCACACTTTCCCAAATCTCCGCTGTGCCTTCTTGGCATAGCCGTTCACACACACAAACACTTCCAAACAACACTGACCTATCTTCTGCACCCACCACTGGGGGATTCTCGGTATCCATTTGCAGGGGGCTTGCATCATGCCGCTTTCTGTAACCCAAGGTCTTTGCATAGCGCCAGATTCACAGTGGAGGTGGTGGGGGCGGGGGGCCTCGATGAGAAGGCACTGGCCCTGAAGTGCTTAAGCTTAGGAAGAATAACCAAATCTAATTGGCAAAGTTAGGACTTTGAACCACTGTTGGATTCCCCTGCTATAGCATATGATTAGTTAGTTGTAGGAGTTGGAGAGTGTGTTAAGTTTGTAAGATCCAATGTCTTGAAGTTGCGGTTAAGTCCACGGTAACTGATTGTGGAGCTGGTGATTCATTAAAATGGTTCACCCAAATCTCTGATTGAAATGTTGCCCATCCTTCACTGATTTTTGGACAATTTGTGTTCTAATTAATTTCAAAGGTTGTTTGAAATGATTAAGGCCCGCGTTCTCAAGTTCTGCCACACCAAACTGTTCAAACAAGGTATGGACTTTGCTTTGTGCACTGGTAGTAAACCAAGGCCTTCTTCAAACTGTCAACTACTAAGTAAGCAATGTACAGAGACATTCTGGATGAAAACCAATGCTTGTCATCCAACCTGATAGCGTTTGAGAGGTGCTGCAAAGAGAAAAGGGGCGAAACTGCCCAAAGATAGTTGTGGCATCTTGTTCAGAAATACTTGAGGCTGTAATTGCTGCCAAAGGTGCATCAACATAGTCTTGAGCAGAGGCTGTGAATACTTATGTACATTTGTCTGTATAATTTTGAAGACACAAATAAATGTATTTCATTTTTGAATATCATAATACAATGTGAAGCGCTGTGAATATTTTCCGGATGCACTCTATCAACGTTTACTTATAGTCCTTATTCACAAATGTCTCAAAGGGTTGCACTACAGTTATTAATGTGAGAGTCCAGTCCATAGTGTGGCCAGCAGGGGATCACCTTGCATGTAGAAATAATTGACACAGTTCTCTAGTAGGATCAACCTATCCATGTGAACGGTGCATAAAGAGCAGAGAGCCAAGCCTTGTTTCTTTCACCGAGTCGAGTTCTTGCTGTGTTCGGAGCAGTAGCAGCAGTCTGGGGGAGCAGACACCTTCGGAGCATAGTTGCTTTGGACTGCAACTAGCTTAGCTTCGTTAGCTTAGCAGCTAGCTAGCACAGAGAGAGGCGGTAAGACAGAGTGGGTGCTTTGTAAGTTTGATAAGACTACTACATCTGTTTGAGAAGGAATTAAGAAAACGGTAAAACAATTAGAAGCACTCAGATATAAAGATAGTACTTAGCGTTTTCGCGGCAGCGGGCGACAGCAGACTTTTCCAGATGTGATATCACTCACCGAAAAAAACAAATGTCCATGTATACTGAAAGTAACGTAAGACAACTGCCTTTTTGGAGGAACAACATACCTAAAGAGTGATTCTTTTTAAATCATGTTATCGATGCGAGGCAAGTAAGAGGAGTATATATCTAAGGAGTATATATTTCTTAGCTGCTCAATAGTTAGTTAATTACAGCGTCATACCTCAACCTCTGTTTAAGTTTCCAAACCAGTTTTCAAGTTATTCTCTGTCTCGTCTCTGGTGTGAGTGTCAAGTAGAAAAGCTGTAACTCACTCGGGAAAACGCTGTTGAGCACTATCTTTTACAAATTTTCATGAATAAATTGTGTCTTTCTGTCAGGGAAATTACTTAATTTTAATACTGAAGTCTTTTGTCAGTAGAGTATTCTGGCTTCCAAGTAATGGAGGAGGTTAAAGTCTTGTTGGCTATGTCATGTGCCATTATGTTGAATCCAATGAAATGTTCATACTACGGATTGGCCGATTTTCGTGAAATAGTATGTGATCCCAATTGCCGATTAATGTTTTTTTATGCCAATCACAAACGCAGATCCCCTCAGGCTGACACTATATGTATTTTTAAACCTACAAATGACAAGCAGCTCCCAGCTAATTATAGGTCTTCATACAGAGTGCGAAACCGTACAGCTAAACTAATCGCTAAGCAAGCTTTAAACAACACCAAGAAATATTTAGTTAGTAAAGTTTAAGAAGTATGGATGTGAGTTGCAGTAGAAAATAGGCAGATATTAACATGAAATTGATAAGTAAATTAATACGAGTGTAGAGATGTAGTTTACGTGACACATAAAGATCCATATATTGATTGTCGATACCAAGGGTAATACTTATATATGATTGATACTAGAGCAGGGGTGTCAAAGTCAAGGATCCGGCCCGCGGGATGATATTTGATTAGTATGAGAACTGGCCCGCAGGCCACAGCCGCCTGCTGCTGTTTTGCGTGCACCAATACTCCGTAAGTGTTGGCGCTAGGAATTTTCAAAATGGGGTCCCAGGGGCCCCATCGAATCATAAAAATGGGGTCCCACAGTAAATTTTTGGGGTCCCACTTTTTTTTAACCGTTTAGAAAACAAATGATAAATGTATGCATTATTCTGTTATATCTCACATCCTATATTGTGTTTTGGAAAAAGGTTGTCATAAACGTTATTAAATTCATTAAAAAAAATTATACAATAGAAAACACATTTTTATGCATATGTAAATGTAGTTAGTTCAATTCGCTTTCTTCTTTCCTTCATGGATCTAAACTTTACTGCTGCCGGTATTTTTGTCTATATTTTTATTGTAATATTTTCAGAATGTGTTTGTTCTATTTTTGGCCAAAGTAAGACAAAGAAAACAATCTGAAGTTGTCTTTGTTTTTTTTTGTTTTAATGCCATGACTTTAATAGTTCGGCCCGCGTGTGCACAGATTTTCCTCCGTGCGGCCCCTGAGCTAAAATGAGTTTGACACCCCTGTACTGGAGTGATTAAGTTGATATTTTTATTTTCTCAATTAAGTTTTTGTTGTTTTTGCTTATGCTTGCAAACTCAGAGAATGATTCCTTGGACACAGGAGGACTTTGAGGGCAAAACAATAATTTTCAATTAGTAATAGATATAGTCTTCAGTAGAAGCATTTAACTCCCATCTAAAAACTAATTTGTATAATCTGGCCTTTAAATAGACCCCCCTTTTAGACCAGTTGATCTGCCGTCTCTTTTGTGCTCTGCCCCCCTCTCTTGCGTGGGAAGGGGGGGGGGGGTGACCACAGATGTAGCGCTAGCTGTTCAAAGTCGGGACCCGGGGTGGACCACTCATCTGTGCATCAGTTGGGGACGTGTCTGTGCTGCTGACTTGTCTCCACTCAATATGATCTCGTGCTGGCCCCACTATGGACTGGACTCTCACACTATTAACTAGATTATTAACTTGTCGCCCATTGCACCGATCACCCAGGGAGGGGGGGGGTCCCCACATCTGCGGTCCCCTCCAAGGTTTCTCATTGTAGCCCATTGGGTTGAGTTTTTCCTTGCCCTGATGTGGGATCTGAGCCGAGGATGTCGTTGTGGCTTGTGCAGCCCTTTGAGACACTCGTGATTTAGGGCTATATAAGTAAACTTTGAATGATTGATTGATTTTTGCTTTTGTTTAGTTATTGTGTACTATTGACTTTGTTTTAGTTTGTAATCCAAGAGAATAGGGAACTCGTTTAAACATTGTGTTGATCTTGTTAAACTGTCAACGGCAATCACCATCGATTGATTGTAATTGGCAGCATGTATTCCTGATCGAAACATTCCAGGTTTCCGTACTGCACATTTCTTCATAACGCCTTACAAATCGATTATTTACAGGCCGATGCATCTTCTAAAAGGAGCTGCGTCTTTTAAAAAAAATAAATAAATCCTTTCGGAGCCGATTGAGTGGAGAAAAAGATCTGAGGTCGACAAAGGGGGTAAAAGATGGCTGAGGAGTATATCTGGGATGAGAAGACTTGAGCACATCTGAGCACAAGGACCATGGGAGAATCAAAGCCTTTTGAAGTGGGAATCACAGCTGTATAATTTTCCAGCAATTGAGACCATTAGTCTCCCTCTCTCATATAGGTCCTGATAGAGGAGGAGTCCGCCCTTCGTAATCACAGCGCCACACTTTGATCCAAACTATCCCTGTTTAACATTGTTCTGCAGCTAATGAAGGGTAGCTTCAATGGGCCATCATTCTACCACAGTGGGATTAAGTTAAATCCTAAGGATGGACGCACACATCTTGCTTTGGTTATCCCCATTACCAATCATTATGAAAATAAGGGCACCTTTAACTTTATCTGCAACTCATCTGAAGTCGCTCATCGCTGTCAAACGATGAAGAATAGTCCCTGTAAAGTCAAAATGCCCTCTTCACCCTGAGAAATTTGTCACAACTTTCAGCCTGTTGTCTTATTATCATTTCTCCCCAGACAGTCAGACTGAGGGCTCTCAAGAGCATGCTTGTTTTAATGTACTGCTCGTGCCTTATCTCTGCAGGCCAGCATGGTGCAGAGAGAAATATCGGCAGGTATATTCTGTAACCTGGGTCAGCTTTTGTAGCGGCGCGGGCAACTTGCAGCATTTACATATAACATTTAAATCCAGGGTTAGAAATTAGGTGGAAAACAGCCCTTATACTGAATACATTTCTGATTAAATTGGGGACATTAACCATCCTGTTTAGTTCAGTTTTTACCTTTGCTCAGTCAGTCATATATTATGTCCCTAATTATGTGGATTCTGCATGATTTTTCAGGGCCAGTACTCGTTTTGAATTTCACATTCAGCATGCTTTTGTGGACACTGCTTTGTAAGACATGCAACGTACGGATGTCCTGATCAACATTTCTGGGCTCCAATCTTATTCTTTGGCCTCACATCTGTTCACATTTCGAGTCCCAATCCAACAATAGATTATCGCAGCGGTTGTAAACCTTTTTGACCTCAAGGCCCAACTTTTCCACTACAGAAGGACCTGTGTCCAGCTCAAATATTACCACTGAATTAGTAATCTTACCCTTTATTTTAATTGTACTCAATAAGTATTTCAGACCGACTTACAGTTTACAATCTTGTCAAATGATATGAAACCACGTGTTGATTACAAAGATTATTATCAAGGCTAAAGTCAGTCAGGTTGATTACAAAAATAAATACTAATCAAATACACTCCAAAAAACTAATGAAAATCTGATGAAAAATATATGTACATAGAATTTTTTTTATTTTAGCACTGCGAAATTAATAATTTCTTAAAATAGTTTCTTAAATAAACAATATCATATAGACTGATAAAAACAGATGAAAAAAGTACACATTAAAATGTATGACAATTATTTATTAAAATTAACAAACTATGTTGGGCTAAAATGAGTACATTCTAACCATCCATCCATCCATTTTCTACCGCTTGTCTTTTTTGGGGGTCGCGGGAGGTGCTGGAGCCTATCTGTGCTGCATTCGGGCGGATTAGTAAAAAAAAACAAAAAAACTATAATAATAATCACGATGTATGTTTCTTAAATAAACTGTCAATAAAAATAAAGTGCAAATGAAAATACAGCCTCACCAATTTAGTAATCATTTTTGTGCTTATTTAACTATGACTTTAGCACAAACTTATTCCAATTGTTTGATGTTGTCATTACTGCCACGAGTGGTGGAAAAGTGTATTACAACTAAATACCCCTGCGGCCAATCTGGACCACAGCTGAGAAACATATGTTTTGGCGGCCCTCTCGGGTGCGGTCGCGGCCCAAAATTGGGGCCCTGGCCCTATGGTTAAGGAAGACTGGATTATAGAACTGGGAATTTAAAAAATAAACACAATAACACATGTATCATTTCGCTTATTTTACTAAATTTAGAATTTTGCCAGAATTAGTGTAAATCAGATGGCATATTAAATGTCTGGTGTTAAATGCTACATACACATTTTTTAACAAAATAAAGTGCACAATAACTAAATAAAAGCAAAAGCTCCTATTGGCTCTCATTTAAATCATTACGTTTGAAGCCTTCCTGTATCTAGAGATATACTCTCCAAATTTCTAAACAATAACAAAAAAGACCCCCAATTTTTTAAAAATAATGACAAGAAAAAGATAAACATTAGTCTAATTACTTTGCCATATTATTACTGTACCATATTACCATACCACACTACGATACCATACTAGGTATCAACATCTGGATCGATCGGCTTTTGTCAAAGAGGCAGGAAATAACAGGAAAATAATATTTGCCGTTGTCAAATCGAAAATATCCGGCAATTTGGTTTTTACTTTTTCTTAGTTCCATTTAAATGGATGATGGAGACCAAACCGTTGTCAAAGGTGGGACGCCACTCCTCTGAATCCACTGAGTATGAGCTGTCACTTGTGAGTCGAAAGAATCGCTTCCTGAGAAATACAGTTTGGGGCTTTACAGTCAAATGACGGTTTTTTGATTGATTGATTTAAACTTTTATTAGTAGATTGCACAGTGAAGTACATATTCCGTACAATTGACCACTAAATGGTAACACCCGAATAAGTTTTTCAACTTGTTTAAGTCGGGGTCCACTTAAATTGATTCATGATACACATATATACTATACTATATATACCGTATTTTCCGCACCATAAGCCGCCCCGTGTTGTAAGCCGCACCTTCAATGAATGGCATATTTCAAAACTTTGTTTACCTATTAGCCGCCCCGTGTTATTAGCCGCACCTACGCTACGCTAAAGGGAATGTCAAAAAAACAGTCAGATAGGTCAGTCAAACTTTAATAATATATCACAAACCAGCGTTCTAACAACTCTGTTCACTCCCAAAATGTAATGTGCAAATGTGCAATCACAAAAATAGTAACACTCAAAATAGTGCAGAGCAATAGCAACATCAATAACTCAACGTTGCTCGAACGTTAGTGTCACACAACACACAAAATAAACATTTAAAGCTCACGTTCTGAAGTTATTACTCATCCACAAATCCCTCAAATTCTTCTTCTTCGGTGTGCTTCACTTGTTTTTTGACACCATCTGTGATGTGGACGCGCATGCAGTCATAGATCAACAGGGACGGAGCTGCGTGAAAAAAGTCACCCGGTCCCTTCGCTCATCTTTTCTTCATCCATCCATCCCTTTGAGTTAGCTTTTATGATGACGCCGGCTGGAAAGTTCTCTTTTGGCAAGGTCTTCCTTTTGAATATCACCGTGGGTGGAAGTTTCTGGCCGTTAGCATGGCAAGCTAGAACCACAGTGAAGGACGACTTCTCATTCCCTGTGGTGTGAATATTCACCGTACGTGCTCCCGTTGTATCCACAGTGCGGTTCACAGGAATATCAAAAGTCAGTGGAACCTTGTACGCGTGTCTCTTAGTAGGAGACATTTTGTGGTCTTTACAGAAACACACAAATGAAATGAAACGTAATATCCGCGCGCTTCTTCTTCTACGGGGGCAGGTGCTCGCCTTGGCGGTTGCTTACAGTAGAAGAAGAAGCGCTTCCTCTTCTATGGGGGCGGTTGCTTACCGTAGAAGAAGCGCTTCCTCTTTTACGGGGAAAAAAGATGGCGGCTGTTTACCGTAGTTGCGAGACCTAAACTTTATGAAAATAAATATTAATATTAATCCATATATAAGGCGCACTGGGTTATTAGCCGCACTGTCAGCTTTTGAGAAAAATTGTGGTTTTTAGGTGCGGCTTATGGTGCGGAAAATACGGTACTACTAGTATATACATTGAATTATTTACATTATTTACAATCCGGGGTGTGGGATATGGAGGGGGGGCGGGGAGGGGTGGGGGGGGGGGGGGGGGTTGGTTGGTATCAACACTTCAGTCATCAACAATTGCATCATCAGAGATATTGACATTGGAACAGTGTAGGTCTGACTTGGTAGGATATGTACAGCAAGTATTGGACACAGAGAGAGAGATCATAAATTATAAGAAAAAGTGTCTACATTTGATTGTTTATATTTGATTATTTACAATCCAAAGAGGTATGATGAGGAAGGGAGGGTGTTGGTTTAGGGTTGAAGTTGCCTGGAGGTGTTCTTTTAGTGCGGTTTTGAAGGAGGATAGAGATGCCCTTTCTTTTACACTTGTTGGGAGTGCATTCCACATTGACGTGGCATAGAAAGAGAATGAGTTAAGACCTTTGTTAGATCGGAATCTGGGTTTAACGTGGTTAGTGTAGCTCCCCCTGGTGTTATGGTTATGGCGGCCATTTACGTTAAGGAAGTAGTTTGACATGTACTTCGGTATCAGCGAGGTGTAGCGGATTTTATAGACAAGGCTCAGTGCAAGTTGTTTTACTCTGTCCTGCACCCTGAGCCAGCCCACTTTGGAGAAGTGGGTAGGAGTGAGGTGTGATCTGGGGTGGAGGTCTAGAAGTAATCTGACTAGCTTGTCCTGGGATGTTTGTAGTCTAGATTGGAGGGCTTTGGAGGTGCTAGGGTACCAGGAGGTGCATGCGTAATCGAAAAAGGGTTGAACGAGAGTTCCCGCCAGAATCTTCGTGGTGCTTTTGTTGACCAGAGAGGAAATTCTATAGAGAAATCTCGTTCGTTGGTTGACCTTTTTGATGACCTTGGTTGCCATTTTATCACAGGAAAGATTAACCTCTAGAATGGAACCTAGGTAGGTGACCTCATCTTTCCTGGTGATAACAATGTCACCCACTTTTATAGTGGAGTCAATGACTTTCTTAAGGTTGATGTGGGACCCAAATAGGATGGATTCCGTTTTACCCAAGTGAATGGATAGCTTGTCAGTGAGCCAGGTGCATGTTCTACAGAGTTCAGCACTGAGGATTTTCTCCACCTGTGACTTGTCCTTGCCGGATACCAGCAGGGCCGAGTCATCCGCAAACAAAAGCAATTCACAGTCGCATGCTGATGACATGTCGTTTATGTATATTAGGAACAGTAAAGGCCATAATATACTGCCTTGGGGGACTCCACAGCTACTGGGAGGGGGTGGGGGGACACAGTGCCGTTCACCTCTACCACCTGTTTCCTCCCCTCCAAGTAAGATTGCATCCAGCTCGATGAGGTTTTATCAAATCCGATTGCTCTGAGCTTATCCAACAGTATAGCGTGGTCATCGGTGTCAAAGGCCTTGTGAAGGTCCAGCATGACCATTCCGCAGTATTTGCCCGCGTCCACCTCATAAAGAAGGCATGTGTCAGTGGAGTGGTTAGTTCTAAAGCCGGATTGGAATTTGTACATGGGTTTATTAGTGGCAAGGTAACTATCGACCTGTTCATAAACTATTTTTTCCATTACTTTCGAGATGGAACTGAGAATAGAAACAGGTCGGTAGTTGCCAGGTTCTAATTTGCTTCCTTTTTTAAAGAGAGGAGTTACTCTTGCTATTTTGAAATCTTTTGGTACTTGGCCTTGAGTAATTGAGAGGTTTATTATGTGCGTGATGATCGGGGCAATGGGGGTGGCAGAGTCCCTGAGGAATCTGGAGGGGATATTATCAAGGCCGGTGGCCTTGTTTGGGTGGAGTGCGCTCAATTTTTTAATCACCTCGTCAGCTGAGACCATTTCTAATTTGAAATCATTGTTGGATACTCCTAGCTTTCTGTAGAAGGCTTTAATGTGTTGTACACCAAAGCAACCAGAGTGGTGGGACAGCTTGTTGACTAGAATTGTGGCTATGCTGGTGAAAAAGGTGTTAAGTCTCCTTACTACCTCCATTGTGTCTGTAATGAGGGAGTCACCCTCCTTGATGTTGATGTTGGTGAGTCTGGTTTTAAGTTTCTGGCTGCAACCAGGAAGCTGGTTGTTGAAGATTTTCCAGAGCTCACGTGGCTTATTTGTGTTTTCCTCTATTTTGTCGGTAATGTAATTTTTTTTAAAGAATTTAGTCAGGTTAGTTGTCTTATTTCTTAATTTATTGCATTGCTTTTTGAGTGTTGAACGGAGTGATTTGAGGTTATTATTGGGTTGTTTATCTACTTCGGTTTTGCACTTTTGGTATTCGGAGTATTTTCTGTTTCTGTCTTTGATGGCAGCTAATAGGTCTGGATTCATCCATGGTTCAGAGCGGGCTTTGATCCTGACTGTTCTAACGGGAGCCATATCATTTAGTATCGCTAGGAACGCTGTTTTGAAGCGATCCCAGGCATCTTCGACCAGGTTGCTCGTGAGCACAGGGGACCAGTCCCACTCACCTAATTTAAGGTTGAAATTATCACTGGAGTATGTTTTAACGGATCTGGATTGAGCTGTTATGTGGCCATTGGCTTTGGGTTTAGTTATTTTGCAGGTGCAGAAGTTTAGATAGTGGTTGCTAAGACCACAGATCATGACTCCACTATTTTTGATGTTATGCCGGTCTGATGAGAGAATGAGATCTATGGTTGATTGGGTGGAATCACACACCCTTGTGGGTAGTGTTATTAGTTGGGAGAGGCCGTGCAGATTACAAAGCTTGCTGTAAGATTTGAAGACAGGCGCATCTCTGCGTTGAATATCTGTGTTCAGATCTCCAGTTATAATTTTCTCCACGTTGTCTACACCAGCCGAGCACTCCTCGAGAGCACCATAGAAATCACTCTGATTAGGGGGCCTGTAAACAGTCCCTATCAGTACCGGCTTAGCGTTTGTGAATTTGATTTCTGCCCACACAGATTCAAGGTTATTGTGGTTCAGATCGGTGCGAGTTATGTATTTAATATCCTGGTGAATACACATACAAACACCACCACCATGTTTATTCCTGTCCTTTCTGATAACCGAGAAGTTTTCTATCTCTATCTCTGTGTCAGAAACACTTTGATCTAATTTAGTTTCAGAGAAACACAAGATTTTTACCTTATTGTTGTGGAACATTTCTCTGATTTCGTCGAGTTTAGTTCCAGAGAGACATTAAGGTGGATGATGTGTAGCCTACTGGAACCAAAAATAACATCAGAGTCGGCTGGGGAGAGGTATTGTCCAGAAGATGGAGTTGTATTGCAGTCCAATTCACTGTTTGTGTGGAGAGACTTGGGGGAGGGGGAGAGAGGCACATTGTTCAACGGCCAGGTGATGGGGGAGGGGCGTAGTTGAAGAAGTTTTGCGAGTTTTGGTGATGTTGTTGTTGTTGTTGTTGTTGAGAACAACGACCAGGTTTGCACAAAGAATCCCCTGTATCCCGTGTAGACCTTGGGGGGTCCAGGTGACGCGGTGAAGACCCCCAGGGCCTCGGAGAGGCCAGGAGGACCTCCGCACTGTTGATGTCGACAGTCACCTCGTTGTTCACCGGTGTGTTGTTCACCGCCGTGTTGTTCACCGCCGTGTTGTTCACTGCCTTGTTGTTCACTGCCGTGTTGTTCGCCGCCGGGCCGCTGTCTTCATCAATGTCTGGGACGTCCTCCATCGCCCGCCGCCGAGCCGCCGACCGTGTCGATGAACGGGGTGAAATCCTCTGTCGAGCCGCCGATCGCTGGAGCACAGGTGAGCTCGGGTTGTGATGAGCAGATAGGAGGTCCCGAAGCTAAGTTAGCTTCAATGGCGTCGTTAGCAGTAGCATTGCTAGGCTTAGCCAGCCGGGTCAACATTAACCGGGTGGTTACAGGTCCAGGGTTAAGTTCAGTGTCTCCTGAGAGTAGAAGTAATAGTAGTATTGTTGATCTTCGGTCTATCCTTCCAGTCAGGGGCATGTTTCTTCTGTTTCGATCTGCAGTTAAGCACGATGCTATCACTTTAGCTCCGAAGCTAAAGTGCTTTGCCGATGTATTGTCAATGAGATAAAAGTCACTGTGATTGTCCATTTCGCGTTCACGACTCTCATTTTCAAGGGGGTAAAGTATCCGAGGTGGTTTAAAATACAAATCCGTGATACACAATATAAAAAGGAGAAAGTTTGGAATAAAACGACCGCTACCGTGGGAGGGAAAAAATATGCGACCGCTCTCCATGACGACATGTTGGTGATGGTCCGTGGACCAAGTGTTCTTTGTTGCGTGCTCCTGTCACATGTTTTTCTCTTAAAGTGATTCAAACATTGAGGGAAACGGTATCACTTCTTATGTTTCATAAGGCATCGATGCTCTATATCGTTTGACCTATCTCTATGCTTTACAGTCCATAACACTTTAAAGCGCCAGAAAAAATCTACACTTACCAAATTTTCGTTTGATACGTCACAGAATTATTGTGAAGACTTTGAAACCAAAATACTGCGGTATCTACAGCACTGTTAAAGCGCTAATATTTACCGTATTTTCCGAACTATAAGCCGCTACATTTGTCCAACACTTTGATTCCTGCGGCTTAAATGGAGCGGCTAATTTATGGATTTCACCTCGCTAACGGCCATAGTGTTTTGTATTCAACAAATAGTTTTCATATTACACTGACAGAAACTGAAAAGGTGTTATGTTTAGGAAGAAGTAGACGGCACAGACCACAAGAGGGCGTAGTAGCTTTGTTTTTATTATATATATTTACAATATATATAATAACCAAACAATAATAATAATAATCAACAAGGGAATGGAGTGTGACAAAAATATAAAGGGTGTATTGTGTGAGAATATGTGTGGGAATTACTTTATGAGTGTTACCGTGAGTGTTGAGTGAGGAAGCGGACAAGTCCAAAGGGGCTAGGCAGAAGTAGGTCCGTGTCCAAGCTGGAGGTGGAGGATCGAGGGAGGCAGTCCGGAATCCAGAGGGAAACCAACAAGGAATCACAGGGAGAAGACGAGACGCACAGCTCGTCACGTGGAACAAAGGCAGACTGCAGGAAGGACGACAAGGAAGACAACAAGACCAAATAAACACGACGGTGGATAACACAGAGAGCGAAGCAAGGTTATAGAGCTGGATGATAGCTTACGGTACTCAACAAAAGACTATATTCTGGCCCGGAACGCAGATCTGCACTGGCTTAAGAAGGCAGGACCTCTGATCAACCGCAGGTGTGCTGATTGCTGGTGATTGATTGCAGCTGCTAGCTGCAGCCAGTCTGGCGCGCGCGTTGCGCGCTGTCGGAGGTGCGCTCAGCGCAGCACACTGATGAATGCGCACTGACGTGCGCCCGGGCCATGACAAATGGTGTGTTATTGGTTGTGCTTTTCCACCATCTTCTGGACAATTTTGCTCATTGCGGGTGCTGTGGGTGGAAAATGTAATTCCTGTTTTGTTCCTTGAACCAAAATTATTTGTTCGTAGCGTTTTTGCTCGAAAGGATTCTTCATTCATCACTCCAAGCAACGTTTGTAAGTTTTACAATATAAGTAAACCAATTAATACTTACTAAACTGTCCCATGTGTGATGTCTGTAGGAGTGTTTTTGCGCATATTAGTACACGTTGTCGTAATATAATTAAGCTAGCGTCGTTAGCATTGGCTAATATGCTAATACGTTTACAAGTGTCTTTGTTAGTATTATTAACTTACAATGGCATTCTTTTTGTGTTTAAATTTTGAAAACTCACTAAACTTCACCGTGGAATTATTGAATCCGTTTAGCTGATTGGAGAGCTAGCCTTGGCAGCTAGTGGGTCCATGACGATGACCTCTGTTTGATGACCATTTTACTGCCATGTTAAAAGCACCGTTTGGAAATAAAATAAGGTATGTAAATAAACATTCACAAAATATTTCGTACCGGTATATACAGCAGGGAAAGTGTTTATATGGACCCATTCCTGGGTGTATCTCACGTGAGAGGAAGGTAGGTGGGGGGGTTAATCATTTTGCAATGCAGTCTGCTGAAAATAATGGAAAGGGACATTATATAGATAGCAACTGACGCTGTTGTCAAAGTTGGAATTGCCACAAACACATTTTAAGATATTCAACACTGTCCTGTCGTCTGGCGGCCTAAGGGGATAGGGCAACCCCCAATTTGTCACGTTTCATGTGTCAGGTAAACCGTGACGAATGGGGCCATATTAATCTTTTTCCTACTGTATCTGCGGCTTATGGACCGGTGCAGTTAATATATGTAAATTTGCCCTTTATTGCCCGGAAAGTACGGTAACAAAAACAAAAAAACAAAAACAATAACACAGGCAACAGAGGGAGTGCATGTTTTTCCAAATGTTCACCCTTTTGTGTACATCTGTTTAGGCATAGAAGAGTTAACAGACACAAACAAATACAAATTAGGAAAACATGGCTGAACATGGGCTTCAAAGATGCACAAAAAGCAGCGTTGCAATCTGCTTGAGTTTAACAATCTGAATTTGCATTTCGCTGGTTACGAGTGAATTGTAACTTGGAAAAAAAATAATACTGCCATTGATCAGCTCTGCCAGCCATGTCATGTTTTTAATCAACAAGGCTGACGTTCATGTTTACTCTGGAATAACTACAAACAACCCACATTTATTTTCTAAGCTTGTATTGGCTTTACATGCAGAACATGTCAATTCTATACAGAAAAATAACAATGTAAAAGTCCCTACAGTCCCTCTCCATCTAATAGATGGCTGCTGACAGAAACCCAATTAAGCTCTTTGATCACCCCGCTGTTCGGGAAATAAGAAGATTGATAGCATTTTGTTTGGCAGATCAAAGTGCCGACACGGTGTATTAATATAGCTGTCGGAACTACTAAAACACACACTGTATGAACTCAACAATCAGCATGCGCTTTGAAAAATGGTGGTCCCTGGCGGATTTAGGAGTCCTGGACTTGTCAGACTTGTTTTTGAACAGGAATTATTTTACGGGGGGATGTAGGAAATCCCAGTATTGTTTTCCCAAAGCAATTTATAATGTTTTAAAATTCAAGAAAATTATGTTGTGTGCCTATAGATCACATGATGGGCAGTTAACCACTGATTGGACCTATTGAATAAGTGCCTGCTTGCTGTTACTTGTTTGTTCCCTTCTGGGAAGTAAGCACCCAATTAGCACTCAATTAGCTGCTTAGATTAAGCGGCAAGGGAAGTCTTAAGGCGGGGCAGAGGATTTATTCATCCACAGCATGTGGGCAGGAAGCCATGCAAATATTCAGTGGTTTGCTGACTGAAACCCCACGGACTTGCAGCACTTACTAAAGCACAGATTTACCACTTAAACCCCCGTAAATTAGAACTATATCATGCTCTATAATTCTTTTCAGCTGGTAGAGTGCACTTGGATGATGATAATATAAGTAATTTAGCTCATTTTACTGTAACTTTTTCCATTGTTTTCTTGCAAACTCCAGTGTTTCCCATACAATTTTCGACTGCCAAGAATACATTTTGCATCGCCTGCTCATAAACACATTACATATCTGAAGTTTGTACAAACCCCGTTTCCATATGTGTTGGGAAATTGTGTTAGATGTAAATATAAACGGAATACAATGATTTACAAATCATTTTCAACCCATAGTCAATTGAATGCACTACAAAGAAAAGATATTTGATGTTCAAACTCATAAACTTTATTTGTTTTTTGCAAAAAATTATTAACTTAGAATTTCATGGCTGCAACACGTGCCAAAGTAGTTGGGAAAGGGCATGTTCACCACTGTGTTACATGGCCTTTCCTTTTAACAACACTCAGTAAACGTTTGGGAACTGAGGAGACACATTTTTTAAGCTTCTCAGGTGGAATTATTTCCCATTCTTGCTTGATGTACAGCTAAAGTTGTTCAACAGTCCGGGGGTCTCCGTTGTGGTATTTTAGGCTTCATAATGCACCACACATTTTCAATGGGAGACAGGTCTGGACTACAGGCAGGCCAGTCTAGTACCCGCACTCTTTTACTATGAAGCCACGTTGATGTAACACGTGGCTTGGCATTGTCTTGCTGAAATAAGCAGGGGCGTCCATGGTAACGTTGCTTGGATGGCAACATATGTTGCTCCAAAACCTGTATGTACCTTTCAGCATTAATGGTGCCTTCACAGATGTGTAAGTTACCCATGTCTTGGGCACTAATACACCCCCATACCATCACAGATGCTGGCTTTTCAACCTTGCGCCTATAACAATCCGGATGGTTCTTTTCCTCTTTGGTCCGGAGGACACGACGTCCACAGTTTCCAAAAACAATTTGAAATGTGGACTCGTCAGACCACAGAACACTTTTCCACTTTGTATCAGTCCATCTTAGATGAGCTCAGGCCCAGCGAAGCCGACAGTGTTTCTGGGTGTTGTTGATAAACGGTTTTCGCCTTGCATAGGAGAGTTTTAACTTGCACTTACAGATGTAGCGACCAACTGTAGTTACTGACAGTGGGTTTCTGAAGTGTTCCTGAGCCCATGTGGTGATATCCTTTACACACTGATGTCACTTGTTGATGCAGTACAGCCTGAGGGATCGAAGGTCACGGGCTTAGCTGCTTACGTGCAGTGATTTCTCCAGATTCTCTGAACCCTTTGATGATATTACGGACCGTAGATGGTGAAATCCCTAAATTCCTTGCAATAGCTGGTTGAGCGGATTTTCTTAAACTGTTCAACAATTTGCTCACACATTTGTTGACAAAGTGGTGACCCTCGCCCCATCCTTGTTTGTGAATGACTGAGCATTTCATGGAATCTACTTTTATACCCAATCATGGCACCCACCGGTTCCCAATTTGCCTGTTCACCTGTGGGATGTTCCAAATAAGTGTTTGATGAGCATTCCTCAACTTTATCAGTATTTATTGCCACCTTTCCCAACTTCTTTGTCACGTGTTGCTGGCATCAAATTCTAAAGTTAATGATTATTTGCAAAAAAAAAAAGTGTTTATCAGTTTGAACATCAAATATGTTGTCTTTGTAGCATATTCAACTGAATATGGGTTGAAAATTATTTGCAAATCATTGTATTCCGTTTATATTTACATCTAACACAATTTCCCAACTCATATGGAAACAGGGTTTGTAGCTACGGATACTCTAATTTAGTTATTATAGTGAAGAGACTTTTGGAGACTTTTGGTTCGCTTACGTATCGCTGTTGTTGTATGAGCAGCGTCAACATCCAAGAGCATTAATAAAAATAAAAATAAATAGAAAAAGAAGCGACAGAGGAAAGTAGGGCTGCAAAATTTTGGCAAAAATCTAACTCACGATTACTTTAACCTTCTACTTGGATTTCAGTTAAAGGAGAGCTGCACTTTTTTTTTTAAAATTATGCCTATCGTTCACAATCCTTCTGTGACACAAGAAGACACTTTTTTTTTTTTTTTGCATTGCAGCATGTACAAATTAGTTCGGTCTTGGTGGCTAGCAATGCAACTAATGGGAGCAATCAATGCCACTTCTAAATCACTTTATAATGCATTCAAAACTCTACAACAATACTTAATTGTTGTTCCTTATAGGGGAACTGCACTTAAACTATATATAGTTTATCTGTGTTAACTTAAAATAACAATATCACTAATACTTGGTTAATATTGAAGTCACGAAATATGAATTAAATATTATTGGCGCTTTTTGAATGGTTATAATAGTTTATAATAATAATAGTTTATTATTCTTCGGTCAATCGTCAACAAAATAAACAAACAGTTGTACATTCATAAATTGAAAATGAAAATGTTGCAGACCAAATCGGATTTTATGGACGGAATAGTGGAGCTTACATTGGCTCCACTGTAAGCAGACTTTTATTTATGTTTATTTAATATTTATAATGCATTTAAAAAAATCCATCCGTCATAATGATTGTGAACGATAGGCAAAATTCCCCAAAAAGTGCAGTTCCCCTTTTAATAACCAAGCTGTAGCGACATTGTTATTGTTAGAGCGAACACTCAGGAACTCTTTTTCTATTTTTCTACACATTGGCGTGCTGCGTCATTAGCCGGAAAAGCTAACTACGGAAAGAGATAAGCTCGCTTCTACAACAACACAAAACGTGTTTGAGTTTTTAATGCACAACACAATTCGAGAAGACAACAATCTGTACTAACTGAAAAACATGAACAATCATATCACAGTATCTGTGAAGTATTAGCTCACATTTCATGTTTTGTTTGTACACAGCTAGCCAGACAGCGTATGTACTGTAGTTATACGGTGATGTGCTGCATGCATCATAATCATGATAAAAGTGTGACTTACTTAATGGACAGTTGTGCGTTTGGTCCAGCTGGCGGGGAACGTTTTTCCGGTTAATTTGGGTAAGCACTCCATTCATGTCGAAATAGCCTGGCTTCGAGTTCCACGTTTTGCTGCTTTGAGTCATGCCGACCTCACTTTCTTTGCTTCCATCTGCTCCAACTTTCTCACTCTTCCTACGTGCTCACTTCGAGAAGCAGCAGTTCATCCTATGTATATTCGGCTTCAAAAAGATAAGGTTGCGAATCCTTATTCGTCAAAAAATAGTCATCTTTGGTGTCAGTTACCAAGTCTGCCATGATTAGAAAACACACACACGCGCTTTATTCTGGAATTAGGAACACACATGTTGCCATAAGTCAGAAGTGCGTTGCTATGGAAACAAAAATTAATGGTCAGAAGAAAGCAATGATTAAAATGATCAAAATACAGTAAAAATTGTACATATTACATGTTGTTATGAACGTGTCTGTTACTACATTATATTCAGACTTGCAGTGTTTATATAAAACATTGATAGAGGGTTTTGAAGTTGTTTTAGAGGACTTTGAAGGCTACAACGGTGACTCCCATTAGCCGCAACTTCCAAGCGTTTTTTAAAATAATTTTTACAATCTTAAAAAATCTATTTTTTGTTTGATTTGATTGTAGACAGGCAAAATTCTGAAAAAAAACACATTTTACTTTTTATTGCATGATTCATTTCACTTAAATCACTTCATTCTCAAAATATTTGTCCAATTTGGTGACTGAAAAGAACATGCACGGATGAACACTTAAGGACTCTTTATTGAAACAATATGATTGAAAACACATGCGCTACAATGAAAATAAACATTTTCTTTAAGGTGAGAATAACAAAATTAACAAATAAACATGATAATATCGTAATACTATGATAATAATTATTAACTTTAAATACTGTGATGTGTAGAAATGTAAGTCACTTTTACCTTATGAAACAGGTCATTTTTACACCAAAATGTTTAGTTCTTTCTACAATAATTTCCATATTGTAAAATATTATGTTAAAGACAACTGTTTGATGACGGCATCTGTTGTCGTGTGCATAAAAGTAGTCTGAGTCTATCTCTTTTTTGTGACATGCATTATTCATATTTGGTAAGATGGCTTACATTTTTGAGTTTCACACTGAAGCCAACGTGTCCGTTTTGATTATTTTTCAATTAATTGCATAGCCTGTTCATTTGCAGTTCTAATTTAATTTTTATTTTTTTTTGCTTTTCATCTTTTTTACTGAGTAAATGATAATGTGTCATGGCCAATTATACAAATTTGACGATTATATGACTACTGCACGTTTGACACCCCCCCTCTTCTTTTTTTGTGATAGAGTGATTGGAGCACATACTTGTTGGTCACAAAAAACATTCATGAAGATGGTTATTTTATGAATTTATTATGGGTCTACTGAACATGTGACCACATCTGATGGGTCAAAAGTATACATTCAGCAATGTTAATATTTCGTTACATGTCCTTTGGCAAGTTTCACTGCAATAAGGTGCTTTTGGTAGCCATCCACAAACTTCTGGTTGAATTTTTGACCACTCCTCTTGACAAAATTGGTGCAGTTCAGCTAATTTTGTTGGTTTTCTGACATGGACTTGTTTCTTCAGCATTGTCCACATGTTTAAGTCAGGACTTTGGGAAGGCCATTCTAAAACCTTAATTCTAGCCTGATTTAGCCATTCATTTACCACTTTTGACGTGTGTTTGGGGTCATTGTTCTGTTGGAACACTCAACTGCGCCCACTCAACTGCGCCCAGACTGCGCCTCGGGCTGATGATTTTAGGTTGTCCTGAAGAATTTTGAGGTAATCCTCCTTTTTAGTTGTCCCATTTACTCTCTGTAAAGCACCAGTTCCATTGATCGGTAGGTTGTGAGTTCAAACCATGGCCGAGTCATACCAAAGACTATAAAAATGGGAACTATTGCCTCCCTGCTTGGCACTCAGCATCAAGGGTTGGAATTGGGGGTTGAATCACCAAAAATGATTCCTGGCCGCGCGTCCACTGCTGCTGCCCACTGCTCCCCTCACCTCCCAGGGGGTGAACAAGGGGATGGGTCAAATGCAGAGGACACATTTCCCCACACCTAGTGTGTGTGACAATCATTGGTACTTTAACTTTAAATCAACTTTAATACTACCACCACCACCATGTTTGACAGTGGGAATTGGTGTTCCTGGGATTAAAAGCCTCACCTTTTCTCCTCCAAACATATTGTTGGGTATTGTGACAGCTCACTTTTTGTTTCATCTGACCACAGAACTTTCCTCCAGGTCTTCTCTTTGTCCATGTGACTGTATGTATAGAAGACCGGATATTTCAGTGTGCTGTGCACCGATAAGCGGAGCAAAGTCCACATTGAAGGCAATAAATATACATTGAAAATAAATCACAATTGCTCCTTTTCCAACTGATTTTCATGCACATTACTTTACTGTCAATGTTAAATGTGTGCCTGACAATTTGCTACCACCAGTTTAGGCTTGCCACATGTACAGCTCACTTAAAGGGGCGTGCGTCACCTTCCTATTCATATCTACGGGGCATATCCCACCACGGTCGCAGATTGCAATTCTGTGAGAAACACTGCAGACAGGAGTTATTGTCATTGTTTTAATCATATTTCAAATATATGTTACACACAATAACATTTATACTAAGAATATCATGTAAACAATGTCTTTAATTGCATTCATTTCCTTTCAAAGGCACAATTAAATGTGTTGGGTGAACATTTTTCTGTGTGAGGTGTGCAAGAGGCGAGGATGAAAGCCAAAAACAAACAAATCCCCTTTGGTATCTGCTCATTGCGAGGAAATGGAGAGCTGTGGATAAATTCCAGCAGAGTCATTACATCAGTCTGTTCAATTTCAGACTTCAGCAGTCGGTGTCCCAGTGAAATAATGGAGGAGTCAAAGTGGCCGACTCCACTTACAAGCTCCTCGGGCAAATAGAAATGTGTGTCCTGCTTCAGCTGACATCTTTTGACTTTTTGGAATTTAACTTGTTTGGCAAATATTTTGGCTCGTTGAGTATTTTTTTCGGGTGGTAGCATGGAGCTTTTTCATTTTGCATTTCCCTAGGTTCGTAAGAATGCTTCACGTTCTTGGTGTCTGGGTACACTTAAGGACTTCAGAGATCCGTGTCACAAATATGGTGTCTGTAACTATGCCTGAGTAAATTGGAACAAATCAAAGGATACATGAGCATAACACCATGTTAGCGATTCCATGTGCACAGATGCCACTGGCAACAGAGGCCATGCCATTTTCAGTTATTCCTTGCCTACAAATGTACCAGATTTGATACAATTTGAGCTAAGTGCAAAGGTTTTGGTAAGGATGCCACCAGATAGACTCCAAATGGAAAATACAGCTTATGCCCATTACCAGAGTTGATTGCTATCTACTAGAGCTTTGGGATAGACATTTACCGTAAGTTGGCAAAATGAAGATATACCATTATGTGAGTTATTTAACAAAAATGACAGCTTCAGCTGCAGTTTTGTATGAATCGATGGCTCCAAAATTTGCTCTATCATTTCCATTTTGCTTTATTATTTACACCGTATTCATATCTAGCAAAAAATATCACTTATTACTGGACTGAGTTTGATCTGTACCAATGTGCACGTAATAGAATCATGTCCCTGCCTAAACCCAACAGGCACACACAGTGGTGCCTTCAAGGCCGGGATCTGTTTAACCATCGCCCAAACGCTGTCCTCATTTGTACTCACAACCATGCATGTGTTCCCGGCTTCAAACACCGGAGTTGACATTTTCTTCAGAGTCTCGCTCTTCATGGCATGGCTGCTTTGCCCCTCTCAGCCTCCCCAATGTGCAGTTGCAGGAATATAACGGACTTTGCTTGTTTTGACACGCCCCGCTCCATGTCTTATCATAAATAATCCTCAAGGCATCACACATTAACATAATCAACACTCACCAAAAAGCTGACAGTCAATGGGAACCTTACATGGAGTGCAGGCAAAGAGGACCATAAAAGAGTTACATTTTTAAATAATATTTATATTTTATGTTTTCAACCTCTCTGTTGCGATAGTAGAGGATGGAAGGGAAGGTGTATTTTGGTGATTGGTGCATAATCTATCATCTACACCAGTGTTTTTCAACCTTTTTTGAGCCAAGGCACATTTTTTTCATTGAAAAAATCCCGAGGCACACCACCAGCAGAAAACATAAACAAATTAAATTTAGCAGCCAATATTGACAATACAAAGTTGTTCTCGCAATTGTTGGATATAAATTCAAACCATAACCAACCATGCATCACTATAGCTCTTGTCGCAAAGTAGGTGTACTGTCACGACCTATCACATCACGGCGTGACTTATTTTGAGTTTTTTGGTGTTTTCCTGTGTGTAGCATTTTAGTTCTTGTCTTGCGCTCCTATTTTGTTGTTGATTGTCATGTCATGTACGGATGTACTTTGTGAACACCGTCTGCTGCTCCACACGCTGTAAGTCTTTGCTGTCGTCCAGCATTCTGTTTTTGTTTACTTTGCAAGTTCAGTTTTAGTTTCGTTCTGCATAGTCTTCCCTAAACTTCAATGCCTTTTCTTAGCAGCACTCGCCTTTTGTTTATTTTTGGTTTAAGCATTAGACACCTTTTTACCTGCACACTGCCTCCTGCTGTCTGCATATTGTGATCATGACAAACCATGTTCTCGACAAAGCAATTAGCTACCTGCTGCCACCTACTGATATGGAAGAGTATTACACGTTTACTCTGCCGCGCTCTAGACAGCACAGACACTCAACAACGGCACAATATTTGCGGGTTATAATTACTGGTTAGCAAAAAAATATTTTCAACCCAATTAGGTGAAGACATAATCTCCCACGGCACACCAGATTGTATCTCACAGTACACTAGTGTACCGCGGCACAGTGGTTGAAAAACACTGATCTACACCATTGTGCCTTAGCCATAGGGCTGGGGGCCAATTGTTGGGCCGCTTGCGCCCCCTCGAGGTCTGCCAAAATAAATAAATTTGCTTCTCAGCTGTGGTCCGTCTGGGCTGCAACGGTACTCAGTTGCAATACACTTTTGCACCACTTGTGGCAGTAATGACAGTTTCAAATAAACAAAAGAAGTTAGACGCTAAAGTCATAGTTTTTGTACAAGCAAAAATTATCACTAAGTTGTCCATCCATCCATCCATCCATCCATCCATCCATCCATCTTCTTCCGCTTATCTGAGGTTGGGTCGCGGGGGCAGCAGCCTAAGCAGGGAAGCCCAGACTTTCCTCTCCCGAACTACTTCGTCCAGCTCTTCCCGGGGTATCCCGAGGCGTTCTCAGGCCAGCCGGGAGACATAGTCTTCCCAACGTGTCCTGGGTCTTCCCCGTGGCCTCCTACCGGTCGAACGTGCCCTAAACACCTCCCTAGGAAAACGTTCGGGTGGCATCCTGACCAGATGCCCGAACCACCTCATACCTGGTTGTCCAAATTAGCCATAATAATGTGTTAATTCCATGACTGTATATAAATCGGTATCGGTTGATATCGGTATCGGTAATTAAGAGTTGGACAATATCGGATATCGGCAAAAAGCCATTATCAGACATCCCTATTTCTTACATTAAGTGGACATAAACAGGCTCAAGAGCAGACATACTTAATTGGGGGTCACATTTTCAGAAAAGGAGAGGACTCAAATAGGTGCCGTGAGGAAGGCCACAGTTATATAAGTCAGACATTTGGACCAGTTGGTTGTATGATTGCTAGCAAGGTTAAAATGTCAATGCAAGGATCTGCAAATGTATTTATTATGGTCCAAGTTGCTTCATACAACAAGAGCACTCTAGTATTTTTAGGAATTTGCTGCAAAAATGTTAGTTTTTTAATTTAAACGGGGATAGCAGATCCATTCTGTGTCATACTTGATCATTTTGTGATATTGCCATATTTTTGCTGAAAGGATTTAGTAGAGAACATCGACGATAAAGTTCGCAACTTTTGGTCGCTGATAAAAAAAGCCCTGCCTGTACTGGAAGTAGCGTGACGTCACAGGTTGAAGGGCTCCTCACATTTCCCCATTGTTTACACCAGCAGCGAGAGCGATTCGGACCGAGAAAGCAACGATTACCCCATTAATTTGAGTGAGGATGAAAGATTTGTGGATGAGGAACGTGAGAGTGAAGGACTAGAGTGCAGTGAAGGACGTATCTTTTTTCGCTGTGACCGTAACTTAGGTAAAAGGGCTCATTGGATTCCACACTTTCTCCTTTTTCTATTGTGCATCACAGATTTGTATTTTGCACCACCTCGGATACTATATCCTCTTGAAAATGAGAGTCGAGAACGCGAAATGGACATTCACAGTGACTTTTATCTCCACGACAATACATCGGTGAAGCACTTTAGCTACAGAGCTAACGTGATAGCATCATGCTTAAATGCAGATAGAAACAAAAGAAATAAGCCCCTGACTGGAAGGATAGACAGACGATTAACAATACTACTATCAGGAGACACCGAACCAAACACTGGACCTGTAACTACACGGTTAATGCTGTGCCGCCTGTCGAAGCCTAGCAATGCTGTTGCTAACGACGCCATTGAAGCTAACTTAGCTACGGAACCTCCTCAGAGCTCTGATAAAAACATTAGCGCTCCACCTACGCCAGCCCTCATCTGCTCATCAACACCCGTGCTCACCTGCATTTCAGCGATCGACTGCGCAACGAAGGACACCCGATCATCGATGCGGTCGGCGGCTAGCGTCGGATAGCGCATCTGCTATCCATCTCAAAGTCCTCTTGGTTGTGTTGCTGCAGCCATCCGCTAATACACCGATCCCACCTACAGCTTTCTTCTTTGCAGTCTCCATTGTTCATTAAACAAATTGCAAAAGATTCACCAACACAGATGTCCAGAATACTGTGGAATTTTACGATGAAAACAGAGCTGTTTGTATTGTGATACAATGTGTCCGAATACTTCTGTTTCAACCACTGACGTTTTCAACCGGAAGTTCCCCTGGAAATTTAAAATTGCACTTTATAAGTTAACCCGGTCGTATTGGCACGTGTTGCAATGTTAAGATTTCATCATTGATATATAAACTATCAGACTGCGTGGTCGGTAGTAGTGGGTTTCAGTAGGCCTTTAAACTCGGGGGCTGGTATGGCGTCATTCCCGGGCCGGATGTGTCCCTCCGACCACCAGTTGAATAGCAATATTGTAAGGCTACATATTACTGCTATTGTGTAGTTGACTGTGAAAATGTATCTATCCATCCATCCATTTTCTACCGCTAATTCCCTTCGGGGTCGCAGGGGGCACGGGGGGCGCTGGAGCCTATCTCAGCTACACTCGGGCGGAAGGCGGCGTACACCCTGGACAAGTTGCCATCTCATCGCAGGGCCAACACAGATAGACAGACAACACTCACACTCACATTCACACACTAGGGCCAATGTATCTAATTGAGGCAAAATAAGTTGCACTACTTGGCTGTAGCCAGCAGAGGCGCTGTTGATTCACTCTCAATGAACAAGAAAATGTGCTGCATGTCCTCCATTGTTGTCTTCTGTTGACTGAAATCAATGTCAGGTTATTATCTGGTGTCCTGCTTTTTGTGAAAATACATTGCTACACAACCCTCTGGTGAACTTATGAAATCATATAGAATCCACAGAGGCGAATCAGCTTCACCCTGCTGTCAACACGGGGATCTTAAATCGAGGCAAGTATTGAAAAGATGAGCGTCCGATCTGCGGATGCTAATTTGTCTTATTAATGCATGGGAGGATTCCCCATTAATGCCAAGACTCTTGATACCGTCAAAGCCTCTGGCGAGAGATGAATGATTCTCACATTTTAGCACAGCTCTGCTAGGCCCCTCACATATCTGTGACATTTTCACCAGAGAAGGCTGTAATTTCCACAGTGACAGATCACATCCCTCATTCTCTTATCCTCTACTATCTTTATTCTTTTTTTTTCGCCCAATCATTCACTTCTTACTAGTTTTTCTTCCCAGCGGTGCCCTTTTTGGAGTTCCCACTTCCCGCTTCTAATTCCGTCCGTCTTCATTTTACTGACCTTTCCCCCCCTACTTGCTCTTTTCTTGCTTCTCACTTCTTTCAACCTTCTGTCATAGTCTCACTTAAGAGTGATCATCTCGACTGTCTAACTTCTCAAACCTTTCCTTATTCACCGAACCTTTCTACTCGTTCTCAGCCCTGACCTCCGTCACTCATTGGGGTCAGTTTAATTCATCTTCTACTTTCTTTTTTTCCACACTTTCAGCCGCTCGGCTTTGTTTAGTACCCAACGTACACGGCTGCTGACAAAGGTGAGCGAGAGCATATTTAAAATGTCACCGGCAAAGTGGCAAAAGGTCATATGGAAAGTAAGAGACTCCCAGCACTGTTAGGGCTGACTGCTAAACAGGCGTGTGTGCTTTAGTTGTCTCCGTGTTGCTGGTTGCAGACAAGCATGCATATGCATGGATGCATCTGCCCAGGGGTGTGTGCACCGCTTTGTGGTTTCTTACGACAGAAAAAAATACAATGAGTGGCATTCAAGGTTTACTGCCAACGTGGATGAGTGGTTTGTGTGAGTGTTTGTGTGCGTGCTCTCCAGTGTGTTTCCTTGAGATGAGTGTGAATTTTTGCTTTCCTTTTGCTTGAGTGCTGCACTCTGCCTGAGGTGAGGCCTTGAGCAGCTGTCACTCTTGAGGCTGCTTCCCCCACATACGTCCTCAATTGTCA
The DNA here is from genome assembly GCF_033978785.1 of Entelurus aequoreus. Classification (NCBI taxonomy): domain Eukaryota; kingdom Metazoa; phylum Chordata; class Actinopteri; order Syngnathiformes; family Syngnathidae; genus Entelurus; species Entelurus aequoreus. Next base: position 30,382,379 of record NC_084745.1, read on the forward strand.
GCTGTGTGTGTGTGTCTATGGAACAATGTGATTAAGACATCCTTCAACTTTTGGTGGTTGCAGGGATGCACACTATACCAAAACTGCACTTTTATAAGGAAATAACGCACATTTTTAGATGTGGCACCACACTAACCTGGACTAATGGACTTAATTAAAAGATATTGGACGTATCGTGCACCAACCTGTGTCAACGTACCCCCGAATGAAGCACTTTCTGCTTTTTTTTTGTCTATTTGATGTACAGCAGGGGTGTCAAATGTAGGGTTTTATCCGGCCCGCAGGATAAATGAATGAATGAATAAAATTAGTTTATTTCAGTCATATATATAATCAACCATTTTGTGTGATCAATTTAACAGCACAGATTATACATATTAACAATCAATACTCACAAAAAGAAAAGAAAAAGAATGACCGAAAAGGAATAGGCTGAAGCCAAGGCTTATATTTGCCTATCCTATACATTCACTGAAAATAAGATTACTTGGAACATCAACGTTCAAAAAATCAATGGGATGAATGTAACTGTTACTATATTTTATAATTTTCTATTATTTCACCTTTCAAGGCTTTCTTAAACCTTAACAAATAACTACATGTCTTCAACTCATCACTGAGCTTGTTCCACCATTTAACTCCTAAAACTGAAATATATTTGTATTTTATAATTGTTCTTACTTTACCTATTTCAAAAGTCAATATCCCCGTTAATGATAGTTTTCTCCTCTTAATTTAATTAACCTAAGAATACAAGCTGGAAGGCTGTTGTTCTTTACTCGAAGCATAATTTCCATTGTTTTTAAAAACACAATATCTGAACATTTTAACACATTAGAACTTATAAATAATAGATTGATGAGTTTTCTAAGTATAAAAATTAGCCAACATTTTGGAATGAAAAACTGGTGTTCTAAACGTGTCCACTAGATGTCGCAATAGCAATTATTGGTATTTATAAATTATGCTACATATGTAAAAAAAAAAAAAAAAAAAAACACGTTAGTGCACCAGTCGAGGAAAATGAGCAAACTACATAAATGACATCCTGAAATTTGATTTTGATATTATTTTTGTATCTGAGATTTAAAATTAACACCAACGAGTTGACTGACTAACATTATCACATAATTGATTCAGAAAGTATAAATAACGACAAATAAAGATATAATACTATTAACCGCAACATGTAAGTGTAAAAAAAAACAACACTATAATTTGTACATTTTCAGAATGTGCTTGTTCTATTTTTAAACAAAGAAAACAATCTGAAGTTGTCTTTATTTTTAAGTTATTGTGCCGTGATTTCACCAGTCCGGCCCACAAGGGAGTAGATTTTTCTCCATGTGGCCCCCGATCTAAAATGAGTTTGACACCCCTGATGTACAGTATACATTCCTTTTATAGTATTGGTTGACTCAACTGCAGAAGGTGCCTGACATCTTAAAGGGATAAGACAATGCTTCTCAATTATTTTCTGTTACGCCCCTTTTAGGAAGAAAAAACATTTTGCGCCCCCAAATAAATAAAAACTATAAATAGTATAATTTGTCTATAAAGTTGTTATAAGTACACCTCATAACATTGTATCCTAATTAACATTAAAGATAGATCAACTTACAACAAATAATAACTTTATTAACATTGTGTTTTTGTCTGCACCAGAAAATATTTAACCATTGGGGAGACCTGGGACCTTTTGCGGGTCTTTTTTTTGCATTTGAAGATGACATCATGCAACTTGTGTATTTTAAAGGTTAGCGGGATGACATTTTCTGTTATTTTAGCACAAGCTACTAAGTTGAGTGTGCATTGGAGTCCCACGGGACCCTTTTTAAATAGCCATTTTTCAAAATATTATAAACCTATCCATTTATAAGGCTTGTTCCATGAAAACCAAATGAATCAGAGTTTTTCCCTTGGAAATACGTGCAAATCCTGTCTTGAGGTGTAATTTGACTCTTCAACCATTGGATAACGCCATAGTCCTACAGAGTACTATATATTCATATTAGACGCATAGAATCTGCCAACAGCTTGTATGTAATAAAAACGATGTTGAGTTGGTACAGTATTGCATACATTGTGTTTTTGCCATAAAAAATTAGATTTCTTTGACAAAAATTGATGAAACAAAAGAAAAAAACAAATACCTCTGAAGTTGATCAAAAGATTTAAGCGTTGAAAGTAAAAACTAATTCACCACATTTGGTGAAAGGGTTAAAGGCCTACTGAAATGAATTTGTTTTATTTAAACGGGGATAGCAGATCCATTCTTTGTGTCATACTTGATCATTTCGCGATATTGCCATATTTTTGCTGAAAGGATTCAGTATAGAACAACGACAATAAAGTTCGCAACTTTTGGTCGCTGATAAAAAAAAGCCTTGCCTATACCGGAAGTAGCGTGACGTCACAGGAGGAAGGATTCCTCACAATTCCCCGTTGTTTACAATGGAGCGAGAGAGATTCGGATCGAGAAAGCGACGATTAATTTGAGCGAGGATGAAAGATTTGTGGATGAGGAACGTTAGAGTGAAGGACTAGAGGCAGTGCAGGGTGTATCTTTTTTCGCTCTGACCGTAACTTAGGTACAAGGTCTCATTGGATTCCACACACTCTCCTTTTTCTATTGTGAATCACAGATTTTTATTTTAAACCACCTCGGATACTATATCCTCTTGAAAATGAGAGTCGAGAACACGAAATGTACATTCACAGTGACTTTTATCTCCACGACAATACATCGTTGACACACTTTAGGTACGGAGCTAATGTGATAGCATCTGGCTCAAATACAGACAGAAACAAAATTTTAAAAAACCCTGACTGGAAGGATAGACAGAAGATCAACAATACTATTAAACCATGAACATGTAAATACACGGTTAATAATTTCCAGCTTGGCGAAGCTTAACAATTGAAGCTAACTAACTTAGCTACGTAGCTAACGTGATAGTATCAGGCTCAAATGCAGATAGAAACAAAATTAAAAAAAAACCTGACTGGAAGGATACACAGAAGATCAACAATACTATTAAACCATGAACATGTAAATACACGGTTAATAATTTCCAGCTTGGCAAAGCTTAAAAATTGAAGCTAACTATGGAGCGGCGGCGGGCGTTGTAGCTTTCGACGACACTCCGGCCGCCATCAGAGTCAGCAAGAAACATATATTTCCCTAAAGTTACGTACGTGACATGCACATAGCGACACGCACGTACGGGCAAGTGATCAAATGTTTGGAAGCCAAAGCTGTACTCACGGTAGTGCGTCTTGTATCCAGCTCAAACACAACACAACCTCCTGATTGTGTTGCTGTAGTCCGCTGCTAATACCTACAACTTTCTTATTTGCAGTCTCCATTGTCCATTAAACAAATTGCAAAAGATTCACCAACACAGATGTCCAGAATACTGTGGAATTGTTCGATGAAAACAGAGCAGTTTGTATGGTGACACATTGGGTACGAATACTTCCGTTGCCGTCGTGACGTCACTCGCATACGTCATATCCAAAGGAGTTTTTCAACCGGAAGTTTAGCGGGAAATTTAAAATTGCACTTTATAAGTTAACCCGGCCGTATTGGCATGTGTTGCAATGTTAAGATTTCATCATTGATGTATAAACTATCAGACTGTGTGGTCGGTAGTAGTGGGTTTCAGTAGGCCTTTAAAGTCCATCAATTTGCTTGGAAAAAAAAAAATTGTTTAAACTATAAACATATTTTGACTAACTTAAAACATTTGATACTTAAAAATAAAATAGAATAAACTAAAATGATATTCAATTTAAATTGAGCAGCAATATTAACTCAGGAGCACAATATACAAAACACTTCAACCTACCAAACAAAAATTAAAACAATTTGTGCTGATATATTTCAATCAAAATGAAGAATCCAAGATAACTGGCTAAAATGAGCATGTATCGAAGTGCACAGGTTCTTGAAGCGGGGGTTGAAGCATGATGCTGCACGATACTGATAAAGCATGTTACCCAGCGACACACGCAGGCCATTCTATTTGAGAAGAATATGAGGTATTATCAAATATTGAAAATGTAATACTTTTTCACTAGCGCTGACAAATAATTTAATTAGATTAATCACAGTTTGAATTTGGATTAATCATTTTTAATCACGGGTTATTACTTCCTTGCATGATTAAAATGAACTAAAAGACCCCGATATTTAGACATAATTGCACTTTTGACATACAGGAACATTTAAAAAAATATTTTACTTCATGTATGTCCTCAAAACTTGGTAACAGTTCTATCTAAAGTCAAGTCAGTTTGTAATATGGTGAAATGTGTCAGTGAACACACGAGTTAGTCTCTTTGCACTGCAGGATGCATTGACTTGATCACTGACCTCATAACAACCTGTGCCGCCTTTCAGGTAACCATCTGCGGTAAAGGTAAAGGAGCATGTACTGTCAAAATAAATTGTGTGATTAATCTGCGTTTATGCAAAATTATTGCAATACTTTTTTGTGATTAATTATAGTGGGTGGCATGGCTCATGTGGTAGAACGGTCCGCTCAGAAACTCGAGGGTTCCTGGTATAAATCCACCTTCTGCCATCATAGTCACTGCCGTTGTGTCCTTGGGTAAGACATTTAATAAGCCACCATGCTCCAAGTGCCACCCACACCGGTGTATGAAGGTGAATGGATGTTTTTGGTGGTGGTCCGAGAGGCTGTAGGCATGTCTCCGTCAATCCACCCCAGAGCAGCTGTGGCTAAATCAATCAATCAATCAAAGTTTATTTATATAGCCCTTAATCACAAGTGTCTCAAAGGGCTGCACAGGAGTTCTCAGTGGAACGTGCTTTGAGTCACTATAAGTGCTATATAATGTAATTATTATTGTAAAAGTTAACTTGTCGTTTTACACATTTCGTTTTACAATTAAATAACAGTAAAGTGTGAATAAAATATTACAGTTACACTTAATTGGTTCTTGAACAGGTTTCGTAAATAGAAAAGTTTGTATATTGCAGCAAATTTCTCCATAAGAATGATGAGCTCCAACTAGGGATGTCCGATAATGGCGTTTTGCCGATATCCGATATTCCGATACCCTTAATTACCGATACCGATATCAACCGATACCAATATATACAGTCGTGGAATTAACACATTATTATGCCTAATTTGGACAACCAGGTATGGTGAAGATAAGGTCCTTTTAAAAAAAAAAAAAAAAGATAAATAAATTAAAAACATTTTCTTGAATAAAAAAGAAAGTAAAACAATATACAAACAGTTACATAGAAACTAGTAATTAATGAAAATGAGTAAAATTAACTGTTAAATGTTAGTACTATTAGTGGACCAGCAGCACGCACAATCATGTGTGCTTACGGACTGTATCTGTAATGTTTACTAGGGGAGGTGACGGCAAACATACACCAGGGGAAAGTATATACAAATATTTAATATATATTTATATATATTCAATATATATAATAATAACAAACAATACTAATATAATAAACTAAGGAAAATGGAGTGTGAACTAGATCCAAAAGGTAATGAGTGTGTGGTGTAAGATTATGTGTGTAATTTAACTGAAGTGTGTGTTACTAAAGTGTTGAACGAGAGAAGAGGAAGTCCAGGGGGCAGGCAGGTGATCCGGGATACAAGCGGGGGTCCGTGGGGCTGAGAGGGGCGTCAAGTCCAGGGGCGAGCGAGGAGTCAGGAACAAGGAATGCAGTCCAAAAACACAGGGGGGGAGATCCAGGGAAAAGTGAGGCGCACAGCTCACTGTCCAGGCAACGGAGGGTACTGCAGGGACACGGAAGAAGACAGGGGGTGTTAAGGCACGGAGAGGAAAACAAGGAGCGAGAGCTAAAGCTTAGCTTACGGGTCACCATGAGAAAACTAAGTTCCCGCGCCGATCCTTGGGTTCACTGGTCCCTTTATGCGGCTCGCCCTCATCAGTCCCAGGTGTGCAGCTCTCCGGTGAGTGATTGCAGCTGGTGGCTGCTGCAGGGCGGAGGCGCGCGCGGCGCGTCCCTGGATTTGCGCGGCCGTGGGCTTGTCCCCAGGTGTGCACAGACGGCAGGGGTCTGAGCCGTAACAGTATCCCCCCCCTATGGACAGATTCCAGATGTCCTGGAAGTAAAACCCCCCAAAAAACAGGACAACCGTCAAGGGAGGGTGGAGGGGCGAACTGGTGGTGGGTCGCCGGCTCAAGTGTCCCCGAATCCACCGGGGACGAGTCTGGTGGCGGCGGCGAATAGACCGCCGCTGCGGCCGGCGAGGTGGACGACCAAGGAACGGTCGACTTCTTGGCCGTCGGGGAGGCGGACGCGAGTGGCGCCGTGGTGCGTCCCGCCGGAAACGAAGAGGAGGCCGGCGCCATGGTACAGCCCGCTGGACACGAAGAGAAGGGCACATCGTTGTCTGCGGTGAAGTGGAACAGGAAGACGTCGGCGTGGAAGCAGCGGACGTCATAGCCGGCGTGGAAGCAGCGGACGTCATCGCCGGCGTGGAAGCAGCGGACGTCATCGGCGGCGTGGAAGCAGCGGACGTCATCGCCGGCGTGGAAGCAGCGGACGTAATCGGCGGCGTGGAAGCAGCGGACGTCATCGGCGGCGTGGAAGCAGCGGACGTCATCGGCGGCGTGGAAGCAGCGGACGTCATCGGCGGCGTGGAAGCAGCGGACGACATCGCCGGCGTGGAGGCAGCGGACGTCATCGCCGGCGTGGCGGCAGCGGATGTCATCGGCGGCGTGGAGGCAGCGGACGCCATCGGCGGCGTGGAGGCAGCGGACGTCATTGGCGCTGCAGGCCGAGGTGCAGAGGTCGGCGCTGCAGGCCGAGGTGCAGAGGTCGGCGCTGCTGGCCGAGGTGCAGAGTTCGGCGCTGCTGGCCGAGGTGCAGAGTTTGACGCTGCTGGCCGAGGTGCAGTGGTCGGCGCTGCAGGCCGAGGGGCGAAGGTCAGGGCCAGCCTGGGAGCTGGAGGAGACGCGGGGTCTATCCTGGGGACTGGTGCTAGCTCGGGGGATAGCAGAGGGACTGGTGCTAGCTCGGGGACTAGCCGAGGGACGGGTGCTAGCTCGGGGGCTAACCGAGGGACTGGTGCTAGCTTGGGGGCTAGCCGAGGGACTGGTGCTGGCTTAGGGGCTAGCCGAGGGACTGGTGCTGGCTCAGGGGCTAGCCGAGGGACAGGTGCTAGCTCAGGGGCTAGCCGAGGGACAGGTGCTAGCTCGGGCGCTAGCCGAGGGACAGGTGATAGCTCGGGCGCTAGCTCAGGGACAGGTGCTAGCTCGGGCGCTAGCTCAGGGACAGGTGCTAGCTTGGGCGCTAGCTCGGAGACAAGTGCTAGCTCGGACGCTAGCTCGGGGACAAGTGCTGGTAGCGTGGTTGGTGGGTGCGGCCAGGCAAACTGAAAAATCGGTGGTAGTGGTCTTGCTGGTCGCAGCTGTGCTACCTCACCAGCACAGCTGTCGGTATCATTACCCCCCTCCAAAGGCGGATTCCAGACCCTACCAGTAGACTGAGAAACAGACACTGCGGGTGGAAAAAGGGTGTCCAGGCGGCGAGAAAATTCTTCCTTGCCCATATTGCTACTAAACATTTCCTTCCAAGACAGGTCGACAGAACCAGACAATTCCTCCCGTGTGGAGCGAAAAGAAAAGGCCATGGTGAATGGGGCAAAAATAGGAGAGAAAAAAAAAATGTCACTGGGGGCGGGGCTAAAGTCACTGGGGGTGGGGCTAAAGTCACTGGGCCGTCAGGTCCCTAATCAATTAGCGGGAACTTATTGTAATGTTTACTAGGGGAGGTGACGGCAAACATACACCAGGGGAAAGTATATACAAATATTTAATATATATTTATATATATTCAATATATATAATAATAACAAACAATACTAATATAATAAACTAAGGAAAATGGAGTGTGAACTAGATCCAAAAGGTAATGAGTGTGTGGTGTAAGATTATGTGTGTAATTTAACTGAAGTGTGTGTTACCAAAGTGTTGAACGAGAGAAGAGGAAGTCCAGGGGGCAGGCAGGTGATCCGGGATACAAGCGGGGGTCCGTGGGGCTGAGAGGGGCGTCAAGTCCAGGGGCGAGCGAGGAGTCAGGAATGAGGAATGCAGTCCAAAAACACAGGGGGGAGATCCAGGGAAAAGTGAGGTGCACAGCTCACTGTCCAGGCGACGGAGGGTACTGCAGGGACACGGAAGAAGACAGGGGGGGGGGGTTAAGGCACGGAGAGGAAAACAAGGAGCGAGAGCTAAAGCTTAGCTTACGGGTCACCATGAGAAAACTAAGTTCCCGCGCCGATCCTTGGGTTCACTGGTCCCTTTATGCGGCTCGCCCTCATCAGTCCCAGGTGTGCAGCTCTCCGGTGAGTGATTGCAGCTGGTGGCTGCTGCAGGGCGGAGGCGCGCGCGGCGCGTCCCTGGATTTGCGCGGCCGTGGGCTTGTCCCCAGGTGCGCACAGACGGCAGGGGTCTGAGCCGTAACAGTATCCCTTGCAGACTGTATTGTTATATATTGATATATAGTGTAGGAATCAGAATATTAATAACAGAAAGAAACAACCCTTTTGTGTTAATGAGTGTAAATGGGGGAGGGAGGTTTTTTGGGTTGGTGTACTAATTATAAGTGTATCTTGTGTTTTTTATGTTGATTTAATAAAAAATTTAAAAAAAGATACCGATAATAAAAAAAACGATTCCGATAATTTCCGATATTACATTCTAAAGCATTTATCAGCCGATATTATCGGACATGTCTAGCTCCAACCTTGGCAAAAGTCCATATTTTAGTACAAGTGTGTACAATTTGAACACAACATAAAGCGATATAGTACTGTATATCAAACAAGCATAACAAGGGGGTGATGGATCCACTTTCTATTGCATAAGAAAGCAAAAACAACAAGCTGAATTGAACAGCCGCCCTGATGACACACACACACACACACACACACACACACACACCCACACACACCCACACCCACACCCACACACACACACACACACACAATAGTAACATGCGAGTCATGAACAAATATTCCAAAACCTGCAAGTTTTTTACTGAATCAGCACTCAAGGGTCATTGTCGCCATTGACTCGGTCAATGACTCACCCCGGGCAAAATTAAGAAAAGATTCCAGATAATATGCAATTAATGATGCCACTGTTACTCTAACTGCATTTGTATAAATGTATTAGCCCCATAGAAACACTCTCAAAACAACTCTCTTTTCCACCTACTGCCAGATCTTAGTCTCTCACTGAATCACACACACTGAGTGAACAAACCTTTGCCTCCACTGAATAATTTTCACTGAACTCAGACTCTACGTCGACTGATGCCCAGATAGGGAAGGAAGGTCCCACTGAATCATTCTGCAGCTGTCAGTCACAAATGAACTAATCACTGAGAACTGAACGACAGCTTTAGCCCGCGTGGTGACTCGTAAGCTACAGGTGTGAATGTGCGTTTGCGATGAAGGTTGCTAATAACTATCTGTTATGTTAATGATCGATAATTTTGTCTATGAAATGCAAATGAAGCTGTAGATGTCGACATTGATGCAGTATTCTGTTTGCGTAGCAGTGGTTAATTTGATGGTTCATGTGCTAGCTCAGGGGTGTCCAAATGTTTTCCACTGAGAGCCGCACACTGAAAAATGAAAGCATGCGGGGGCCATTATGACATTTTTCTATTTAAAATCCATTAGAGCTGCCCTCAGGTTTGGCGAACGTTAAAGGTCCCTGGTTCAAAAATGCCCCCCCATGCATATGGTGTATATATATATATATATATATATATATATATATATATATATATATATATATATATATATATATATATATATATATATATATATATATATATATATATATATATATATATAGCGACCCCGAAGGGAATAAGCGGTAGAAAATGGATGGATGGATATATATATATTTTTTTGTTTGTTTGTTTGTTTGTTTGTTGTTTTTTTTGTTTGTTTTTGTGTTTTTTTATCTTTTGTTTTTATTTTTTTGGTTATGTTTTGTTTGTTTGTTTTGTTTTGCTTTCAACACTGAAATGTCTATACATCAACTTCAGATCTCCGTTGTCTTAGGTTTTTTTAAAATTATTTTATTTTCTTTGTTTTATGCCGGATTTTTGTTGTTGTTTTTTTTTGCAAAAACATAAAATATGAAATATTTAAACCATGCTTGTTGTATAGTGAGATATCAATTCGTATGAGACTAAAAGTGAAAGACTGCAATTCAATAATTTTTATTATCCACCATTTTTCTTTGTCAATGGATTCCCCGACAAATAATTTCTACATTACTTAGACTTACTAAGCCATTTTGGCAACAGTAATCTACTTTGTAATTTTAGTTCTGGCTTTTCTTGTTACTTAAGTGCTATTTTCTGTCTAATTCCAGTTGAGCCATTAAGAATTTTGGCTTGAATTCTGTTGGCATGTGAACACAACAATGTTGCCGAGCTTCTCAGCAACACTGCCTGCCACCGTTCTTTCTTCATTGTATAATGAAGTGTCTCAATATGAAGGTTGCATTTAGTGAAACACCATTTATAGTCAGACAATTTCCTGATTCTTGTTGCTCTATACTGGAAAGTTAAAACCAATGTCACATGGTGTTGATTGCCACATGTGAAAATAATGCAAAAAAGGAACCATTTCCTGTAGAATAGCGAATAATCAAATTGCTTCATCAATATATTTGTGGGCGTCGTAAAGGGTTGAAGGAAAAAAAGGAGTGCACTACCTGACTGTAACCAGTAGAGGCGCTGTTTAGTCAGTCTTGACTAGTCCTAAATCTGCTCTTCTGGGAAGAATATGTGTTTCTATATGGGACTGGCATCAAAACAGGAGTTCGGAACATTCAAATGAATTCAATGTTCACCACGGAATGAGTAATGGTCTTTTACAACATTTTTTGCAACAGCAAGTGGGTATTAAGTGGCCAAGGCCAACCAAGTTATGAAGAAAAATACAATTTCCTCACTAAATATAATAAGTGTATACTAGTGTTGTCCCGATACCAATATTTTGGTACCGGTACCAAAATTATTTTGATGCTTTTCAGTACTTTTCGATACTTTTAAAAATAAAGGGGACCACAAAAAATTGCATTATTGTCTTTATTTTAACAAAAAATCTTAGGGTACATTAAACATATGTTTCTTATTGCAAGTTTGTCCTTAAATAAAATAGTGAACATACTAGACAACTTGTCTTTTATTAGTAAGGAAGCAAACAAAGGGTCCTAATTAGTCTGCTGACGTATGCAGTAACATATTGTATCATTCATCATTCTATTATTGTGTCAACATTATTAAGGACAAGTGGCAGAACATTTATTATTAATCTACTTGTTCATTTACTGTTAATATCTGCTTACTTTCTCTTTTAACATGTTCCATCTACACTTCTGTTAAAATGCAATAATCACTTATTCTTCTGTTGTTTGATACTTTACATTAGTTTTGGATGATACCACACATTTCGGTATCAATCCGATACCAAGTAGTTACACTGTCAGACATTGGTCATATTCAAAGTCCTCATGTGTCCAGGGATGTATTTCCTGAGTTTATAAACATAATATAAATGTTTAAAAAACGAAAGAAGATGTTGTGATGCCCAAAAAATATTGACGTAATCATAATAGTATCGACTAGATACGCTACTGTACTTTGGTATTATTACAGTGGATGTTAGGTGTAGATCCACCAATGGCGTTTGTTTACATTGTGACGCCGGTGAGCTACGGTGTGTAGTGAAGCATGTTTAGCTATTCCTCGTCCTGCAGGGATAATACTTGTAAGAAACTGACTTTATTTGTTGCCATGGAGACCAGGATTAGTGATTTACAAGTAGCTAAAACACTGCCGACTACAGCTGAACTTTAGCCGCTAGCTAGCTAGCCATGTCTTAAAGCACCTCTTCCTGAGGGCGTTTAAGTGTTATAACTTCACCTTTATCGTTAGTTTTTAAGCCAAAATGCGTTTGTGCTCCCTTTTTCTGTCTACACACCGTGTCTGCTTGTAAGTACTCTGTGATTGTGCGCTACCGAACATGCTCCTCTGCTCGTAAACCAGCAATGACACGACTTGACGAAAACGGGGGGGGGGGGGACCGGTACTTTTCAAAGGCGGTATAGTACTGAATATGATTCATTAGTACCGTGGTAATATACTAATACCGGTATACTGCTACAACCCTAGTGTATACCGTAAGGAATGTTTTCATTTGGCCCCTTTCCTGGGTGGATCTCGCGTGAGAGGAAAAAGGGGGGCTTAATCCTTTTGTAATGCAGTCAGCCGAAAATGGTGGAATTTGCCACTCTTCATAGCAACTGACGCTGTGGTCAAAGTTGGAAATGCTACAAAACACATTTTAAGATATTTAAAACTCTATTGCCATCTGGCGCCTAAAGTGGATAATGCATCCCCCAATTAGTCAGGTTTCATGTCTCAGGTAAATTGTGACTAATGGGGCCACATAAACCCCTTTCATACTGTAGTTTTGGATATAGTGCGGTCTTGTCTTCTTCCTTGAAACAATTTGACTACTCTCTGGCAAAAAGCTTTTGGGATTGACTCATTGGATCCATCTAAGTGCTGCAGGACTTGCAGGACGGCACTTTACTTACTTTGCTGCAGTATACTGAATTGGATGTCTTGTTATGATTTTCTCATTTGTCGGTTTGTGTCTGCTCGGAAGCCTCTTTCTTCTCACGCCAGTAGTCTTCTTTCTCAAGGAAGATATAAATGTTCGGGATTGTGAAAGCCCGGGTGTAACGACCCATACACAAGAATGTAGCTCTCTTTGACCAAATGGTCATTTATTATCAAGTATATCGCACACAGTAACAGAACCAGTGTAGTAATAGCGATAAGACACGTGCCACTGTTAATCAAACTGAATCATGCACAAATGGAAGCAATTTTGTGTCATGTCTGTGTGATCATGTTTTGTTTTAGTCATGTTTTGTTTTGTTTAGTAATTGGACTCTTTAGTTTCTGTTTACGCTCCATTGTTTTTGTTTCCATGACTACCCATTAGTTTTCACCTGTCCTCATGTCACGCACCTGTCTCATGCTTTGCACTCGCACACCTGTCACTAATCATGTCACTGCTATTTAAGCCTGCCTGTTTCTGTTGATCGTCCTGGTGACATTATCCTTACTATCTCTGTTTACCTCTGCTACCTTTCATTCCAAGCCATAGTTCCATGCCATAGTTTTCATGCTGTTTCACGCCACAGTTAGTGTTGATTTCGTTTTCATGTTCATAGTCTCTGCCTTTGTGCAAGTTTTTGTTTCATTAGCCAAGTTTGTACTTCCGCCCTTGTGCGCTCTTTTCGTTTGTTCTTTTTGTTAGTGTAAAAATAAACATGTACTTACCTTCACGCCTTGCCCGCGCCAACTTTCCTTTGCATTCTGGGAAAACACAACACCCCAAGGTCCACGTTTTGACATTTTTCCCCATTAAAAATAATGAACATTCAATTGCCCCTTAAGAATATCGCAAATTCACTACATTGCAGATTTTCTTCTTTTTTTAAAGCATATTTTACATGTTTTTGGCCTGAATCAAGTGTTAAATTAAGTTTTATTTATATCTTATATGTATTAACATGCAGTATTTGTCTTATATTCTATCGAGTTAAGGGTGACAATGCTAACAACTACAACATGCCGCTAACCTTAATGCTACTGTATCTTCGCTACTGCAATCTAGTTGACCAACTCTTGGTAGAAAAACTTTTTGAAACACTTGATCTTTAACTCGCGCCCCATCGTTAACACACCTTCACATTGATGAGACTTTGACGTGAGCGATATCGATCTACTGTGCAGTAGACCACACTCGGGGCTACTACTTTGGGTGAAACGCATATAAAAGTGACTATAGGAGGGTTGCATATGACGTCAAATCCGTTTTTCTTCTCCACGGCTTAATTCACACGATGGTCAAGCAGCTTGAGCGTAGCATTAAAACAAGTGAGAGTCAGGGTACAGTTTTAGCAGAAAATGTCTTATTGCTGTTCTGTTCTTGGGTGTTCTAGTCGTTCAAATAGAGAGATGGGAAATAGCTTTCATAGAGTCCTGAAATAAGTGGCTCATAAAGGTAATAAAGTCAGAAAAAAAAACTAAAGTGCGTCGAAGGAAAGGGCTCTTGAAAATATCACTTCCATCATCTTGTGGAATACAATCACACTGCTTGTGTCTGCAGTGATCACTTTGTAGAATGAACATTTGATTTGTTTGAGAAACTTTCTGTGATGCAATTGAGTTATATTAGTAGTGTTTGATAGCAGAAGTAAACGTAAATCAATTGACAATAGATCACATTAGTTGTTTGTTCTTTTGTGGTTGCTATGCCTAAATATAACTACAGAGACCTGGTTGTGCAAATAAATTAATGTCATGTTAGGTCCTAGTAATAAATATTGTTATTGTTGGTCCAATCCACCGTATTTCCGTTGTCGATTTTCATAACAGAAACTAAAAGTTTAGTTGTGCAGAAAAGCTTTATTCAACATGGATGACCACATCATAGCGCCTTTGGTAATATTTGTAAGCATCAAGAAAATACCCTTAATAATTTTAATGCACTAGAAGAATAAATCTCTCCTATCGCTAGCAAACATTGCTGAACAACAAGGACATATATAGCTGAATAATGAGACCAAATATGAACTTCACACCATAAAAACAACCACAGACATGAATTATAGATGAGACTAATTTTCGTAGTAGGTAATCAACTTCAAACAAAAGTATCCTTTTTCTCATTTCTCACCATCACAGCAGCACGGCACTCGTTATGTCATATTCAAATAAGGTACTTACCGATGCACAAATAAATCCCACTTTGTCTTTCACGGATGAATGCTTAGTTTGTGGACCCCTCAGATGTAAAGACATTATGTGCCTCCAATCTTTTATTCTCTAAATACCGTGAATGTCAAGTGAAGTGAGGCAGCAGTAAGAGTGTAAAAATCCATTCCATCCTATTTAAAATATTTTTTTCATGATCGCTTGTATATTTGCTTCTAAACCTTTCAAAATAAGCCTAAATCTGCACGGATTCAGGTAAATAAACAGTAGCCTAATGGGACTTAGACCATCGCCTGAAACCCAGAAGTGATGGGATGTGCCTCTAAGTCACGTGATTGCAACCCACCTATATAGGTGTTATTTCTTATTTAAAAGGCATTTCATGTTAAAAAAAAAAAAGTGCATTAATAACATTGTACACAGTTGGTTTTTTATTCCCTATGAAATTATTTTATTTATTAATAAGAATCCTAATTGGGGAAATGTGCTTACCTTGGTGATGTCCAGTACCGATTAACAATCATAGATAATGAAAACAAAACCCATTCTATTGCAAATAATTATAGTTTTACATGCAGAAAACAATGTAAAATACACACGCATGATTAATGAAATGGATACATTAACATTTATCATCAATGTACCTTACATAACCTCATTGACACCTCCTTTGGACTTTGCTACAAGGTCGTTCAACAGTGTTTCTCACCTTACTTATAAAAGTGCTAGCATTCACAACTTTCTTTGGCCCCATGGTGACTTATTGTGTAGCCATATTCAATAAAAAAAGAAAAAAGCGACACTCTGTTTTGTAACTGTAAACTTATAATGTCATAAAAGGGTGCAGTGCAATACCAGGCTGGTGCTTGTGACCCGTCTGGGAACATGCTTTATCAGTATATCACTACAAAACATGCTCATTGCAGCCATTAATCCTGACTTCGTAATTTTGATTTAAAAATAAATAAATAAATCAGCAAAATGATTTTATTCATTTTTGTTTGTCAGGTTCAAGTGTTTTATATATTGTGCTCCTGTGTTAATGTTGCTGATGAATGTAAATTTAATGAATGCATATAATTTTATTTTTCAGGTTCAAGTGGGTCAAAAAATGTTTACAATTTAAATAGTAAAACATTTTAATTAGATAAATAGGGATACAATGTTATGCAGAGGTGTACTTATAACACTTGTATGAAAGATTGACACTATAGTCGTGGCGGAGAGTGAGGGGCTGCAAAATGTTTTTTGTATCTCCCTGACGGGTGGGAATAACAGAAAATCATTCATAAGCACTGCTTTAGCTCTAGCTTTTGTAAACAACCTATAAACCTATGAGTGGAGCACAGGAATGCTCTTGTTTAGATGTTTTTATTTGTCTTGTCTGTGATCCATATAACCATGTGGAGGCCAATGCGCTCTTATCTCGCATCTGACCGCTGATTGGTCAGTTGCTGCATGCTGTCAAGTTGGCAGGAAGGCAGCACTAAAAAGCCAATCAATGAGCTTTTGGGCGGTGTAGAGAGACAAGCTTCATGCTGGGTGGGTGTTGTTTTGCCTTCCGCTAATGTTTACTTGTCTCCGTTTAATAGTGTAACATTGTTTTTGGGCGTTAAAAGGTGCAGGGGGCAAAACATGCCTTTTGAAAAAATGCAGGGGACATGTCACCGCAACACCGCAAAATACATCCATGCATTACGAGAACAAAAATACTGAGTTACCAAAGCATAGGGTTCTTTGTTTAGGCACTCGATTCCACTGAATAATACGCTGACGACTACTCTACAGCCCATAACTGAGATGGGATACACAAAAATAGAAATTAAATTGATATAAAAAGTACAATATATATTTTTTAAATATAATAAAAATAAACAAAAAATTATAAAAAGATACATACGAATAAACTAATATAATTAATAAACAGTTAAAATGCATATCAATATATCCATTATAAAAAATCAACTAAAAAAGTGAGGGGTTACAAAACCAGGGGCAGACTTTTGGTGAACATTTTCCACAACAAACTGAATTATTTGATTTATAAAAAAATTAAAAACAAAACTACATTGGAAGGCCAGCCATGATTGTCCACCATTTTGCAAACAGCTAAAATGATGTATAAAGCAAACTATAACCTGCTACCCAAGAATGTACAACAATTCTTCTCAACAAAAGAGGAGAAATATAA